>NW_025113118.1:9564253-10164253 GCF_010416935.1 Polistes fuscatus | reverse complement strand
AAGGGTTTAATTTATAATTCGTTGAATGTTTGATCCTGATCACAGATATGCAAGATTTCGGTCAACTCAGCAGTAAAACGGTATCGGAAGTTCTCATGTTAGAAATGAAAATGTCTCCAGAGGCCAAAGTATTTCTCGTCAGTGGATATCCGCGAAATATGCGGGACGTAGTAGAATATGCTGAAAAGGTAAAATATTTAACACAATTGTTGTGTGTTTTTTTTTTTTTTTCGTTTTTCTGTTCTATTTTTCTTTTCTTTTCCTTTTTTTTTTTGTTTCAATAACGTAGAAAGATATGAATAATTGAATAGTTCTTAACGATCATCGTTTTAGTATGTACCCTTACGATGGCAATATTTGTTCTGTAACTTTCCTTACATACATATTGACCTATTGACCTGACTTATGATCCTATTGTAATCCATTATAATATATTCAAGTTAGGACTTGTGTGTTTATGTGTGTGTTAGTAATCAGTAGACTGTGTATAGTAAGCTAATTGCTATTTAAGTGATAATTCAATACTTGTCTGTACGTACGTTCAGAGACTCAACAAGTACTTAAAGTGAAAACTCGCGTGATAGGTATTACAACCTATTCATTTTTCATAGATATTGTTCTTTCATTCGATAATAAAGATCATTTTCATTGAATTTCTTAATTACGTTTCCAATGTGGATTAATATATCAAACGTTGTAATTAATTCCCAGATAAAAATCGTCAACGGTGTTATTCTTGTCTCATGGAGACAGGAAGTTCTCGAAAGACAAATCGATTTTGGTGCTCAGCTCGGTCATGTAATTATCGGATTAGCTAGAATGGAGTTACACAATTTTTACAGAAACGTTATGCCCGTTGTGGAATACTTCGATCAAAGTGGCATGCTCTATGAGGTTAGATGATATAATTATCTTATACATTTTCTTTTTTTTTTTTTTTTTTTTTGAGATAAATCAAACTTATTAATAATTATCTCAAATTTATACGATCATTTGTACACGCATGATTGGAACATATAATTATCTATATTCTCGAATAAATTTATTATTAATCTTATCGTTAATTAAATTTTATCCTAATTATTATTTTCATTATTATTTGATTTTTTGTTGTTGTTGTTAAAAATACGAGAAATATATATACTTTCTTTTTGAACTCATCGACCTTGTTATATCTTGAAATTGATAAAATCTGTTCCCGATTCCAAAGGTAAACGGAGAACGAAACCCCAATGAAGTTTTTATTGATTTTCGAGAAGCCGTTATGAGAATTTTAGGATTACCTACAACGGACGAGGAAGAGAAGAAAATGGTTCAACCTTTAGAAGCAGAAGTAAGTGTATAAGTAATAGAAATAAATGAACTAATACAATAAATGAGATATATGTTCAATCAAATTTGGATGATTTTGATAAAGGTAAAAGTAGAAAGGAGAGAAGAAACAATTTCTAGAACACCAACGCCAAAGGATCAAGTAGTTGTAGTCGAAATGACCGAACAACCAACTGAAATAGATACTAAAGCATCTAAAACTGCTGTTAAACCTCGAAAAGGTTTACCAGCATTTATATGGGTAATAGGTAAGTATTTTCACACAAAAATTCTTAACTTTCTTATTTAAATAAATAAATAAAAAAAAACACAAACAAATTTTAATATTTATCTCTTATAACAAATTTATCTTTCATTTGTGATAAGGTGGACCGGGTAGCAATAAAGCCGTTTTATGTAGTCACGCGGTTCAAAATATGCCAGGATGGGTTCACATTAGTCTCGGAGGATTGTTAAGAGGAATGGCATCAACAAATACGACTGTTAGCGAGGCAATAGTAGCTGGCGAAATGGTATCTCAAGATATCGTAATGCCATTGGTCGAACAACAAGTTCTTTTGAATCGTGATACAGATGGTATAGTCATCGATGGATATCCGAGAGATTTGAATCAAGTTCAAGAATTCGAGAACAAAGTAAAATACATTTTCTACGAATTTCATTTAAATTTTATATTAAACAAATGAATTAACTCATATTTTGAAATGGGATTTATTTTTAGTTCGGACAAGAACCACCGTTGATATTGTTGGATTGTTCGAAACTTCAACTCGGTAAAGGGAGATTAGATGACAGTGTATCAGCTTTCAGAAAAAGATTAGAATTATTTCGTGAAATGTCATTGCCTATGTTAAAAACATTGGACAATGATAATCGATTAGTAATCGTACGTTTAACGATTTATTAATTACCTGATATTCTATTATGATACAATTTAGAAAAAAGAGATTTTTTCGTTATTTTCATTTAGATCGACGGTGACACGGACGTGCCAAGTGTAAAAGAAGATTTTTCCCAAGCTTTGTTTCAACTAATGCGACGTGCTAGACGAAAGGAGGAAGACAATCCACGTGGACCAGAATCGCCAAAGTTTCAAGAAAATGGTGACAACGTAGACCCAAACTTGCCAGTTCACGGTGACATCAACGGGGCCCAGAACATAGAAGGACAGAGACATCATGGTCATAGTATAGCGAATGGTGTCGCTAAGCAAATGCTTAACAACGGTGTATCTGATCAAGTGAGCAAGACGATAAATAAAGTGGAAAACTTAAATGGCGTCGTAGTTCAAGGTCAGATTACAATAATTTATATCGAGACAAAACTTTTCCATACGTTTTGTTATAATTATAAAGGGATTTTCTAACCTAGTCAAAATGAAGGACAATTAATACGTATCTCGGGTGGTAGGGTAAAAGAGTATAAGCATAATTTTTGTCTAAACGAAATAATTACCCTAATATATTTTTATTTGTATTTTATAATGTATATTTTTGTAGAACATTTTGGATCTCCGTAATTTTTAAATTTAATATTGAACATTGTTTTTTTATTAATAACTATTATAATCGTTTTAATATATTATACTTATTAATACTCTCTTTTGCTCTCCTAGTATATATATATTATTATTATTATTTAATTTATTGTTAACTATGAATATTATATTTTCTTAGGAGTCACCAACATGACCAATGGCGTACTCAACAATGCAAAGAAAATGAATCAAAATGGTGGAATCCGACAAAATGGAATAACCAACGGAACGACGCATATGTTACAAAATGGTGTGGCGCATTTAGCTAATGGTATAATTCCAGGTAACAATAAGGTAGCCCCAAGTATACAAAATTATTTACCTAACAATACGAAAGATCCTTTAAGAAAAATGTACAACGAGGTTGAAGGATACCAAGAAAATCTCCATATATAACGTTACGATGAATAGACGAAAAATATTGACTAAATTTCTAAATATAGTATAGTATATAGATATATAAGACTTTCTTTTTTTATATATATATATATAATATAATAGAGATATACTCGCATTTTTAATTCATAAAGAAATCGATTAATTTAAAAATCCTATCGGTTACGTGCCTTAAACATGACAACAAAATTTCTAGATAAAGTTAATCCTATGAGATATTATTAGTAAGTACGTGGCTTTTTATACGCACTGGTAATCTGTAAATAAGATTTATAAGTGATGATAAGTTCCCCTGAAAAAAAAAACATATCTGCATATTAACAATCCTCTATCTCTCTCTCTCTCTCTCTCTTTCTCTCTTATGATTAATTACATTTAAAAATCGTCATAATCTCATTTTTATGTTCGAATAAAAAAGAAACAACCTATAGATATATATATATATATATATTGATTATTCGTAATTTTACGTGAAACCAAATGTTAAGTATCATAAAAATCGTCAAATGTTTTTACTTCCTAATTTTTATCGATTATCATTTGTCGACTTTTTCTATGCACTTTTAAATGAAAAACAACAACAAAATATTTTATCTATTTATTAATATTTATCTCGTATACATATTATTATTCGTATCGCACTGCAAAAAAGAACCAAAAAAAATATTTTCTTCAATCGATGACAATTTACACGATCGAGAATAATGTTAAATCTTTTCGCGCGATTAGTCGTGCACGATGATAAAAGTAATGAACGAACGATAAGTTATTATAAATATATTAGAGAAAAAAAACACACACACACACACATACACACAAACGTATAAATACGCGATTTATATCATTAACGATTCTCTTTTTGACGTAAGGGGGTTCGTAAGATTGAATTAAATTATATTATATAGTACAATAACAGAACAATTTCCTGAATTTAATAGCATATCACATATTTTTCTCGTAAAAAAGACACGTGTGGCTGGTATCCCCAAGTGTGTCAAATTAATGCTCGTATATACAAAAATACATAATTTGTTTAACAAAATGGAAAAAAGAAAATGTAAAGAGAAAAAAAAATAGAAAAGAAAATAATTAAAAAAAAAAAAGAAAAAAAAAACGAAAAAATAAAAACAAGACAACAAAAATGAATAAACATAGTAAATGATAAAAATATACGCGTTGATCGTGCGAAAGAGTATGTATATACATACATTATTTTACCGTAGATATTACAAAATATATATATTGATTAATAATTATAAAAAATATTTAAACCGAATCAATACAAAATAAAAACTCTATTTTCAATGATCGATTAATAAAATACATATGATATGTGAAGGGACGAGTGAGATAAAAATTTAAGTATGCGTGGGACAGATAGTATGAAAGAATTGTAATAGTATGCAAGCGAAATGTAAGGGTGGCAACCTAATAACGTAAACAACTGAGTAAGATTAAAAGAATTAAAAGGATTAAAAAGGGATTATAAGAAAAGAAGGTTTAAGAAAGCAGTCAGCGTCTAGTCAGTAGTAGTCAAGTAGCGAACACGTATTACTGTATCAATATTTTTGTATTTCATTTATTAGAATATATTGTATTTCCGTGAAAAGAAAAATTTCTTTATCTATATTATATATATATTTAATTTTCTCCTATTTATATTATATATATATATATCCTATATATTTTCTTCCATACACAATTTGTTAAGTTTCTTTTTTTTCTCTACAAAAACT
Organism: Polistes fuscatus; assembly: GCF_010416935.1. Lineage (NCBI taxonomy): Eukaryota > Metazoa > Arthropoda > Insecta > Hymenoptera > Vespidae > Polistes > Polistes fuscatus. The sequence goes on along the minus strand of NW_025113118.1, from coordinate 10,159,252 downwards.
CATCTGCTTCGGATTCATTCAGAAAAGTATACTACCTGCTTACCTATTACCTATATTTAAAAAAGAACAAACATATACACACAAACACATTTACTTAACAGTTTTCATATGTGAATGATGGTATATGTACCATCAGGGTGCAAAAACCTAAACTAAAGAGCACGTGTTTCTTTTTTTCTTTTGACTTACATACTTATCGGAGTACGTACCAAATGATGTAATCGACTGTCAAGGCTAGTGATTATTGTATAAATGCCTGAAACCTAAGCCGGACATTGGTACGAAATAAAATGATCGTGCATTTCGTACATTGTACGAAATTTCGAATGACTTAATGCCATTTTCGCATAATTATATTATATCATACTTCTTGGTTAAATAAATACGGGAACTTCTCTTAAATTATATATTGTTTTTTTATTTATTAACGTGTCAAGTTTAAAATCCAAATAAATTGTTAACGTGGTTGCACTCAACTGAAAAAATAAAAAAGAAGGAAATGAAACCAATGTTTATATGGAAAAGGGATAAATTATTACTACGAATCGGTAGGTATAGTGTAAACGATTTATTTTGTTAGTACGTACATTTGCGCCAGCACAAAAAAAAAAGAAAAAAGAAAACAAAAATTAACATGTTATTATAAAAATAATATTAGAAACAACGAATATCCCGATTCGAGACTAGACACGTATATTTATTTATTTATTTATTTATTTACAACGCGCCAAATCGTGTGTCCGTCCTCATTTTGATTTAGATAGTTTTAGATTTTTCTTAAACAAAAGACAATTACCGATTTCGTTATCTTTTGCAATTAAAAATTTCTAGTACGATAATATAATATATCTGTAGGCATAAATGATACTTAAAAAATATCATTGTCGAATTTAAATAATAAAATATCGATTGATTTAAGTGAGCTGCACTTGTAATCTCGAAAAATCTCGTGATTTATCCATTGAAAAATTTGTTTTTCGTAAAATATCACAATACGGAACAAATTTAAAACATAACAATATTATAAATTTCAATTGTCATACTTAATTCTGTATAATGTAACAAAATAAATTCTATAACTTAATAATAGCACTGAAATCGTAATAACCGTTACGACCAACTGGTTAACCTAACATATTTCGACGCCATTTTGGTTGCGCACGATCGAACGGGACTCACACTTTTACAATGTTAATTAAACAAATATTTATATTTTCCTGTTTTTGTTTTTTGTTTTTGTATCCTTTTTCATTTTTCTCTCGAAAAAATACTAACGTGTATCATTTCTTTATCTCCTTCTTTTTTTTTGATCATTTTTATATTACATTATTTGCTTTTTTTTTTCGTTTTTTTTTGGTTTTTTTTTTATTTTTTGTTGGTTTTTTGATGGAGTTTTCTTTTCTTCCTCTATTATTTGTTATAATTTATATACAGAGCCTTGTCAATCCGGATTACCGTATATTAAACGGTATTTACAAGGCAGTGATTGAATTATCTGAGCAATAAATGCTCGTCATGAAGATAGGCACTAAGTGACTCTTCGAAAAGTTCGTCCCGGACAAACGAATCATCGATAATTTTCTAATATTTCGACCTTGATAAATATTACAATTATATTAAATAACTCGCACGTGTTGTAACTTATAAACAACGATTATCATCGATCTCTCTTTTTTTTATAAAAACGTTAACGAACAATTCTATGATTTATTTTCTATTGTAAAAAATAATATAATATTACATTTATGCGCAACATTTTGTTTATAAGCACGCAACATTTATTCTTTCTCTCTCTCACTCTCTCTCACTCTCTCTCACTCTCATTGCTACTTAACGTCTATCAAAATAGATCAAATTTATTTAATAACGTATTTTATTTTTTTAATATTTTTATATAGTGCAGCGATCTTTAATAAATCACGTAATGAAAACGTAACGCGTCCAATATGATCGATTAAAAAATAATCTAACGAATTGTTCAAAATATGAAACGTTAATTTAATGTTTAAATTTTAAACTAAATCGATGACAGTTAAGTTTCTTATGAGATAAGTCTCATTTTCTGTAAGTAAATATTTCTAACGTGTTTCGTATTAGTGATAGTAAGAATAGATAAATTTGTCCGATTGAGAGAACTATGTAATATATATATTATATATATATGTAATAAGTTGATTATGGTTAACTAGAAGAAGCAGATGAAAACGTATCTTTGTCTCTTTGGGAAATGATTACCAGCCTAATATACAATTAACGATCTTATTTGATACTTTTTTTTCGCGAAAAATCTATTGAAATAATTTTTAAAAAGACGGCGTGTTATATAATGTTACCAAGAGAAATGTATAAATACAGAATATGAGTAAATATACGGATAGATTAAATATATATACGCGTACGTGGTGTACATGTGTGGGTTTTGTGCATGTATGTATGTATGCTTGCTTGCTTGCATGTATTTGTTAAAAAAGAAATAAGATAATTAAGATAATCTCCTTTTTTTCTTAAAAAAAGAAGTAGATAATATTATAACAGCAGTTGCAGAAATAATAAACGAACTCACATTCGTTGATTATGAACGAATTTTAACGATTATATATTGTTTTTCGTTTGTTTGTTTTATTTCAAATTAATTTGATTTTAATTTATTACCGCGTTTCTAATTCTTGTTAAGAGTCCGTTCGTTAATTAAATATTTTCGACGAAGTTCGTGTCAATTGTTATCCGAGTAGAAAAAATCTTATTGAAAATTAGATTAGTTACGAAATAATTTTGCAAATATTTTTCCACGAGATACGAAGGGGGGGGGATCGATTGAAAACTTTGTTTTTTTTTCTCTTTGCTTTTTTGTGGCACCGTATGTATGTATATATGTATATATGTATATATGTATATATGTATATATGTTAATGTGTGTGCGTGGGTGTATATTATTATTATTTTTTTACACAAGAGATCGACGATTATGAAATTGGTATTGATAAACAAAAAAATATTAAACAAAATTATTATCCCCACGTAATTGGTACAATTGTGTTAATCGTTATACGTTGTAAACAATAATATTATTTTTGTATTCACTCATCAGAAGACTATTTTCATAATTACCGACTGTTAATATAATATATCATATTTTTGTTTTGTTTGTATTTTATCATAGATAATACGAATTCACATCGTTAGATTTTATTTTTAATCATAACGTTTGTCTTTTATTGATTTACAAAGATCTTCCCCTTTTTAACATGCAAAGGAACTAACGTATATATATTTATAAATCTCTCTCTCTCTTTCTTATGATTTTTAAGTACAAAGATTCGTATATAAAGCATAATTTATTTTAAATAATTGTTTAACGTATCTTTTAAGAATATTATTATCGATAACTGTATAACACATTACTATGATCATCGACGTAAAAAAATTGTAGCATAATATTCTATTACCTTTTTCTTTTTTTTTTTTCAATAGAATATTTAATTACGATATTTGTCGTACGATCATGCGTAATTTACTTCTCTCATCGATGTTATTTTTTTTATTTATTACGCTTATAATTCAATTAATTTAATGAAAAAATTCAAGGCAGCGTGATAATAATCGGCAATAGATTTGTTTTTTTTAACTCGTTCTCTCTTCGCAATAATTTAAAATCATACATTATTATTATTATTATTATTATTATTATTATTATCATCATCGTCATCGAATCGAAGTAATATTTTGCTTTGTTTTGTTATGATAGTTAAAAAATATTATTTAATAGTAAAGTTCAATTAATCGCACGTCGATTGAACTGATCTTTATTTTCAAATTTAATTCATATATGTTATAAAGTTAGAGTAATTATGGCTAGCAGTATCGGTTGTTCATTCAACCGTATTATAAGACGATAAATCATGAAAAATGATGCGAAGCATACAGATTAATCCGTATATATATATATATTTAATTTTTGTCTTTGTTATGTTATTTAATTGTTTTGTGGCTGTACGTACTTACTTCGCAACGTTTAATGAATTTGATTATATAATAAAATTATAATCTACGTTTTAATCGTATTTCATCTATCAAAATGATCTTTCAATGATCATCATCATTATCATCATCATCATTATCATCATCATCTTATTATTTTGTCTACTTTCATTAAAAACGATAAGAGAGTATTGGTAAATGACGAATTTCGTTAACATTACCAATTAACAACCTCTTTTTATTTTTTTCAAATACATATATATATATATTTATGTATATATATATGTGTGTGTATATTGCAATTGCTTGAAATCATTAATGATTATCTCATTTTCTCGTAGAATTCGAGAATTTATTGGGATAAGAATGTTTGTTGATGTTTGATTTTCGATCTCGACCAATCGAATTAGCTCGATTATTATTATTATTATTATTATTATTATTATTATTATTATTATTATTATTATTATCATTATTATTCGTGTCCTGGAAAATAAACTAACGTTTATTATTTTCGTTAATCATTTTTTTCGTTCATTGATTCATGTCGATTGACGAAGATCGGTTTCTATCGAAGAAAATGATCGAGCATTTTAGGAAGTTACCACATCTTGAGTTGATTTTTCTCAGGATCTTATGGAAGACGTACTTGACGGTGCTGATGCGCATCTATTCAATTTGCTATCAATTATGATCTCATCACCGTTGCTTATGTTGTATCGATATAGTTGTTTGTTAGGATACAACATCTCTTCGGGCCCATGGTGTCCCTTCATCACCTGTTATATGATTAATCATATACTATAAGAGGTTGGTTGCATAATTTCTGTCAGATTTATGATCAACAATTTGTACTTTGATTAATAAACGCATTGTCAATTTCCAATGAAAAATATGACAGAAATTATGTTACGACATATTATTAGAGTGAATCAAAAGTTCATGCGTCTTTTAAAAATTAATTTCTTCCAAAGTATATTTTATAAAGAAAAATAATCTATTATGCAGTTTATAACACAATAAACGCACGAACTTTTGGTTCACTCTAATATTATTATTGTGATATATGATTGTTTTATTTTTTAGATTTAAAATTAGAGTTTCAAGTTTACCTCGATAATTCATTGATACAGTGTGAGATAAATAAATTGATAAAAAGGAATCAAGCGATTGTCATTTAGGATTAATGGATTCGTGTATAAGGTTTCATAAAGTTATTTCACATTTATTAAAACACCGTTCGAGGAACCAAAAGTTCTGGAAAATAAGTAATAAAAATTCATATTAGTTAATAAACAAATGTAGACTTACTTGATCAACGTAGAAGAGTCTCATCCTATTAGCAGGAATTTTCACCATAGATTCCAGTTTAGTTTTTAATTCGAAAACCGTTCTATATACATCTACCGATCGTACCTAAAAAAACAAAAGTAAACTTGAGTTTCTTATATTTTAAAATTTCGTTATTGTTTATATTACAAAATTATAAATATATATTGAATAACTTAAGTGACAAAAGATAGAAGAGCAAAATGAGTAATTAAATACTTCAAAATACCTCAACGAGATCTCCATAAGTAAACGTCACCTTGACCCTCTTCTCTGGTGTTAGGTCAACGTGTACTAAAGGATCCAATTTCCCATGAATAGCCACAAGCTCGGAATACCTGGAAAATCGATTTTTATAATGTAATTATTTCATTTACAACTAGGATAGAATAGGATAGGATAGGATACATTGTTAAAAAAACATACGAATAAAATCATATACACAATGAAATGAAAGGGAATGAATTTAGTTGATCAAAGAACAAAATGTTGTTGACCAATCGTTTACTATTAGGTTTTCTATATAAATCGAATTTAAAGTTACCTTTCTGGTCTGTCAGCTTCCGGTTTGTCCATGTAGTAACGAATGAAGGCTCTTTCAGCGTCCTCGCGTTCTTGGGACGAAATCACACCGCCACCATTCAATGTCTCGACATTGGGAAGCCTTGCTATTAACAATTGACGTCTTTCGTGTTCCGTGTATTCTCGAGGACTCTTTGATATAAATAAAGAAAATAAAAGATATTTAACGAATGTGTCGTTTATTTATTCAATTCAAAAACAATGATCATGTATCGTTTGGGTAAAACAAATAAAAAAAGAAAAAACATCAAAGGTAAAATCATTATTTCCAGGTGTTACTCACTTCGAATAACGGACAGCTGTGAATTCTTAAAGATTTCAATGCGGGAAATCTCGAAAGTCGTTCGACTTCGTCCCATGTTCCAAGTAAAGTTCCATTCATATTTAAGAACCTAAGCATCCTGAACGGATCGTGAGGCGAGGGTACTTTATTATTACTTGACTCCGATTCCGATTCCGATCTATCGTAACTGACTTTGTTTTCAGTGATAATATGATTATTACCAGTTTCACCAACCGATATGCGTTCCTCTACATCAACGTTATTCATATTCTCATTATCTTGCGTACAATTATCGGGATCTTCCTTTTGCCTTAACAAATCTTCACGATCGCTAAGTAAATTACGATTTTCTTCGAGTCTAAGTGATCTAATAGGACATTCGGCTAATACAAGACTCTCCAAATTCGGAAAAACGTATCCCAATTTGGATATCTCGTTCCAAACTTCCACGGGATTACCAGTGAAGTGTAATTTTTTTAACGATCTATTAACGTTATCTGCCTTTCGATAATCCAAATCAACAGTTTTGTATTCGTTCAAGGACAAATGTAATTCTTCGAGATTACGTAACAAACGTATCAAGCCTTGAACCGTAGACCAAGAAACTCTGGTACCATTCAACACGAGATTCCTCAATAGATCGTAATTACCATGTTTGATTTCCAATACTTCAGCTAGACAGTTGAAGCTTAAATTAACGAACTTGATCTTGGGCATGTGTTGAAGTATACCAAATACTTCGGTCCATTGAGATAGTTTGTTCTGTGCCAGATCCAATTCCTCAACGTTCTTACACTTGTTACGTAGTTTTTCATCGTCATTACCGGCACACTCGATATCGCAATCCTGTAGGACCAGCAAAGCTGGTACCGTGTGACGTGGTGATTTTTTTGGAATGAAGATACTGACCGAGAGAGCTGCTTTAGGTGAACCAGATTCTCCTTCGTCATCCGTCAACGAACATTCCGTTGTCGAGCTACCGTATTTCAGCTCTAAGGCTTCCAATAACGACGGCATTCTTACAACATTCTGAAAGAAAACCCAAAGAAAAATCAATTCAAAATCATTTTTATAAGATTTATGGGGGCCAACAAAACAAATAACACAAATCTCATTATCCTTTTTTTTTTGTTTCTAATTTATTAAACTGGCTTCACATATTTTGTTGTCGATATGATTTATTTTACTTTTGTTTTTTTTTTTAGTAAAATAAGAAAATTTAACAAATATCAATTGCTCAGATAATCGAATAGTTGAACTTTGAACTTGAAAATTATTATTAAATCTTATTTATTGCATTTAGATTGGTTTAAGATTAAATACTGGTATATGACTTTAGAATTGCTTAGTTTGATGAGTTGGGTATTTTAATCTTTCGTTAAACAAATTGACAACAAATTGATCGACAACGAGCAATAAACCTTGACCATTTATTTAGTTTCATTTTCTTATCTTTTAATTTCTTTCAAGAAAATTATTTTTTATTACATGCAAGCACAGAAACTAAACGTAGATAATACTAGGTACAATTTTAAACAAGTTTTTATTTGTAACTCGACGTACGAAGAAAAAAATTCCAAAGATTCGTTGAATAAAAGGAAATAAACGAACGTGGGAGACAGGTATTGAAAACGAAATTCATTCTCAACGATGACGACATCGATCTAACCAAAACCCAAACAAAATTCGAACGGATGAATCTGACAAAAGGAAATTTATCGAAGCGAGAAAAATAATTGCACACATTTTTTTCTTTATCTTTTTTTTTACTATTTAAAACAATGCGTTGAAACGTTATCGATAAGTAAACGACGTTATATTTGTTTTATTTTGTTTGTTCAGATATTTTAACAAAGTATCGTTGGTTACAGTCGTTGTGTGTTATAGTGTTAGCCTTGGAAAGAATATGATGACGCCATTGATTGATCGATAACTACGTGATAATGATTTGTATTATTATCTCAACTATACTTCTATATTATAAAAAGAAATGAATATTTTATTAAAATGAAATAATTAATATATAGATCTTTATTATTGATCGTATAACTAAACTTTTAGGATTGTATTTAATATTATATGAATCATCTTTATGCTGGTGTTCGCAATCAAGGGCACCCGAACTTGCCCTTGATTCGCTGATTCATACACGTAGTCCTTCCTACGAATAAAAGGTGCATACTTATTTGCCATGTTCGCGTTTCTTTTTTTCTTTTCTTTCTTTCTTCTTTTTCATTAACGCAAATGAACAAGAGTAAGTAATTTTTAATAATAATTAATTGGTTTCTTCTTCTTCTTCTTCTTCTTCTTACGCGAGTTATGTGTATATGTATATATTTATATGTATGCGTATGTATATACGTGACACAGATAGTTTAATTTCATGACAGACTAAAATAGATGAATTTCACGATAAAATCGAGTTAACATTCTTCTCGAGGGAACGAGTTAACCTTTTGCATTTCTAAATCATAAAGACTATGTACCATATTATTATTGTTTTATTTGTTGTTTTGTTTCTTAAAAGAAATGGAAAATGAAATATTAGTAATTAGTTATTAAAATTAATTAGATATTATGTATTTTTAAAAATGTTAATTATTACTCTTGAGAATTAATCTAAAATAATTTAATATGGAATATTAATTTTTATTTTATCATTCTTTTAATTATCATTATTCGATAATTCGATTAATAAGTTTGATTAGTATGAAATATCTTCGAAAATTCGTGTCAATTTAAACCGAAACGTTCGAAAATATTTTATATATATATTATGGATGAAATTTTGAAAGCAACCCAAATAAACGTAAATTGAATTAATGAAAAATAAATTATAACGTTTTGCGAAATTATTTATAATAAATATATTTCTAATATTTTTTATTGTGAATTTTTATATATATCTTAACATAATACATTATTATATTTTAATGTATTATATTATTATATATATTATTATAAGATATTAATTTGAATATTTTAATAATAATTATAAAAATGTAAAAAATTGACCCTGACAGGAAGGACCTTATCGTGAGGGAGAAAAAAAATAAAATAAAGAAAAGCTTCGGGGTCCCCCCAGGTACTGTAACTCGAGGGCAACGGCAAAGACGTAAAATCTGGTTTTACCATATTCGAGTTGTAAGGTCATTCCATTGTCTTTTTGTGCAGCTCTCGAGAGAAGCTGGTACCGGTTTCCAACTAGAGTTGTCAGAGAACTCACAACGAAAGTACACTCATTCGCCCACGCGAGAAAATCTTTTATTTTTTCCTACCCTGTTCTTTTTTTTTTTTTATTTTCATTTAAAACTAGACAGGCTGCAAGATTGCAAAAGATGCACAAAGTGTGGAAACCATCTCGATATCGTATAGAATTTCTATTAGAAAATTTTCTTTCTTTCTTTCTTTTCTTTTCTTTTTCTTTTGTTAAATAATCTATAAGAAAGTTCGATAAAATGTGAATGAAAATGCGATTGAATGTTATTAGATTTATCGATTAAAATATTCATATTTTTCCATTACACTTTATTTGAAATTTAAATATTATTCACTATTTTAGAAATTACGTTGCGTTAATCTAAAAATGTGATGTCGAGTCACACATGACATAGAAGTGATAAGGTATCAAAATCAGTATCTTTTCTTTGATCCAGGAATTCGTTAATTATTTAAAAGATATCATCAAAAATAATGGAAATTATTTCGAAGTATGTATGATTATCTTATAAATAAATATTAAATTTGTTTACAAAAAAGAAGCATCGAATTAACACATTCGTCGTCAAGCGCGATTGCAATGAGTTTCTCCCAAGGCCCAAATTCGAGCGATAAGCGGGAAATAGCAGGGATGTAACTCAATATAAGTAAGCACTCGAGTATCGTTTTCCATTCATAACATTCATAATATTCCATTCGATACTTTATTATATCGCGATAATTTATTTATTTATTTATATATATAATTATTATTTTATTATATATATTTATATTTATTTAAAAAATTTATAAAATTTATGTAATGTCATACCCACTGAAGAGAGGTGATATAGTATCAAGAGAAGACGACAACGGTATTGGGGTGCTGAGGTGGAGGGACGTTCGCGATGTTAGGATGTTATCAACAAAACATCCACCTATCATGACATCAACCACGGATTCTACTCATCGTGGACGTCCTCCTAAACAGAAACCTTTAGCGGTAATTGCTTATAATAATGGAAAAAATGGCATCGACAGGAGCGACCAGATGGTGTCATATGCCACAACGATACGGAAAAGTATCAAGTGGTATCGGAAATTAGCACTACATTTGCTTTTGGGTACCAGTGTAGTAAATGCTCACATCGTATACCAGAGAGTCAAAATTAAAAAAATTGGAATAAGAAAATTTCGAGAGCTGCTTGTTGCCGAATGGTTGTCCCCGGAAAATTCTACTAGAACAAGGAACGTGTCCCATAAGCTGGAGATTCGTACGAATGAGCAGGGCAAGTCTGTAAGAAGGACGTGCGCCCTATGTTACCAGAAAAGGAGACAAACTGCTGAACGACAAGAAGCAAAAAAAATGTAAAAAAAACTACGACCTATTCTTCCAAGTGTCCGAATTCACCACAAATGTGTTTACAATGTTTCAATGCACACCATACGAGATAGTATAATGCAATATGATATCTTATATAAATTAGTAAAAATTATAGTATAATATGTATATTTGTAGTATTTTTATGTTGTATATCCTATACAGTAAAACCTCTTTTTGTGCGGTCCTTTTTTATACGATTTTATTTTTGTGCGATTTGTTTTGTGCGATTTTATTTTTGTGCGATTTGTTTTGTGCGATTTATTTTTATGCGGTATCTAAATCTCAGCAGCGTTGCTACCAGTTTTATGTTTTCTTTCAATGTACATATACATGTGTGGACGAACTCTGATTACATGGTCTCCTTGACGACGATGTATCCGGACTTCGCGACGCTGTTCATCTGATTTAAACAATCTCCTAGCAATTGCATACATATGTATTTCGCAAATAATTGATGTATTTTCTAAGTGCGACTTTTTTTTTGCGGTCCCTGTCCGCCGCATAACAAAAAATTAAGTAGTATATCGTACAAAGTTGTTTATAATATGTAAGTATTTATAAAATTACCGAATATTTTTTTGTACGATTTCTTTTATGCGGTCCCTATCCACCGCACAAAAAGAGGTTTTACTGTATTTATATTTCAATACTGATTCCATTAAATTCGTTTTAAAAATCCACCTGAAAGTCGTATTAACTTGAATAAGAAGAGCGTCACCCACATCTGGGTAACGGGGCCCCCACGGAAGCAGACCCGTCATACCCCCCATAGTTTTTTTTCTTAAATAAATGAACTGTCTTAAATTATGCCAAAATATCTATGCATGGATTGAACCGAACTTTAATTCGCCATACAATCGTAAGAAAGTTATTTCTCTTTGTAAACGTCTTATGCAGGTTCGTGCACGTTGGCGCCTGCACTAGTGTGAGTGCGTGCGGATGTTTATTTAAGATATCGGTATTCTTAAGATTAAGTGTGGGGAACAGAGGCTGTATGCGTCACCCGTGGGTGAGGCCGATGCTTCGTCGTTCGATGAAGAGGGAAAAAAGGGCAGTCGGACAATACGGGTGGTAGTACGAAGTTAGTTAATCTTATGCTCTTATGTGCTGGGTAGTAGGAAGTAGGAAGTTAGTTAATCTTATGTTCTTATGTGCTGAGGAGTAGGAAGTAGCAGTGAGTTAGTCTTATGTTCTTATGTGTTGGGGAGTTGACATCTTTTTATCGTTTGTACCATAACCTACAAATGTAATATAAACTTCTACTTGATTTTATATTCGAATTAAAACAAAGAACTTGTATATTATTTTACTATAATATTTTTCTTAACTTTATCCGACACATTAACTTGTTAAATTGTATTTATTTTTTCAGCTGCCTTATATTAATATAAACAATAAACTTATACGCATATTTATATACAATAATAAATTGATTTTTACCGATAAGATAATGGAAAGAAAAATTAAACATAATGAAAAGAAAAATTCTAACAAAGACGTAGCAATAATTGCATCACAAAAGAAACATTGGTCATTAAATTTAATAGATTCCATGGAAGATCCGACTTTTAAGGTTATGGAAGACGATAGCATAGTCGTAATTAAGGATAAATACCCGAAAGCAAAATTTCATTATTTAGTTTTACCAAAAGAAGACATTTTAACAATATGGAATATTACAAAGAGTCATGAAAATCTTCTACGCCATATGGACGATGTTGCAGAAGAATTAACTAAAAAACATCCGGAACATGAATTCCTGTAAGATCAAAATCAAAGTAGGATTTTGAACAAATTTTACCATAACTTTGTAGCTAATATTTCTTTATATTTGCAGTATCGGGTATCACTCTGTGCCAAGTATGCAAAGACTGCATTTACATGTTATTAGTACCGATTTCAACAGCCCATGTTTAAAAACTAAAGATCATTGGAATAGTTTCACTACGCCAGTTTTTATGCATTCCAAAGGTAAATCATCATTAATGATGCCTCATTTTAACGAATTTACTAATCAGTTTGTTTTCCTCATAGAATTATGTAAACAATTGAAAGAAAACGGGGTACTTAAAAAGATAAGTCTTATAACATCAAAACAGTATTTAAATAGCGAATTAAAATGTCACCGGTGTCCAATGAAACCAAAAAATATGCAAGAATTAAAGAAACATTTAATTTTGCACGATTCAGGAAAGAAGGAATGAATATTTTGTTATATTTCTATCCATCGTTCAACTGATTGTTATTTTCTTTTTCTGTATAACTATTTTAATTATTTAACAAAATGTAGTTGCTCCAAATATATTTTAGAAGATCCTACAAGTATCTTTAAAGAATTGCAATTTTATATTATAAACTGTGTATTGATTGTTACGAAAGTTTATTATCTTTAAATTTAAAACATCAGATAAATTTTGATGATAACAGTTAAATAATAATAAAACATGCTTTTATATACACAAGTGTTTAATGCAGATGCAGTTAGTATATCCAAACTGATATATAAAAGAATTATTTTTAATCGAAAGTAAAGATTTCTAAGGAATTGCAAGTGATAATGACGTCTTAGTTAAGTTTGTTTCTTTTATCTCATGTATTTAATCGTATTTTCTTGAAGTTTTTCCATACCGCGGAATCAGATTGAACGTTTGAACGACGTGTAAATCGTTTCTTAGCACTATGTTCCGAGTATTTATGCTATCATTGGTACCGGCTGCTGTTTGAGATCACGCATCGCCGAGTGTTCCACGAACGAATCGTGTAATTTTTCACTTGCCACTCTTAGGAAACTGTTCTCTGTTCTAGAGAATAGAATAACCAATCTCAAAGGGTCAATGTATTGAAACGACATATTTCAGTTAATATAATCTTATTGATATAAATCACGATATAATTGTTTCTACGAATATCACGTAAGTTTGAAAATTCTATGTACTGGAGAAAGATAAACTATATATGTATTTGAAATGTTTTGTGTCATGGTAGTTTAATATCACCTTATCAAATGCATTCTATTTAAGGAATCTCGTATATATATAATAATACAAAAATATAATATATTATAAATATAATAATAATAATAATATATATAGATAGATATTGTTATTATATTTGAAACACATTATTATTTGAAAATACACAGTAACGTAATATAAATCCAAAGAATGTCATGAATCTATTCTTTGATGAACACTTTCATGAGATTCCAATGAAATATTACATTTTTTAAAGTTTATTAATAAATATAAATAATAAACAATATACAAAGGATTTGATATTTTGTATAGTAATTGAATAATAAAATTGAATAAAATCATAGATAGTTGTAAGAAAATGGTAGTTCTATATATTTATCGATAGTATATTTTATATTTATTTAATTTCATTATTTATGAAAATTTATATATATGGACCGTTTATTTTGAAAATGGTGCAACTCCATTTTTTGTTGTTTCGAGAAAATTAAAGATTAGCATATTAATCAATTCAAAAATATAAATTAATTATGTCCAATTTGGTGATGTTTCTATTAACTTATCAATACGTTATTTGATTATTACACTATTTTCATAATTAATCAATTGTAAATATCATATAATTTCAATTATCGTTTAAAATATATTTTATATTAATGCAAAAAATGTTCGTTAAAAATAATGATTTTTATATATTATTAAATTTGACATAGGATATTGTCAATCGCTACAAAATTTCTTTTATCGTTTAACATTTGATTTGTACAAAACATTGACATTTTTTAAGATATTAAATAAAATTAGTTATAAATAAAAAATAAATATTTTAAATCAAATTATGTAATATATAAAAAACTAAATCAAACTAAATAAAAATAAATCAAATTATGTAAATATATAAAAAACAAATTATGTGATTTAAAAGAAAAATAAAAATCAACTAACACAACACTTTCAAAATAAACGTTCCATATTTAATATATATATATTTTTTTTTATTATTCATCCAATTGATCGAATGAACAAATAATCATTTTGTGTATACTAATACAAGCAGTAAACTAGATTCACAAAACTTACTATAACCGTCAATGTGTTAGTTCTCTCTCAACTCCCCTACGTAATCGCGATATCGGTTCAACGGCCATGCGAAATTAACTTTCTCTGCTCCGGCTTTACGGGTCTGCCATTCTACGATGGCCGCGTTATATCTCTCCATGTTGGTTCTAACTAGCCAAGCCTAGCAGAACGAAACGTAGAGACACGTACGAATACATAAACACATACACATATACATATATGTTGATACATAAAGTCACAAAAATATTCGTACACCGTTGAATTTAAATTCGTTCCCGTGTTTCAAATTCGAAACAATCGGTATAGTTTTGTAATATAAACACATATTTTCAATATATAATATTTATATACTAAAATTTATATATGATAATTATGATATTCAATTTTTTCATATAAATATATTATTGCATATGTATACGTTAATTCTTACCAATTGGAAAAAATATATTTACAAAAAGAAACAAAATAAAATAACGATCTTAGAAAAAAGTATTTGCATCCGCGTGAAATATAATAATAATAATAGTAATAATAGTAAAATGATTATTATTGTAAATGGTAATTGATTTGGTTTTCCTTTGAATCTTATAATAATTTTGAAATGATTGGGCCTGGCATATTTCGTGGAACCAATTTTCTTCACAATTATATCAAATTCGACTATTTTTCTTAGAATAAAATTGTCCATTGCGATAAAATTGATGTCAATTGAAATAAATTGAATAATCTTAAATATATTATTTCCGGTATTATTAAGAATTAAGAAATATTGTTATACCAGAAAATAATCATTGTTTCGAATTAACAATGGAAATACCCAATACTTTTGGGACTCATTGTATATAACCAGGACTTATACACGATTGGTTGCATCGTTACTTAACAAAAATGCATTACTATTCGACTCGTACCAGCTCGTTGCACTATCGACACGTATTTAACGAATACATTCGCGAATACGAATTGTTCAGTTGAAATGAAAGAACTTTTAACGTTGGGTCGTTGTGTATTGGTTTCCGTTTTATTCATACGTTGAGTATTGCAACTAGAAAAAAAGTAAAAAAAAAGGAAAGAAAGAAAGAAAGAAAGAAAGAATGAAAGAACGGAATAATTATTAATGTCCGACTTTCACCGGCGACCACACGTTTCCCGATTTTAAGTGAGTTTCAAATAGAACACACTATGTATGTGTGTGTGTGTGTGTGTGTGTATTAAAAAAAAAGAAATAATTATATTCTCGTAGTTAGGAATTATCTCGAGACACGTATTCGACCGAAGTATAATTTTTATTTTATTTTTCTCGATAATACGAACGTCAATAATTTTAATGATTTCATAAAAAAAAAATTATATATACATATATATATATATATATATATATATATACTTCTTTGTTCTGATTCTTTCTTTTTTTTTTATTCGTTCATTTTTATATAGAGACGAATTTACGAACAAAAACTTTGTCTTGCGTAAAAAAGAAAAAAGAAAAAGGAAGAGTAAGATGACGTTAATGATTTTCAGGGTCTTTAGAAAATGAAAGTTGTTCGAATAATAATGGCGAATGACGTGAGATTTGTATTATTCTCGATTAACAATAAAAGTTCAAATAAAAACTGAGATAACGATGATATATTTTTTTTCTCGATGGAATTTATTTTTACAAACGTTATTTTATATATATTTTTTCTTTACCATTCGTCCATTAGAAAAACAAAATATTGTTAACTCAGTATTTAAAGTTGATAGAGAGAAGAAATTGATGCTATTCTTGTGCAAGATGACAACTATGACGGTCACGCTTGAGAGTTTCCAAGATACTGTGATTTAAAGGTTACACAAGCATTGCACCGAGTACTTCGATGCTTACAACCAACAACTTTGGCAGACCAACTTTCACTGTCATTTTAATACATTCTAATAATCTACGTGGTTTTCTCTATAAGAACAAAATAATAAAGATTCGTAAGAACATCCGTTTACTTCTTATAAGAATAAAACAAACAACATAGATGAACGTGTTAAGAGTTAGATAGTTAAGATTCTGATACATGGATAATATACAGAATTATTATACCTAACTACTTTTAACCGGTTTTATTTGGTTTGTTAATTTTTTCTTCTCTTTTATATATTTTTCTCTTTTTAAATAATTTTTTTCGTTTCTCATATAGGGAAGTAATCACGTTCATTAAAATCAAATGAAAAATTTTGTTTAAAATATTGCACACACACATAAACAGAAGTGTTTATCGTTTTGTTCTTTTTTTATTTTTTTTTTTCTAATAATAATATCGAGCAAAGAATTTACGTCATGCACGAAAGAGTTACTATTAAGAAGTTAAAAGTGAAACTAGGACGAGGGAGTCTAAAATTCGCGAGAATTGATCTTTTAAACTTGGATTAGACTGAACGAACTATATTACACTTCCCCCCAATGCTAATTATAGTTATTCATTCAGAATCTAAGATTTAATAATAAAGTTAATAATTGAATTTATATAGAACTTAATTATTGATTTTTAATTATAATCATAGTACGCGCTCGATATGATAATCAAAGAATACGAATGAAAAGTTCTTACGAGTAAACAACCGATTGATAATGAATCGTAATTTTTATCTCTGTGTAACATTTTTTCTATTTTTTATTTTAATCATAAATTTTTATCGAACTTCGTACTTTTCAACACGAAACACGATGTTCGATCGTTATCGACTAGCAACCATATAAAAAAAAAACTTCTATATACTGATATATTATTTATATACGATCGATCGTAACATCCTATTTCGAAAGTTTCGTTAAAATTTTAGCGAACAATAATAAAATAAACGAATTAATTTATTTGTTCTCATTCGAGAAATAACTATTGATCGATGGAATACTATTTGTTAGAAATTGTACGTTTGGTTGTAAATAATAAAAATAAAAAAAAAAAAATAAAAAAAAAAACACCGAACGTCGTGTACGTGTAAAACAAATGATTCTATTTTTGTTTGTTCTATCAATAAATAAAAATTTGTTTATACTATACAATGTATGTGTGTACGGATATTTAAAAAATTCAATTTTATTGGTTATAAATTAAGTTTGTTTGCTTTTTTCCCCGAAGTTACGTACATAAAATTGATGTATACAAAAATCAAATAATTTATGACAGTATCTACGTATATAAATAAATGACACATGGTACATGCGTCTTTTAAAGATTCGATATGTTAAACATGTTTAACGTATACATACGAAACGAATAACATGTATTTAAATGTACGTCTGTATATAGGTAAGATCTCATGGTCAAACATCGAGAATAATTTAAGACGCAAACGTGGAAGAAAAGAATACATTGAAGATGAACATTCGTACGATCGTATTTTAGATTAGCAATAAACTTATAATCAACACACAAAAAAAAAAAAAGAAAAGAAAAATACAAACGTTTTCGCACTATGCATTTGACGATCGACGATTCGCATAATGTCACGATACTAGTTGGAACGTAGTGTATATTTTTAGTTTGAACGTGCTAAATACCTCATGTAAACGTTAACTCTACGTATTTCGTGCGTCTAAAAACTTATATGTGAAGAGAAAATTGAAAAATATTTGATTTTTATTATTTATTTTATATTAACAATAGTATATATATATATATTATAAAATGATCATAAATTGTAGTTTTTGCAATTTATCATTTTAATCAACTGTTATATTTATCTTTATATATTTAACATTAATACAATTCATATAGATAATTATCAAAGATATTTATTGCGCAATTCGTTTTGCAATCATTTTGTGACAAGTGAATGGAAAATTATTAATCGTTAAAGATAAGACGATCATTGATTTCAATTATATTGGTACGATTATTTTATCAGCGAAATTACGAGCAAAATTCATTTTTATTCTCTCCTTTTATTTTTTTATTTGTTTCTCTTTATTTTTTTTTCATTTACTCGTTGTATTATATCAAGTATTAAAAGAAGAAAAAAAAACTCTTCTTTCATAATAATCTTTAGAAGAAATGATAATTCGCTCGTAAGGAATTTCCACTCGTAAAAAGAAAAAGAAGAGAAATAAAGAAAACAAAACGTCACACACATAAAACGCGGAATTAATTTATCGCGTTGAGTTTTGCGCTTGAAAATTATCAATAGGTCTTTATTTTGTTTATAAACAAACAAACAAAAAAATACACTTATCTCAGTTTGCCAAAGTTGAATAAAAATATTCTCTTTCATCGAATTAGAAAAAATATCACGAGATAAACTCACGAGATGGTATTCAACTATTACGATTAGTTTCAAAAATTGAGGGAAATTAAATTAAAATGAAGAGGAACAGATTTCATGATTTTAAACATTTAACATCATCATTATCATCATCGTCATGAATGTTTCAAAGAAAATGAAAACGAAGAGGAAGAAGTAGAAAGAAAACGAAGAGGAAGAAGAAGAAGAAGAAGAAGAAGAAGAAAGAAAACGTATGAACACGGGAATCTAATGACTATATCCTCAGTTTCTTTTTCGACCTTGTTATTTCTCTTTCTCTCTCTTCATGCTTGTCTGCCCTCGTGTCTGAAAGAAAAAGAGAGAGAGAGAGAGAAATAGAGAGAGAAACCTACGTGCATATATGCACAATACGAACGACGCAATTGTCAGAAGAGTGAGACTCTCTTTGTCTGACGTTATTCATTCGTGTGAAATTCAAACGCATTTTCCTTCGAATAAAAAAATAAAGAGAGGAAGAGAAACAGAGACAGAGACATAGAAACAGAGAGAGAGAGAGAGAGAGAATAAGAGAGTGAGTGAGAAAGAGACAAACGAATGAAGAGGTTTGTCCTTTTCGCACCTGATAAGCTCGTAAATCGCGATTACGTAATATACTTTGAGTATACATATAGTTAGATACAAGGAGTGACACACGACAAGATACAGTGTATACAAGAGAGACACAAATATGATAGAGAAAAAAAGATAGAACGAGAGAGAGAGAGAGAGAGATACAGAGAGAGAGAGAGAGATAACACAACGTAGTAGAAGAACGCTCACCGATCGCTGCGCAAACTGTTAAAGCGCACCCGAGAAGATCCCGTCGAGAATATCGAACGATGCCTTTCTCTGTTCTACTGGTTTCTCAACCCTTCGTTCTATCCCTTTCCCGTACAATACTTTCTTTTTCCTGTATATCACCTATTTACTATCTGCAGTATCTTATTTTCCCTTGATTTATTTTCAATATTTCATTTTTCTTCCTCTCGTGTATATTTTGTCGTTGTTGTTATCGTCGTTTGATTTGTCTCAATCATTGTTCTATCTCAACTGGTACGGAAAAAGAAAATTAAAAAATCGAATCTGTAATTCGTAATTCGATTATCGAAATATTCGAGAAATTCGAAAGGAAAGGACCAATTGGGATCGATCGAGCGTTAAGATACTCAAGAAGATTTTATTCGTTACTGTCAATCGATGGTGACCGCTTGGGTTTATTATTATTTCTTTTCTATTTCTTTCTTCTTCAATTGTAGTTGTGTTCACGAAATAGGTGCAATCTAAAATCAGATATGCAGCTGCTGCTGGGATAACAGAACCGATCAAAACCAATCCGACGAAATAATTCGTTCATGATATTTATCTCGTCTTATATTGTGCATCTTATATTCGTATTTTCACGAGTATCTTGTGCGTGTTGCAATGTTTCGTATGTATAACGTCTACATAAACGAGTATGTGTGTTTGTATATGTTTGTGTATGTTGTGTGTGTGTGTGTGTGTGTGAGCGATCATGCAAAGAGAAAGAGTACTTCTCTCTAACTGTAAAGAACCCACGTTCATCGCCTCTCACAATCTACAGTCAACCGTACACTCTGATCCCTGGTTAAAAATGATTCCGATCACGAACTAGAGTTTAACCAACTAAATTCCGTCTAATATATCGTGAGAAACATATTTTCTAGAAATAATAATAACTTGTTAATGAATTAATAATAAAAATTAACCTCCACGACAATGTTCAACAGATTTTCTTAACCTCCACGACAATGTTTCAACACCTTTCCTAATAATCTGATAGGTAAATTTAGAAGAAAATATATTTGTACAGATTGTTATTATTATTATTATTATTATTATCGAGGTCATCAATGTGTGCAAACAAACTCGAAATAAATGGTAAGAATTACGAATGAGTATGAGGTAACTTTGGAAATTAGGTCAAGGACCAGGAAGCAGTAGCAGCAACACCAGCAGGAAGAGGAGGCAGAGGAGGAGGAGGAAGAAGAAGAACAAGAGATGATGTTCTCTCGTTCGACTTGTCCCAGGACCATTTTATTTTTAGTTAACACGTTCCGTCTCTTCTACTCCCTGCTGTGTGTCTTATTCCTCTTGGGTTTTGCACTTAGATCCTCACAAATTTTCTCCCCCTTCTTTTTCTTCTTCTTTCTTCTTCTTCTTCTTCTTCTTCTTCTACTACTACTCCACTGATTGCACGATAGGAACGCATCAGCAGCGGAGTCTTAAGAAAGTGTGATATAATTCCCTCGAAAGTAAGACAAAAAGAGATTAAGTAAGTAAGAATTGGGGCGAAAAACTAGTGAAATCGCTGAATTTTCCATGTGAGTATAACCGTATCGCACTAAATGCATTGGCTAACAACGGGGACTCAAACAAACAACGATTGGGTCCAACCAACAGTGGAGCAAATTCAGAAGGGTGACCGTTGACCGTGTAACACACGAACGTGCAGTTCGCGGCCCACCGTTGAACTGGCTCCTTTGTTTGGTAAACAGAAACAGCTGAGCCTTTCTGGCGTTGGTAGAGGTGGCCGTGCTTGCTGATGATGGCAACGGTTGGTCAGCATAAAGCTTCCTAGTGGGAGGTGGTGGTGTTCTATCCAGTGGAGGTGTTAACAGTCGACAGTCGATGCCAACCATGTCTCTTTCGAGTTGAGGAGAAGAAGCATTATCGAACACGCACGGCGCCGACGCTTTAGCTTCTTCTCGTCCAACAATTTCTCTCCGTCATCTTTCTCTTTTACTCTTGCATCAATAGCAATTGACTTTAGCAGGAGCGTATCTATCAAAAGCTATCTTTTTACCGCTGACTTATATGAACACTGATCTGGTTCTCTTCTGCTTTTCCATTCACAACTGGGAATTCTTATTATTTTCATTTGATTTTTAAATCGTATTTTCTTCAAATTTAGTATCGTTGTGATAAATTTCTCAATTCTTTAGGTATATATATTATATTATGTATGCTTGAATAGAAATAGTTCGTTTAAGTAGGAAATGTTTGATTTAGAATTAATAATAGAACGCGTTTCATTTTAATGATATAATATATACATGTAAACGTTATATAAATCAATCTAATGTCACTAATACTAAGGATTAAAGATATTAATCTACTATGTCATGCTTTTTAGGAGATTCTAAAATTGATATTTATATATCGTGTGTTTGTTTATCGTATGTAACAGTTATGCTATCCTATCTGGGGAACGGAAACGTGTTTTTCCTTTAGCCGACAGTCAAGATTGATTATCAGATTGTACCATTGTCTGATGTAATGAGTTCGCGTATTCGCTGGGGAACGGAAACGTGTTTCCTTTTAGCGACAGTCAAGATTGATTATCAGATTGTACATTGTCTGATGTAATGAGGTTCGAGTATTCGCAAGTAAATTTGCCAAAAGTCATTGCCAATCGATCGGACAAAAATATACAACATGGGAATGTTACTTACGGGAAGTTTGTTAAAGCAGGAGAGGTCAGTTTTGGGTAGCTTGTGATGTGATCACTTGACGTATAATAATTGGACATGTATTTAATTAGGTATACGTTTGGAGGACCGGTTTAGCAATTAGTCATTACTACGAGTGATTTACATGTTTGTTAATTTAATAAAATTTTAATTTTAAGACTCTAGATTCAAATAATAATAATAATAATAAATGCTCTCTACGTTGGCATGGAAATGATTGGTTTCTTTTATTTTTTGTTTCTCAAGCGTCTCCTCGTTGGAAAATTTATCGTAAAGACAAAAGTCTCGTTAGAACTCATTATGCTTATCTATAATTGTATGCTAAATACATGATATATACATAGACGATAATTGCATTATACGATTATAATAAAAACATTTAAAATTGGATCTCGAGTAATTCGACTGAACGAGTAAGAATGACAGATCGTGCGGAAGGAGAAACAAAAAGAAAAAGAAAAGAAAAAAAAAAAAAGGAAATCGTTTGGTCTCCATCGCTTAAACAATGTTATATTATTTATCGATACATAGAATTTATCAATGATACAATTGGCTAACAGTATTGCACTCGCTCTAGATTTTGTTATCCTTTTACATTAAATCTGTTTATAATGTTCCTTTTATGTTTTATACTTTCTCCGAAGTCGCTTCGAAATTACGAATTATGATACACGACGAAATATATCTCTCGTATTACCACCTGTTTCTTTGATATTTACCAGCGTATATTATTATTATTATTATTATTATTATTATTATTATTATTATTACTATATTAATATTAATATTATTATTTATTTTTATTTTTATTTATAACGCGACATGGTTACAATTGTTGATTTAAAATACAATTAAATAGTACGTACATATATATATAATATATTATAGTTATACATTAAGGTTTCTTTTCTTTTTGTTATACGTAATAACAGTTATATGTATAATTATTTATATAATGTTACAGATCAGCAGCGAACTAAATAAATACAGTTCTTTCTCTCTCTTTCCGGACGATTAGGATTCCACGGAGGATTGATTAATTTTGTTTTCTTTCATCATTCGTTCTTTTTTTTTAAATAGATTGATATTATTACTATCATCAACCATTTACGCACATTCAAATGTTCCCGCGCTTTCAATGTTAGGTCCACGTGACAACGATGCCGCGCTAAATGAATTCTATTCGAAAATCAACTTAATGATTTCGTTAAAATACGCCTTCGTCATATCAAATGGCCTTGATTTATTCTAACGAGGAGAACAAAAATTATGCTTTTTCTTTATACGCCTCCTCCTCCTCCTCCTTCTAGTTTCGTTCTTATCTTTTTTCTTTTCTCTGTGGGTGTCTTTTTTTCTAATATTTTCTTTTTTCTTTTTCTTTTCTTGCATCGTTAATTTCTTTTTTTTATTTATTTATTCATTCATTCATTCATTCATTCGTTCATTAATTCGTTCGTTCATTTATTCATACATACGTTTCTTGAAATTACATCTTAAACACAAATGAGTATACTAATCGCGGCATTCGATTTGAAACTATTGCATTTTTGGTAGCCCTAAAATTATTATATATATGTATGTATATATATATAGCCTTATAGAATTTTTCTTCTTCTTCTTTTTCTTCCTCTTCTTCGTCGAATCGTGACGAACAATCTTAGATCTTAGATATCGCAATGAGCTTCATTGCTAATTATTTTTTTTTCCTTTTTTTATGTTAACTACATACTTTCATATCGCGATAGGTATGTTTAGCGCTCATAGACGTAAAACGTAAATCGTTTGGTATAGTCGTCGTTATTATCGTTTAAAGATACCACATTAATGTTCATTACAATAAGATTCGCAAGTCCAATCAATTGGTGACGGGGGTGGAGGGGGGACAGACAAAAATTATTTTCGTAAAACGCACGTATGGTGTTTTACAATCGTATATTGATTTGTTTTTTCCTTTTTTTTTTTCTTCATATTTATATCGATAGAATATTTAAATGATTCGTTCGAGTTTCGGGGTAAGAATCCATTTCTTTTCTTGCCTTTTCTTTTCTTTTCTTTTTTTTTTTGCTTTGCTCCGATTTCGTTATTAATATCAATTATAACAATTAATTCGGTATATCTTGATATTATATTCGTTAAGTCTTTTCTTTTCCCTGTCAAACAATTCGATTAGTTGGTTCTGAACGATGTCATAGAAAATAATGTGAAATTAGAATAATAAATATGCATGAGATTGATTTATAAATGAATATTTGAATTTGTTCAAATACCACCGAATTAATCGCTATACCTAATATATATTTAATGTCATTTCATTTTTATCCAATTTGACCACTTCGTTTAATCTCAATTTTTAAAAATTATTTCGTAATATATATACGACAATTTTGTAATTCTTACAAAATAATCATTAAGTTATGTTACATCTGTTCTCTTATATATTTCATTTCTTATATTTCACACGACGCTTGGTTCAACAATTTTATCATCATCATCATCATCATCATCATCATCATTTTCATACTTATTATCTATCATCTTTAAGACTCGCATGGAAATAATTAACATCTCCTTTAATTGATTGAGGAGAATAAGGAAGGGGAAATTAATCGAAGCTTTCATACGATGATATTTTTACAAAACTAATATAAGACGTCATAGGTGTCAAGCATACATCAATTTGCTTCGAATTTATTTAATCTTCTTTCATTTGAATCTAAATTAAATACTAACAAAAACAAAATATACAAAATAACGTATAA
Source organism: Polistes fuscatus (assembly GCF_010416935.1). Classification (NCBI taxonomy): domain Eukaryota; kingdom Metazoa; phylum Arthropoda; class Insecta; order Hymenoptera; family Vespidae; genus Polistes; species Polistes fuscatus. The sequence continues at coordinate 10,133,918 of NW_025113118.1, read as the reverse complement.
ATATATCTCGAAATAATTCGATTAACTATGACAATTGTCTTCGATATCATTTCTTATATTTATCCTATTTTTTTTTGGAACATTTTTAAATAACTATTTAAAAACAATAAGTAAAGCAGTGAAAGAATTATATTTTTAGAAGAAAATCGAATGTCTGACAAGTTGGATTTGTTCAGTACCACCTTAAACTAAAAATCTACATTTATTAGTTTTTTACTTTCTCTCTCTCTCTCTTTCTTTCTCTTTCTTTCATTCATTATCACTCTTTCGTTTCTCTCTTACTCTGTGAAAATTATCATGTACACGCGACTATTATGCGTACACACTAATTAACATTCTCGCTATAACGTAAAGAGCTATACATGCATCGTATAATTGTTTTAATTACTTCTTTTATTTTATTTTATTTTATTTTATTTTTTTTTGTCATTTTTCTTTTTAAATTTTTTTCTTCTTTTATAACGCCGTTCTGAATCGCAACAGTGTGGTGTGCGATTACGCGTATTTGAGATCACGAGCTGGAAATAACATATCTTGGTGCAAGCTTCCAGAAAAGAAACTCGCCCAAAATCCGTTTAAGGTACCAACACAAACAGACCTTTCACACCGTCGATTGAAAAGCTTTTTGGTCGTTTAGTTTTAAAGACTTTTAAATGCATTTTTCTTTTTGTCATACTTGTCGCGTACAAATTTTTCGTTTGTTTTTCATTTTTTTTGTTATTATTTCCTTTTGGATACTTTATTTCGAATTTCTTATCATTTTCGTTATCTTTTCAATAAAAAACAATTATAGAAACGAATAAAATAAAATACTAAGAAGAACTATTATAAACGATTGTAAGAGTTTGAACGTTTTAATCCATCGATAAAATGTTCATAGTCAAGATATTTAAGTACCTACCGAGAAAGAACAAACAAAAACAAATAAAAAATAATAATAACAATTGTTATTCCAGACAACGATCAGAGAGTAAAGACGAATTTCAATTATTATTACCTCTAATTATTATATCTAATAGTACGATGTAATTGGCATATTCATTTGGAAACACTTTAACCGTTACATTTAATTTAATCTTATAGTATAAACTTATTGATAAACGTACTTTGGTTGTTTTTTTTTTCTCTTTACTTTTTCTATGACACTTTATCATCTTCGGTGTCTTCCTTAAGAACTAGGGACTAGAAGCACTCTGTCTCGTATTCTTCCACTGAGGGAAAGAAACGTTTAAAGATAAACAAAATCAATAAAATATAACTTAAACTTATATGACTAATTTTTAATAAGTATTTATATGTTACCGTGTGAAAGATCCAAATTGGAGAACGTCAAAATTCGCATGATCGCTCGTCAACACATACTTTATTCTTATACATTAATATTTCGGACATATATCTCGCAATCATGTGAATCTTGACATTCTTGAATTTCGTTCTTTCACATATAACATATACATGTATCGTTTATTTCTATTAAACTTACGTACGAAATTTTTACACTCGCATATATTTGAAATCTTTTCACTTATCGCAGAAGAAAATTCTGCATTTAAATTGAATTAGTCAATTCACTTAAAATTTATGGGTTCCGTGATCCTGTCGCTGACAATTTATGTCAGTTTTAATAACGTTTAACATAAATAAATAATGAGATAACGGAAGCTTATGCATTTATATCTTAAATTTAAACTTTTAAAATACTTATATAAGTATTATCTTTCTTATTACGAATTTTATACTTTTTGTATTTAAATATTTATTATATCATTTGTATATATATATATTAATCGTATTGTTAACATATTACAATTTTCTTATCACCGTAATGCTTCTTTCTCTTTTACATAAATTTCTTCTTTTTATACTTTTACGCCCAATTTTTCATGCACCATTGAATTGTCGATAACTTTGTCGATTATTATGATTCCTATGATTGATAATTTGAAAAACTACGAACACTATAATTATATATTACGTCATGTAGAGATACGAATGTTAAAAATTCAAGTTGGATACGTTTCTCACGATTGGCGTATTTAATTGCAATTAAAAGTCTTAATTAACTCTCGTTATCTTGTTAGTCACGTAATAATAGTCATCTTCCTGATCAAACGCGATTAATTCAAAAGTTATTTTTATAAATTATCTAATTGTAAGATGATTTTTTAATCGTGACTCGCGTAAAACGCGTACATTTCTTTTTATTTTTATATCAAAAACGAAAAAAATAATTGTTTTTTTTTTACACACAGCATAGCATTTTTATGCAACATAGTTGAAACATTTCAATAATTAATCTTCTTTTTTTTTTCGAAAATATTTTCTAATCAAATTATTTAACGTTATAATGTGTGAGAATCGTAATCAAATTAGAATCTTTTCGTTCGATCTCACATCAACGCAACAGACGAATGATGTGAATGATTACCAATTTTTTTGCAATCTATTAAATGTAAGCGACTAAAGACTAGATAACAATCATTTTATATTTTTCTTCCTTTTTTTATATTATTATTATTATTATTATTATTATACTAATTGCAAGCTCTAGAGTAATATACGCGAACGATCACAAATACTACATAACGAGACTTATATATCTTTTTTTTATTTTTTTTTACCTAATAAAAATACCACTCTGATCGTTATCTCGATGTATATAATCGATGTATAAAATATAATATTAACATAAAATGAAATATTCCATAAAAAAAATATATATATATATATCTAAATTAAAATATACTTTTTAAATAATTAGACAAAGTAATGTGTGTGACTAGAATATTGAAACTATTTTATCTATCAATAAATATAATATTTTTAAATAATCTTAATAAATAAATAATATTGTTTAAATTATAAATGCTGTTATTTAATTTAACTAATCAGTAACTTATAATTTTTCTTAGAATTGAATTATCTACATTATAGTTTGCTTCATAGTCGTTTACATTTTGTTATTATAGTTTGAGAAAAGTTTGCAATAGTTATTAACAATAATAATTAGAAACTCTCGTCGAACGTTCTCTAATTATTTTCTTTTTTGTTTTTATTTTCTTTTTTTTTTATTATAATCATTCGAATATCATTAAGTCTTTGAAACACGACGGCCATTTATCAAAGCCTTCCACCGCAAGTGTTCTTCTACGACTTAGCAAGCTAAGCTGAACAAAACAGCAGTATTGTCGTCTCTTAAAAATTAATTTTTATTTATCTCATATTTTTTTTTTTTTTTATTAATTCATTATGTACTACGTTTGTGCGTGTAAATAGATGCAAGGTGTTTCGTGAGCTATAACAATTATATAAATAGAAAAAATAATGTGATATTAAATTAACCGAACCAAAAAGAAAAAGAAAAACCAAAAAATGTACCATACAAATTCGTGTTATTTATTTAATCCATTTTCTTGTTGTTGTTGTTGTCATTTATTACAAAAGGAAAGTATTAACACTTGCACGGTTGTTCTAAACGATGTTGTTAACTTCGTTCAATATTATTTATAATTCTTTCCTGTTATTTCGTAGTCGTGTCGTGTATTATATGAATTAGTTTTCTTTCTTTTGGTGTTTTTGATCGTAACAGATATTATATATGTCTCTGATGCCGAATATTAAGTTGTTAATTATTAAACTTACGAAACAGCCTGTACCAATTTACACACGTCCTTCATTTAATCCTTATACAGGCAAATTTGTAATAAGTACAATAGCGAAGTCATTAATCGACTTAACAAGCAACTTAGAGTCAGCGAATAACAACGCTTCGTCGATCAGTTAAAGAGAACACCTTTCTCCCTTTCTCTTTCTCTCTCTCTCTCATCATAGTTATTTCATAGACATAACGATACCGTTTAATATCAGTATTATCATACACTCTCGATAAAGAAGAAAAATCACCTCACGCGACCTCGAAGAATTGACAAAGCTTTCTCTCTCTCTCTCTTCTTAGAAAATTATTCCGAAGAATCGGAATCTGATTCAGCCGGGGTGTCAGAAACTTCACCGTGAGTTTCCGGTGTAGTTTCAGGAATTTTTTTAGTTAACGTTGCTGTCACGTAAGCACCTGGTCCCTCACCTTGCGTATGCTCGATACCAACTCTAAACGTATTAATTGCAAATTTAATTATATATATGTATATATAAACAACAACAAATAATAAAATCAATGATCTTACCTGTATTCGTGTCGCGACAAATTCCGTACGTATTTTTCCGGAGGAGAATCGCTGTCGCTATTTTGAAAACTCACGCTCCTAGCCGTGGTGTGAGAAACTTGTGTAGCCGGCATGGTGAATTCGACGTAACAATATTCGGCTAGATTTTCCGGTATTTGATCGTAGGAAGTTAAAGCCATGCGACAAACCAATTGGTGAGTTGTGTACGCACCTTTAAATATATTACAAATAATTATTACGTCGAGAACGATAAATGAGAATGAATTATTAATTCGTTAAATTCCCCCTTCCAACCACGAGTAACTTAGTTTCAATTAGGGTATCAAATATTTTAGAAAATCTAATCTTTATAGGATGCATCTGTTTTAACGAATAAAATAATCTCACAATTTGATAGCAAAAAAATCAATTGGTGCGTTGTGTATGCACTTTTAAATATATTACAAATAATTATTACGTCGTTAAATCACCTCCAACCACGAGTAACTTAGTTTCAATTAGTATATCAAATATTTTAGAAAATCTAATCTTTATAGGATGCGTCTGTTTTAACGAATAAAATAAGCTCACAATTTGATAGCAAAAAAATCAACGAATCTGAATGAAGGATTAATTGTTGTTTATATTACCTTGTCCTTCTTTAGGTAATCTAGGCATTCTCCATACAATAGCACGATGTTGATGCTCGTATTTAGCTTGTCCAGATGTTACTTCCATCAATTGAGGTTCTAACGTATCGACAGCACCCAAAAATCTTTCGATACCTTTGATCTTACCGGTTCTTCTGTGAGCCGATTTAACCGAACCGTACCTAAAATGTTTCTCTACCCTAAACAGATAGATCCAACATTCCGGAATTGGGAAACGCACCATCACGTCTTCGCACGGAATTTGACCGAGTTTTCTTGATGCAAATCCTGGTACTAATATATCTGCTCTAAGTTCCACCTATGATTAAAAAAGTATCGTTCGTAAGTAAAAGAAGAAACATAATTAACTAGGATTTATTTAGATAACGATTTAAATCGATTAATAAATTCGTTATAATTCCCATGAGTTATGTATATATTATTGATTACCTAGCATGCATTATTAATCATAAAAAAAAACAAAGCCTTTACCTTGTTACCAGTAACGCACATTACTGCTTTTAATTGAAGCGGTAATTCTCTATTTTTAGGTGGTCTTACTCGAAATCTCATTAATTCGATATAACATGCATCTGGTGGTTTGAACCTTCAAATATCGATTAGTATATAGATTAGTCGTTAAATAACATACTCGCTAATCTCACAAGGTTTAATAATATATTATTAAGTTAATTGCACGTAAAGGAAAAATATCATATGTAATAATGTATATTGCAGATTTAATAACAAGAAAAAGATAGAAAGAAAATGTTATTTACTTAATGATCCTCGATTTTTCGTATTCGTCTTGTTGTACGCATGAATGAAATTCGACGTTTTCTAAACGTATCCATTCTTCGGTTACAACAGGTATAATATCGTGTCTTCCTACTACTTCTTTACCTTGACGCCACATGTCATTTATTCCCAATTCAACGTCGGGCATACCTTAATCGTTATTACACGTCGATTAGATGTTATATCAAAAGTTATGATGGGAAATTAAAAAACAAAATGTATATTATACCGGTCAGAAAACCTAAGAAGAAAAGACGGACACGTGCTATTTGTTTTTCTACGTAACCCTCGGCACTTTGTTCGACGTATAATTCATCGACCACCGTTATTTGAACTTCTTCCATTTTATAAGTTAGCGCCCTTTCCCTGTGAGCCGATAACCTGAAAAGGGCTTCTTCGATAGCGCATGAAAATGTTTTCATATCCTCGTAATTTTGTGATCCCAGTTTGAATAATTGAGATATCTGAGGGTAATAATAATTCATAATTTTTGTAATAGTTCTTTTTTTTTTTATTTGATACGATAAGATTATCGAATATGGAAAAACGATGATGTTATTATTTACCTGTGCCGCGTGTTCGACAGGACGACCTAATTTTTTCAAATCGCTGCCGAATTCTTTAACACCCTGATAATCTCCTTGAATCGCGTAAGCAGCAAACTGACTGAGTTTGTTCGTCAAACGTTCGGCTTTGGTTACCTGGCCTGGTCTTACTCCTGGACGTTCCTTGTAAAAAATATATTGCAACTTAACCGTGAATATTTTTCCATATTGGTCGAATTGTTGAGCTCCAATATCCGAAACGGAATAACAAGCCAAAAGTGGTAACTCTTGGAATGGATCTTTGTCGTCTTTGCCATTGAACAACTGAAGAACCGGATTATCACCCTGATAAACTAATTTAACGAATATCTTTTTCCAAAATCGTTGTCCAGTGATTTTCTTTTTGTTCGGTTGGCGTAATTGCATTTCCCAACCGTCACCGGTATACGTAACACGTGGGAAATCTTCCAAAGGTTGGCTCACATCCTCGTCGAACAACGGTGTCGGTGGTGTCTCCTGATTCGATGAAATTTTATTTCGTCATCGTATATATATATCCGAGAAAAAAATTTCTTATTCAAATTACTGATTAAACAAAATTTTACCTGGGAATCTGTTCTAGTTACTTCAGGTTGAGCTGTCTCTGTAGGAACAACAGCTTCTTGAACAAATCCAGCTGTTTTATCGAAAGGATTGAAACGCGACGATGAATCAGAGTAAGCGACATTTTGTGGACTCTTCGGTGGTGGTGCTAAAACTGGTACCGGTCCAACTCCAGATTGAGTAAGTTGATCACCTTCTTTCGGTCTAATAATTCCAAAATTGAATAATAAATCAAGTTAGTATACTTGAAAATACAAAATCAGATTAATCTTAACACAAATGTCAACTTACTTTATGAAGACACTGAAGTCAGGTGGTTCGTCAGAGTCACCGGAATCTGTTCGTTTAACTTTAGTTTCCGATTGTGGTGGTGCTGTCATACTTAGGAACGAATCAAAACCATCGTTTTCTTCGAAACCGGTAGCTCCAGTATCTCCACCGCCTGACGAATCTCCCCATACTGAACCAACGTATGGTAATTTCGTTATAATTTGCATTTTAATTTGATACAATATTTATGAGTAAAGAAAAAGAAAAATGTAATAATACCGTACCGTCGCTAGACGTATCCATAGCCGTAGGTCCAGTATTACCAAATGCATCTAAGAATGGGTCAGTATTCGTTTCAGGTTCAGCTGCTTTATCAAATTTTGATGCGAAAGCATCGAACGCATCACCTGTACTTTCTATAGCTTTAGTTGTAGCAGCGAAATTATCTAATTGCGTATCGGATCGATACGTATCGGTTCCGGGATATTCTGTAGCTGGTAACGGACTGGTTGAAATCAATCCACCGACTTCTTTAGCGGGTTCGTTAAAATCACCTAGGAGATCGGAAGAGAAAACATTTTGTTGGGTATCCGTCATCGAAAATATGGGTTGACTGATTTGTTGCGTCATCGTTGTTGCCAAAGACGTAGCGGCTGATGTTTCCGTCACCCCATATTGTGCAGTGCTTGTGCTGTCGGATATCGAGAAGAAGGGAGAGTCAACTGTTGTTGAAATTTGTTCGGTCGATTCCGTGGAAAATAATTCCGTAGCCGTGACTGAAGTTATTTGGGCTGCGCTTGTTGTGACCGATGGTTGTTCTGAAAAATCTAAATCAACGACCGATTGGTTTTCCGTTTCTTGAATAGGGAATGCCATTGCGGATGACACCGATGGTCTCTTTTCTGTGCTGACTGGTTTAGTTTCTGAATAGTAAGAACTTAATGCACCTTCCGCTGGGGCAGTCGAATCAATTTCTTGATCGGTTATGTTAGCAAATGGATTTTCTTGAGTAGTACTAGTTACCGCCACGTCAGTTATCAAGTTCGTAGTATTTACTGTGAAGGTTGCCGTGGACGTTGTGTCCGTATTCGGTGCATCGAATAAATCTAAAATGTCTTGACTACTTTTTGGTGGTTCTGCGGCCTCATTATCATAGGGTATCAAGTCCGGTACATTTCCATCGACGTCTAGAAAATCGGCAAAACTGTGTTCCGGTGTTGGTGAGGGTGAATGTATCAGAGTTGGACTTGGGGTTCTTGTAGCTTGCAGTCGATCCAAAAGATGATTAGATGTGGCATCCATTGCGCCTGTAACCGATAGGATAAGGTCTTTTGTGTTTTTCGGCGGTGGTGGTGGTGGGGGTTGTGGCCTCGGTGGTGGGGGTCTCGACGGCGGTGGTTTTTCATTCTTCGTTTGTATAGGTGGTGGTATTGGTTCGCTAGGCTGTTCTTCTTCTTCTTTTGTGTCTTCCGATAAATGAAATATTTTCTTCGCAAAATGAAGCAAAAGGATTCGTTGATTCTACGTTCACCGGTGCTTGATAAGATTGATCACTTGTAATATTTAAGAATGGATTTTCTCCGTGCTCCGTTGTTGTCGCACCTGTGAAGGATTCCAAGAAAGGATTCAACTCTTGTTGACCAGCAGCCGAGTTATCCGACTCGGACGCGTAGTCGTCCATCAGGAAAGGGTTTCCACCTTTTGAATCCATCTTGATTAAATTAGTAAATAAAACAAGTTAATAAGAAAATATCGATCAGTCTTAAACTGATCAATTAACGTTTGAGTAATTCTCAGATAAGTAATGTTATCGTTTTTTAAGGTTATTGCATGAGCTCGGACTCGAGTATTTTTAGTTCGGTTTTTCCTGGTCCAATCGTAGCAAAACTCGTATCAAATGGATCTATATCGTCTTCTAATGTATTGTCCTTGGACTGAAGTGGCGTCAATACTTTCGTACCTAGATCTTGATCGTTCGTGCATAGAAAATCTTTAGATTCTGACACCTCGTCGGCTCTTGGATTAAAATCTTCTTCATCCGGCACCAACGACGTAGCAACGATCGAACTTAAACTGATAGGATTCGGACGTACTTGTTCGGTTATTTGCTCCAGTTCGCTTTCTAAAACTTTCAGTTCTGCCTTGCCAGGTAAAATATTGACGGCTATGGAAGTATCGAAAGGGTCCACATATGAAATTTCTTCTTCTTCGATAGTTTTGGATTCGATTCTAGGAGTGAGGGGTTTCGCATCGACTTTTACTTCGGCATCGAGCAAACTTTCGCGTCTAGTAAGTTCCTTTTTTTCCGATTTCGTTTCAATTATTTCTTTCAATGAATCGGCGGTTGCAGGAACAAATTCTAAATTATTAGGCCTGAATGAAGTAGCGGTGAAATCGCTTTTTCTTCTCGACGCTTCGTTCTGCGACCTCGGATTAAATTCGTGATCGCTTAAGCTGTGTGATAATTTTGATTCTTGTTCCAATAATTCGGACTCGATTAATTTCAGCTCGGTTTTTCCAGGTGTTACTTTAGTTACGAAACTGGTGTCGAAGGGATCGAGATCAGTTTCCTCGTCCTCGGATGGTAAACCCTTTTCAATTGATTTTTGCGTATAGTACGGTGTTAGAGGTTTCGAGGGTAACGATTTTTCTTCGTCTGTGGTTGTTAGAAGATCTGGTCGGTTTGACGGAGTTGGTAATTCAAAAGCAACGCTTTTTGTTATTGACAGATCAATTATTTCCGGTCTAGAAGCTTTTCTTCCACGATTATTGGATACGTTATCAGAAATCTGTTCTTCCACCTCTTCTTCTTTCTCGAAGTTAACTTTAAATTCAGTTTTAGTTGGAAAAACTGGTGGACTTGGCCTTAGAGGAGGTTTCGCGACAGGAGTTGCCGGTGGTGTTTCTTTTCTAGGATCAAAGTCGTCGTCGTCGTCGTCGACGTCAACGTTGACGTTGTCGAGAACACTATCAGTCTTAGGTTGTTCACCGAGAAGTTCTCTTTCAAGAAATTTCAACTCCGTTTGACCAGGTGGTATTTCTTTGATCGCTGATGTGTCGAAAGGATCAACATATGTGAGTTCTTCAACTGGTGCTATGGGGGGATCGATCAAACTCAATTCACTCGTCGAACTACTTAACAAATCCTTCTTATTTACATTACTATTTTCCTCGAGTTTGGGTAAACCTGTCTCGTAGTCTCTGTTTAAGCCAGCAGGATCAGTCAACGATATGGAAACCGTTGATACCGGTAATTCTTCTAATTCTTTTTCAATGAATTTCAGTTCAGTTTTGCCGGGTAATATATTTTCAGCGAAAGTAGTGTCAAAAGGATCCTCTTCGTCAACGAACGTTGCCGCTTCGAAGCTAGCTTCGATGATCTCGCTTTGGAAATCTTTGGCAACTGGTTCTTTCTCACCGAATGGATCCTCAGCTTCCTCGAGTCGAATCGGATTGTCGGCGGGTGCGGTTAAATCAAATTCAGCATCATCCAAGTCAGGAATTTCTTCCAAAATCGTTTTCTCTTTGAGCAATTCGAATTCGGTGATATCGATCGATTCTTTAGCTTCGGTAGCGATTACTTCGGTTTCTTGCGTAGTCACAGGTGTGACAGGTCTCGGTAATACTGGAGGTAATTTAGTTAGATCGATCGGTATATCCGGTAGATCGGAATCGTCGTCTAAAAGTGTTTTCTCAACTTCTATTGGTTCAGCAACGACACCTTCGGAAGTAAATCCACCTTCTAATTCCTCGAAATCATCCAACAATAAATCCTGCTGTACGACCGATTTCTTTTTACTTTTAGGCGGTAATTTGCACGTACTCACATGATCGATTCTACCGGATAAAATTTCAACTGCATTACCGAGACTTACTAACTTGTTGCCCTTTTTATCGACTGTTTTGAGTACCTTTTCAGCGTTGGTAGTATCGAACGGATCGTCGTCTAAATTTTCTTCAACAGGACTGTCTGGTATATAAGCTAATTGAACGTCGATATTTTGAAGAACGTCGACGTAAGTCGTGTCAAATATATCCTCATCTGCCGAATCCTCTTGTTCATCCTCGTCGTCCGGTATCTCAACGAAACCGTTTTCGCTGACTAACAATTTGTCGTTAGATTTGCTAGGTTCACCTTCTACCGTGGCAGCTTCACCGGGTTCCTTATTAACGAGATTTCCTTCTTCGTCGAAACCAATCCACTTCTTCGACGAGGATTTGCTTTTTTTCTCTTCGTCCTGTTCCTCTTCCTCTAATTTATTCTTTTTCTTTTCCTCAACCAAGGCCGGTTTACGTTGGAAAAAGGAAACTGATTTTATACGATCTAGATCACCTTGGGTCTTTTTTAACAAAGAATCGACACCCGCCGTCAAAGCCTCGAACTTTTGCCACTCGTCGGAGCCAGCATTGCCGGCCGCAATTACAGGTTCACCAGATTCCTCGGCTTTCTGTTCGGCCCGCTCTGCTCGCTCCGCACGTTCACGCCGGTAACGCTCGAGTTCCTCCGGGTCGAACTCTTCCTCCTCGCCCTTCTTATTTTTCTTCGACTTTTTCTTCTTTTTCAATCCCTTAGCTAGCTTGTGCATTCTCTAAGACCTACCGTTTCGCGGGAGAGGCTTCTGCAATCAATCAAATATATTCAAATCATTAAACTACTCAATAATAAACGAAATAGCAAACACTCGTTATCGAATTTATTTGATTTTAATTATTCTTTAAATTTAAGGTTAGATACTAGTTCTTCTACGAATAATATTATCCACTTTACCCCTTAATTTTTATATATTTATAGGTTAGAATTGTGTTAACATCTTATTTAATCACGTTCAAAATTATCTTACCGTAAATATTAACTTAATTGTTAAAGTTGGTAGTTGTTCAATAAAATAATGATCTAAAGGAAATTACGTATTTCCTCCTCTGATTATTTGATCACTTTTAGGATGATTGAATGTTATTGAAAAAATGTATTACAATTAGAGAAAATTATCGGTAAGTTATCGAATCGTCTATATTGAAACAAGTTTATTTCACTTTTCCAAACTCAATAAATTTAACGAGGCAATAGTTTAATGAAATAAAATATATTAAAGTAAGAATAATAAAAAGATTATTTTCAACGAACGAATATATCTACCATCACGATGACTGGTACATTTCTTACTAAATTCTTATACGTAAATATCAGACATAACTATCTTATAACACTTTTGTTGACATTATTTAAATAAGATTATCCTTGGCTGCCAGATTGATTTACATTTAAATAACAAGTGTACACGTTATAATTTGAATTTTATTATCGAGCGGATAGAATACGATTTATTTCCATACAAACAAAGGAAAGAAAAAAATAATCATTATTATAAAAACATCGAGTTAATTTAAGATCGGAACAAAATTTGTCAACAACGAAAATATCCTTTTCGTTAGGTGACATTTTAAAACGTTATTCGTATCGTTTATCTGCAAAACGTGATCTATCTCACTATCTATTCTGCTGAACTGACAAAAAAGGGGTAAGTAATCAATATTTTGATACGATCACCAGGACAAAATCCTTTAATCCAATCCCCATTCCGTCTGGTTTTTTTTCTAATTAAATCGAAACGAAGAAAAGTAATCGTTCCCATAGATAATCGGTTGGGATTATAACGCGTGGATTAATTTCGTGGAATATTAAAAAACACCCTAGAGTTATAGCTTGTCTCTAAATTAAATGGTTACGCCATAATTTGTTTCTTGTGCCAACAAAACCCTCCTTTGATGGCATAAAAATCTTTTACGGGTCATAGATTCGATTCGCACGGTAGCCGTATATTCACTTTAGTTTTACGAACACACGCGTATTTATACGAAGACACATACACACGGATAAATGGACACTGTACACGTGCCTTGGTTGAAAAGTTGAATCGATAAACGAAAGAAGAATAAGGGCATCGTGACTTCTCCCCACATTTATGGCAATAAACGAGATTCTTCTTGAAAAAGTTCACAAATTTCAAATCTATTTTTATTTTCTTATAATTTTCAATAAGAGAATAAACTTTATCGACACTCTTTAATGTTTTTCTCTAGTTAACTTTCAAACTAGGGTATTTCTCTTAAACGTCCTATGTACTTTTATCCAATATCATCCAACAATCATTGTCATTCGTTTAAATTCGAAATAATAATTGAATTTACTTTAAAACGTGGTCGAGATACGTTACAAAACGTATCGCGAAAGTATCGATTAGTTATATCCGTTGCATCACAACAAATAAAAGACGTTTCCAATGATCGGGGAAATTCGATTGATTAGCAACTGCGCGGAACTTTGTGCTCAGATGTGGAACAACAAATGATTCATTTTAATGATCATATTGTTTCAGTTATTTCCATCTAGAAAAATGTAAATTTATGAATCTTACGATACAACGAACTTCCGGTTCGTATTTCTAGAAAGAATCTCATGAAACTCTAGTTTTAGTATCATCCAATTATACGTATGTTATGTATAGATACAAGAAATGACGAAATCTGAATGGACGAGGGTTTATAAATGAAAAATGTCGTCGAACTCGAGATGAATTTTTGTTTCATCGTTAATCGGTAAAAAAATTCGTTAAAACGTGGATTCAATTTTGACGAAAAGTTATATACGAATGAGGCCAGTAAAAGAGGAGTATAAAAGAAAAAGAAAAGAAAAAAAAAAAAAAAGAAAAAAATTTCGACTTAGTTTTATATTTAGAACGATCGAAGAATGTCTGTTCTGCGTGATGTAACGGTGAAGGAGAGAAGAGAAAAATAAAATAAATAAATTTTGGAAGAGCTTTGAAAACAAAGAAAGAAAAGAAACATGAAACATTTAAAGTAAAACGATCATCAATTCGATGACGACGGTTGCTATGTCGATTATACCCCATGATACTTTAACACACATTAATCAATGATCATAAAATCAATTGTAAAATCTTAATTTGAGATAATTGCAAATGAAGATAACCTAATTCTTATCTACTTATGTTTTATAGCAAGTACGTTTCCTAAAAAAAAAAATAAAACAGAAAAAAAAATATAGATTTCGGTTCGTAACATAAAATTGACAAAAAGTGGTAAATCTTTCAGGTAGTTGATACGATTAAACATGCTCCATATGAGACAGACACAGATACACACATACGGTGCATGCCTAGAACGTCAGCGGTTTGCTGAGAAGGTTGCGATCAATCCCACAGGCTCGTGTTCCAGAACGTTTGATGGTTCCTAAAAACTAGTGTTGACTAGATCGAGTCAAAAATCTCTAAAATATTTTGTAACATATATATATATATATATAGCTACAAATACCATAGACGGAAAGAACACATAAGTACAGATAACACTATTGATACTTACGAGTTGCGCCTCATCAGCCACATCGATAGGGTGTACATTTTTTTCGCGTCATCACGCAAGAAACTTTCCTCCTGCTGCTCCTCCTACCTCTTCCACGAAATATATATCGACGTTAAAACGATAAAATAATACTAGACGCGTTTATTATCGCTCGTACCACTCGAAAAAAATTCAAAGGGAAATTCCCCGAAATGTGGATGGAACGAATAAGTATATGCGTGCGTCGTGTGGTTACGAAAAAAAAAAGAAAAAATAGAAAGAAGAAAAGTAGAAAAGGGGATATAATGAAAGTATAGGATCGAACCGGAAACGAGAGTAAACGATGATGACGATGATGACGATGACGGCGACGATGACACTTCACCAATGAAGTTTTTGTTTCGTTATTTTCTTTTTCTTTTCCTTTCTGGAAGAAATAAAAAAATAACAAAAAAAACTAGTCTCGATTTAATATGTCGAAGTTTTCGTAAGTAAGGAAGCTTCCCGTACCGAAAGCTAAGGCAACTCACCTCGTACTCTCCTGCGGGCTGAGCTATTTCCAGCATCGATCCGTTTTGCGGAGAAGAAACATGCGCGTACAGGGATACTACGCGCATGTCGTGCGCGCGTGCCTAACGCCACACACTATGATCGAGTCGGTCGACTCACCTTCGTCGTCGTTACCCTTATCCACCCCTTTTCGTATCCACCATATTCTTTTTTCTTTTACCCTTTTTTTATTTTTTATTAGCCCTTCTGATGGGGATAAAAAGAAATGAAGAGAGAGAGAGAGAGAGAAAGATATATATACTTGGGGGTAAATTCAGTCGTCTCTTGTAGGGCACAAGTACACTCGAAAACTGAGATCAGGTTAAAGGTCTGAACTCTTTTGACATGAAATATATTAATTGTATAATCGTTCAAACGGTTCTTTCGAGATGATTCACTTTATTTTTATTATTATTGTTAATGGATATCGCTTTGATAATGGGGAATACTTTTTTATATAATCGAAATAAATATATTACATATACAAGTAGTGGACATTTGTTTAATGTTCTACGGGTATCGAACTTTTTTTACATAGGTCGTCATTTCAAATTTTAATGGAATTGTGAGTTAGATGAACTCACGGAAACGTTTAGGGATATTATCTTTTTTTTTTAACGTAAATGTATTAAAAGATCAAATTAAATGATTGTTTATTTATATCAAAATATGGAGATTTCCTTGTTAATAATAGTATGCAGTTTGTTTTCATTCGTGATTTATCTATTGCAAAATGCAACCCTTGCATTGATTTATGTACCTATGGTAAAAATGTTTAAATCATTGTAAGCAATTTTAGTTGACGTTTTTGCCACGGTACGGCGCTGTACGTGCATATTTTATTCTCATCGATAATTTATCATTCGATGGTATTACATTGGAATTTCTCTAGAAGTATTCCACGAAATTCTAGTGTAAAATTATCGACAAATAAATTTGCTTTGGTGAAAAGTATTAACCAATCAGGAGATTTTAGTGATAATGAATTTTATATAAAATACTAGAATTTCACTCATTTCAATTAAATTCATTGATAATAAACGGAAATAACGTTATTTATATGTATGGAACATTGGGTTTCCTTTATGTAATATGTACAACGTTCTATCGATTTGATTTTTAATAAAAAATAAGATCCTGGGTTTTTTTACTACACTACATACGTACATGCCTTTATGATACAAAACCGCGCATCCATATTGCACATTGAAAAGGCGGGATTACTTCAAAATTCCCAATATTAAAAAATGTATTTAGGTGTGTTGTGTGTGTGGTAGAAAATATATATAAAATTATTATCTTCTTGAATAGGAAAATGACAGAGGATTTATTGTTGAATATTTTTAGAACCCAGTCGTATTGTAATATTTTCTTTTTTTTTCTTTCACTTTTTCAATATCCTAAAAGAATACCGTGTTCCAGATACCGTTTTATCGTGTCTTAGAATTGTATTTGAAAAAAAAAAAAAAAAAAGAAAAAAAGAAAAAGAAAAAACCCTATTACAAACGATACAAGTAAGAATTTCTTTGTTCGTATCTTAATCTTTCCTCATTCTCCGTTTCTCCTTAGCCTCATCCTTTCTCTCCGCCCATTTTTTTCCTACCATTCTCTCCAGAGATTTTTACAAGCATTATGACGGTGACTAATGCGCGTGGTGCTTTCTTTGTCACGTTTAACGTTAACACGGTTTCTGTTTTACGTGTTATGATTAAACGCACACACGTGACTATTTTTCCTTCTATTCTTAGCTTATCCATTAGCCATCATCATTTTGTATTCTTGAATCGGACGATTTTCTAAGTTAAATAACAATAAGCAAAAGGAGTTCTTTAGTTTCCCCGTTAACTCTAATTACTTAGATAATACCATAGGTCGAAATAATAAATAATAAATTATATATTGTTAAATAATAGAAATGATGGAAGATGAAGATTAATGAAAATAATCGAAGGGTCCACGTTATTCCCGCGCAAGATACAAGCGCAAGCGGAATCAGGGTAGTGACTAACTCCGCGTAACATCCTCCATATTGATCACATAGAGTATTCTATCTCGTTCTCTCTTTCCGTCGATATCTCCTTCCATGTTAAAGAGAACGCCTGCGTCTGCGTAACCTACATACGTTCATGTATGATTTTTAGCAAGAACATCATCATCATCATCATCATCATCATCATCATCATCATCGTCGTCGTCAACAACAACACGATGACGATCATCATTATTATCATCGGGAACAATATTTAGTGACAAGATTGGTCCTTTATTTCTTTTTAGGACCATTTTCTCTCTTTATCCTAAAAAGATCTCATACGTTCCTGGTATATAAACATATATACACGTAAAGTGTGTCTATGGTGTTGCACATGGAAACAGGTTACTACTGATTCGTTCGAGTTTAGTGTACTATCGGCATCGTTCCAGATGAATAACCTTATTCCCATGATCTACATCCATATAATGAAAGGAAGATTCGAAGTACGAGAGAGAAAGAGAGAGAGAGTTATGGTTTTAGATAAAGTGACGTAAAGATGAGAAAATATTTAATTCAAAGACAACTCGTACTATAGTTTAGAATTGGATGCTTGTTAAGTTAGGAGTGTGTTCACTGATGTGGTATAACTCGTGTTAAAAGGGAAGATGAAAGAGAGAGAGAGAGAATCATCAAAGTCGTTGGTTAACGTCATGGGTATAGAGTTTTGGAACGAGGAGTTGAGAGGGTTTAGGGGGTTGGAATAAAATGAAGGTGGTGGCGCTGAACTAACCTGCCAGAGCATAAAATTCTAAGCCAGGCGTCGGATCTCGTTGGTAAGACGCCGTTGGCGTCGTGAACGGACAACACCGGTGGCGCTGTAGCCGTCACAACCACCATCAACCCCACCATCATCACCATCAACCCCACCACCACCACCACCACCACCACCACCACCACCCTCATCGTTATCAGCCAACAGCAGCAGCAGCAGCAGCACCACCAGAGAAGCTGGATACTATCAGACCTAGAGCAGTGTCGGCACCGCTCTGGCTTCCTTGGTTTACGTGCATATCGCGCACGATTTCGCGCACGATGTCGTCGACGTCGTATTCGCAGGACATAGCGTAAATGGAAGAACACGGAAGAAGAAGAAGAAGATTATTATTATTTGTCCTACCCCATTTTTGAGTGTACGTGCCTCGGTGAAAAGGAAAAGAAAGAAAAAAATTATGGAATATAATAACAACGGCAGTGTCGATTATTGGTTAAACACGCCGCGACTATATATTTATATATCATTTTCCGATTATATTCATTGTAATTTTAATTGAGAGAAGAAAATGTGTCAATCAAGGAATACAGACGATGATATCTATCTATCTATAGTATCGGCAACATAATTATTTTACGGAATAATCGTCACACGGTATTTCATTCGTATAGAAGAAATAATATTCGTATATAATAAAAAAATAAAAAGAAAACAGGAAGACAATATATTTAAACAATATAAAAACGAATCTCTCGATTGAATTAATTAAATCTCCTTTTTTTTTTTGTAAAAAAAATAAATCATAATAATTATCTTATGAACATGAATGTGACATGTGGAGTTTGATAATATACGTTTTATCGTCAATTTAATTACATTTTAAACTCATAAATTACTTTTAACTCAAGAAACGACGGATATAAGGAAAAAGTTAGTCTTCTCTTCCACCATTTGTGATGGTGTTTTTCAGATTGACAGATGCACCGTATAAGAGAGAAGACGAGATGGCCGAAGTGGCACCGAGAACTACTACGTTATTATACTTCCTCGTATCAAAGAGTTATTATCCCCGTGATCCTTCAACTAAATCATCCTCGATTGTCGTGACTTTTTACACTATTTAAATATATATTTTACCGATGATGATATTCTCGTAAGGATGTAGACCAGTTCGAGTTAAAGGCCTATCGTGGCCGAGTTTCCTTACACGATTTATTCCTACACACACATATATATACATATATATATATAATTTACAATGATGTAAGTACGTGTATACACGTTTTACGAAAGACGTGTAAAAAGTAACGAAAAAGGATCGCGGAAGGTGAGAAAGTGAAAAAGATCTCGGAGAATTTGTCAAAAGCCGCTCCCACGAAAAAATCTCACCACGAAAATATAGGCGCGATCCTTCCCTACTCGATCGTCCTACTTTTTTCATTCCTCTACCCCCGCCCCCTCCCCCTTCTCCACCCCTCTCTCTCTCTCTCTCATATTCTCACTCTCCCTCTTCTCAAACCGTTCGTGCATATCTTCTGTGCATCCGAGTTCACCATCTCTCAGTGTCCCAGTGCGCCCAGTCAGATGATCGAAGAAAAATAATAATAATAATAATAATAATAATAATAATAATAATAATAATAATAATAGTGTTCGGGGTGTTTTCGGGTTCGTTATATTTAATAACAAGGAAGCCAGAAAGTGTCAAAGTTTTTAATTATTATCGTGATAGAGGAGAAAAAAAATAGAAATAAAAATAAACCAGAAGAAAAAAGAAGGGGTAGGGGGTGGGAGAAGGAAAGATTGTTTCTACTTATATTTTATCGAATACGAGATAAGAAAATGAGTGTGAAAATAATCAAAGTAACTACACGTGAGAACGTGATTGTTCTAGGTGACGGGGTTATATCCCTATGCCGATGACACGCTCGTTTCTGAGCGTCAGTGATAAGTGTTAGTGGCTTAACGTGCATGTATGCAGCCGGCGTTTATTACGTAGGATGTTGTTCCTGGAAGTTGTCCAATAGTACACGAGGAGAAAGATAGCAACAGCGAAAATGGTGGATCTAGAGGGGTACATCATTATGCTGGCGAATAAGAACGGGGAGATGAAGTTGTACGGTAAGCAAATCGTCCATGTTCAAATTTATGTATATTTTCCGAAAGCGTTAAGGGGGGAGCGAGGTGAAGCAAAAGGGATGATCGGACGGATTGGGGAGGGGATGGGGATTGGGATGGGATGGGATGGGACTGATAGGGTAGTTAGGGGATATCCATTGCTCGTTAAACGTTTGAATATTTATCAGGGCTAAACGTTGATGGATCATCGTACCAATATTATGATTTTGTCGTATCAAAGCTTTTCCGGAAATATAGGTAGATATATGTACGTATGACTATACCTAAATCACTGATCAATATCACCAACAGATTTTCTTAATATAGCGTATAATGTCAGATGTTTAATGAGACTGTCCTTTGAACGGGGTTCTTTGTTCTTTTTTTTTTCTTTTCTTTTTGATAGGATAACACACACATCTCGTTTGTACAAATAATCAAAGTTAAAGATAACCTTGGTAATCTATTCGAATGGCATCGTCGAGTTAACGAAGATAAAAGTGTTAACACGTTTAATATTGTAAGATATCGTGTGACAAAGCGAGAGTAATCTTGGATTATTTTTGGACCGTTCTTTATTTTATAATTAATGTCCGCATCGTTTGGTTCTTCGATCGTTGTTAAACGATCGGCGCAAGTTCAATGACGGTTTTTAATGACGTTCATTTGATCGTTCATCGTCGAACGAAATCGACACTTTTCGTAGATTTATTTTCTAAATTTTGTGGTTGTTTTTTTTTAGCTTGGGTCTCGTAATGTTTTTGTATTTTTTTTTTTTGTATTACTCAACGATAATGTTAATCGTTTCGCATTTTACGTTTTAATCGTGACTTGTATTTTTGTATTTCGTTGTTTTTACGTTGGAGTTGTTTGATTTATCTCGCGTGATTCATGATAGTATACTTATAACCAACGTAAACACAGACGTCAATGGGATCATTCTCTCTTACGATACGTCTCGATCCGACAGGTTCTCGTGCGGAGAACGCGGATGGTTTGGAATTCGACGACGAAATTCTCCAAGTGAACGGCCGTACTCTACAAAATGCAACCTATGCGGAAGTCATTCAGTACATACATCAGGTAATTAATTATTAATTAATTTTCCAATGGGTTATTTAATCTACAATTTATATCTCGTTCACCACTTTCGTTTACGGTAGCAATTACAGATCAACGTATTTCATACACACGTATACATACATCGATGAGTTTGCTGGATTATTTAGAAAATCATCCAATCGTTTCATTTAAAACAATCAAATAATTTCTCGTAACGTGATATTTCCAAATTCTCACGAGTAGAAACATATATTTTAAGGATTATATTAACATTTTTCGATAGATATCAATTTTATTTCCAAAAGATATCATATTTGACATAACCGATGAGAATATTGCTATCAACAAGAATATAAAGCCAATCGTGTCGATAAGTATTATAACACGTCGAGTATGGTATTTTTTTTAAATTATATTTTTGCTAGATCAATTTCGTTATCATTTGTGTATATTTTTGTTTTTAAGAATGAATTGTTTTTCTAATATCAAATTGATATCAATTTGAAATTTTGTTAATGATCCTAGAATAAGTTTCCCGTTGTGTAAGAAAATTAATAAAAGTTTTCACTCACAATTATAATACGAATTATATCAAATATACAACGGTAAACATATACGAGAGTATAATCTTGTAAATGAATTCCAACATATTTGAACGTATAAATAAATTACATATTTTTAACGTTAAGTTAATTATCCTTGCAGTGCATCCAATCTCGCACGATATCTTTACGGTTACGTAGGCGAAAGGAAAGCCGTATCGGTGAGTAATAATATTAATTAAAAAATTCATTGAATTCTAAGAAAATCATTTACATCGATATTCCTTAACGATAAAAACAAAAACAAAAAACACAAAACACAAAAATAAATCAATAACCGAGTTAAGTAAGCGCACTTAACCTAACAAAAATGAAAAATAAGAAATTCCACGATGTTGAATTGAAAAAAAAAAAGAAAAAAAAAAAAAATAAATTACTCAAGTTTTTCGCTTTACAACGAATGAGCAAATGTGATAAGAAAAACAAACAATTAAATTAAATAAATACAAAATACAAGAAAATTGTTTTCCAAGAGTACAGAAGAAATTTCACTTGTGTTTCGCGGAATACTCCTGTGTGAAACGATGAGAAGGAATCTTGAACGTTGAGAAGCTTGAAAAAGAGAAGTTGGCCGAGCACAGAGCTCTCTCTCTCTCTCTCTCTACACACTTTGATTCTCTACTGAGAAAGAGAGAATAGAAGAAGCGAGCAACGACGACGAATCGATAACTTCTCGAAGAGAGAAGAACACAATAGTTCTCGGAGAATATATCACCTTTAAGATTTCACCAGCATCTTTCTCATTTTCTCGTTCTCTCTCATTCTCTCTCTCTCTCTCTCTTTCTGTTTCCTCTTCTTCTTCTTCTTCTTCTTCTATCATTCTATCTATCTATATACCCTATCTATCCATCTCTTTCTCTCATTTTCTTCGTATACCGTAGTATATACACGTTGCATCTATTCAAAAAAGTTCACGAGAGTACTTTTCGAGATATTCCAAGAACATTGAAATTTCTGAACCGGTGTACCGTTCGATAAAGACGACGGACATAACGTAATATATATATATATAGTTGTTACTATTTGCTTGGATGAGAAGAAACTTTGTTCTAACCCTAGTAGAAAATTTATTTCTATCCAAACGTTTTTACAAAGGATCGTGTACCGGAGATACCAGAAGATAGGAACGCTAAATGTTTCTTCTTTGACGTTCTTCCTGTGAACCATTCCTCTTCTTTAAAAAAGCTTCACAGAAATGTCCTATTTTTATTTCTCCTTTTCTCTCTATCTATTTCTCTCTCTCTTGTTTCTTATGTTTTCTTTATTTTTATCTAAATACATCGTAGACTATTTCAAAAGGAGAATCAAATCGACACACTGGATTCAAATGTTTGATAAGTTTTATGTGAATTGTAGGATTTATCGTTGTAGAATCTTTATGAAATCCTTTTTTTTTTTTTTTTTTTCTTTCGAACGTTTATAGACAAAAATCGGAATATTAGTTATCGATAAATATTTTCATCGCGATTTTTCTATCAACACACCAACGACGATAATAAAAATATATACGTGTTTTATATATTTATTTTCTTCTTTTTTTTTTTGTTTCATGATGTATTACAGATGTGTAAAAGTTCGAGAAATAATAAGTAACATTTTTCTTTTTAATGATATTATAATAATACAAATCATTTACAATGAATGCATTAGAGATTAAATATATATATCTATGTGGGTTTAACCTATTATATATATATAAGCTGATTAACTTTTTCGTTTCTAGTACCGATTATATTCCTGTATAGTTGCAATAATTACTTGCATTCTGTTATAACAATCGTTAATATTTGTTTCTCTTATATATTCGAAATTATTGCAATGTCAATTTATGCATTATCCGTGTTTTCAAATAGATTACATTCAATTATATTATCAAGTATATTTATAAAAATGATTATTATTATTATTATTATTATTAAATGTTTTGTATTAATGAAAATAAATGTAACATAAGTATAATGAAGTATGGTCGAAAGGACAATTGTTTTTATTCCAAATTTAACATTTAGAAATTTATTTTATAAAATTGCACGTATATTCAATTGTCTAATAAAAAAAAAATTGAACACATTCCCGTACATTTTTGTCAGAATGAAAGGGTCAAATGATTGCGTTAACATTAACAAAAAAAAAATAATAATTTTTCACTTTAACATACCTTAATTTAATTATTTAGATTTTTCCTATTGTAATTTATTTTCAATATATCTTAGTTTCTCATCAATATTCTTTCGTTACACGTTATAATCAAACTAATTATAAATAATCCGTAGTGTCACTGTGTACACAGTGAACACAGTATAATATAATTATATCACGAGCATAACTTTGATGAAATTTAATCGTGTAATACAAAGTATTTAGAAGAAAATAAATGACAATAAAATTCATAATTAATTATTAATCGTTGATAAATAAATAAATTATGTAAAAACTGAATCGAGATTGTAATCGTAATTGAATATGGAACAGCTTTAAAACAAAACAAAACAACAATAAATATCGATTGAAACGAAAAAATTAAAAAACACCGATAAAGCAAAAATAAAATAAAACACCTCCCCCCCCTTCGACCGAAAAAAAGAAAATGATCAAAAGATAAACACACAAACAGTAGAGAATTTTCTTGAAACTACGTGTGGGGTAAGCGTAAAATAAAACGGCACGTTTAACGGGATGCACACAGGTGACAGGTAAACTTGGATTGGTTTTTCTCTCTCTCTCTCTCTCTTTTACGCGAAATAACAGAATACTTTTACGGAATGTTTTTAAACTAACAACGTAAGATACCACTGACCAATCGTATTAGCTCTGTTGCTGCTACGAATTCGAAAAGCGTGGAAGAAGAAGAAGAAGAAGAAGAAGAAGGTAGGAAGGAATATAAAAGGGAACGAAGATCGTACAATTCCGTAAGGTCTCGTGCGATTCCGGCGTTCACCAGGTAAATGCCTCAGGTGGCTCGTCAACGAAGGCCTCCTCCTCGTGGAGTAGAGTGGAGCCGTAGGTGTACTTGGAAGGGGTAAATACGTGGTAGTAGGGGTAGAGAACGGAATAAAAATACAAAGAGAGAGAATACTATAGCAAGGAAAGAGAGAGAGAGAGAGAGAGAGAGAGAGAATTTGGCGACGGTGCCACGAAGTTTAGCGCAGGCTAAAAGTTTCACGTCGAGTTCTCCTCTACATCGAATGAAGAATTCCCATAGTTATTATCGAAGGCCGAGTTAACGTTAGTTCCTCGTCCTCGAATTTCTAAACACATTATCCTTCTTCCTCTTTATCTTATTCTATACTCGTTTGAGAAAGGAGTAGATCCTCCTCCTCCTCCTCCTCATCCTTCTCCTCTTCCTCCTCCTCCACCTCCTCCTCCTCCTTCTCTTCCTTCTCCTCCTTCACCACTCGTCGTCGTTATGTTTCCTATCGTCATAGGTTAGCAATGAAAAACTTTCAAGTCAGTCTACTCGCGTTTAGCGTGCCGCGTATGAGTAGCATACACGTAATAGTGAAAATGATTTAACGTGATTTTTTAACGCGAGTGCCAAACAAAAAGGATACACTTGGATAAAAAGGTATTACAGTGTGTGTGTATGTGTGTGTATAGTAATAATATTATAAGACAATAGTTGAATACTTTTCTAGTCGTGTGTGTGGTATGTGTTTTTTTTGTTTTTGTTTTAAGTGTACAAAAAGGGGAATATGTTTGTTAACAATGAGTCTTTTATTAAGGTGATACGTGTACGTATATGTCCGCCCGCGCGCGCGTGTGTGTGTTAAATTATCGTGAGTACGTTGCTAAATTCCTGTATTAATCGTTGTGTTATACTCTTTGATAGGTTTTAACTCGAGTTTATTTGCTTGCTGCTGCCATTACGATTTTCCCCTACTCCTTATATTTTATTCTCATTCTTTATCCTTGAATTTGCTATATATGTACATATGCGTTTTAAAATAACCACCACTATGATCTCGATATCGATGTAGTATAGTACAGTCTGTATTTATTTACTTTTTCCTATATTTGTCAAGTATTTAATGAGAAATTGGAGGTTAATTTTTCGGTTTGGGTGTTTTCATTTTTGGCCAGTTGTCTCGATGTCCTAAATGTCCTGGCAACGAATTTCGTCCGTTCAGACCGGACGGGAACGATTTCGCGGACGAACGCAATGGTGTCACTGCTTGATACGCGATAAACGTAACTCTTGGTTATATATATATATATATTTTTTTTTTCTTTTTTCTTTACGTTTGTTGGTCTTATTGATTATTATTCATACGTTATTTCAAATTTTTTAGAAAAATAATTTATCAAGGATTGAACAACATTTAATTATCTTTACAAAGAATAACTTTTTGTTTTGCAATATATTAATAAACGATTATATTATTCATAGGTTTTTGTCAAATTTTAGAAAATAATTTAATCAAAGAATGAACAGAATTTCATTATATTTATGAAGAATAATTTCTTAGATTTAATTAATAAGACATTTTTTCAATAGATATATATATTGTTCCTATTACAATTATTAATAATTGCTATATTGAAAAACATTTTGTTTTGTACAGAAACTAATTATTTAAGTTTAAGCGTGAAGGCCTTGATTAACTGCCACGTTTAGATTCTTTTAAAATATTATGTAAGGCGTTTTTATATATTGTGTTTTTTTCACTTTTTTTTTGTTTTAAGAAAGAAAAAACATTACGCTTTTTCTACTTGTCGTTTATTTTTTGATTTTTATGCGATAAGCTCGTAATCGAAAACATCACGTTTGATTAAAAAAAAACATCGTTTAAATATCGACAATCAATCGATTTTCTCTCTACACGTTAATTTTATCGAATTTTTTTTTAAATTGTGTTTTGAAGTGTATAAATAAAAATAAACATACTTCGTAAAAATATATATTTCATCGGATTCATTTGATCAACAGGGAAGAAGTAGATCAATCTATTTTGTGTTTTAAATAAAGAATAAAAAGAAACAAAAAACAATAATAATATTGTATCGTTCGTTTATGCAAAATAGAACGTTTAGAAAAATATTTGAAATTTTCGAAAGAGAAAGAAAAGGAGATATTATGAATCATTTCTTTCGAAAAATTATATTATAAAACGATTTTCGCGGAAAAATGAATGATATAAACAATGAAGTATACTTTTAAAAATACATCTAGAACAAAAAAACGTTTTACAGAACTTGTTATTCTTGTTAATGATAACAAAATTATGTAACTTATTGTTATTAACTCGTAAACAAAGTATAAACGTTTGAAAAATTAATATTAATGTGATCTCTCTCTCTCTCTCTCTCTCTCTCGTCGGTGTTTTATTTTTTAACGATAAACTAAAGAAAATTTATTTTCACACAGAGACACACAACACACACACACACACACACATGGAATAATTATTATTCCACGAATGTTGAATAAATCTTATGCATATATGCACTACTGCATAAATATTGTTATATGAATGTATATATTCTGCAAAACTTACGTTTGTATCATGAAATAAGCATCGTTCAGGTTTTCTCACACAGTACACATTCATACATGTATTCATACATATACACATACACACACAATGTATAATTGTTCGTCGTTTATTTTATCACGAGTTAAAACCGACTTTTGATCTTTAAGTGGTACTAAGAAATCGTTAGAATAAAATACCAGTTAGTTATTTCTTTTTTCATTACTTAATCACCTACCGATCGTTTAGGTTTTTTCTTCTTTTTTTTTTCTAAAATTCGTTGCATCGAAATCGGTGTATTTTTAATTTTTTTTTTTTTTTTTTTTTTTCATGAAGGATATCATTAGAAAATAATAAGAAAATTAATTATAAAAATAAAAAAATAACAGGTCCACGAAATTATTTTATAAACAAATAGTAATCGTAAATCTAAAAAAGAAAAAAAAAAGAACAAGTAACCGAATATAATGTTCTACGTCAAATATTTGAAAAATTGATATTTCTCACATTAAACTATATTATTATTTCAATACACTTGTGTGCGCATGAATTCCATTTCATTAAAGTTAGCGTAACGAGACGATTTTTCGAAGCGGATAAATTTGTATTTCCTCTTCTGTGTTTTTTCTTTTTTTTTTCCACCTTTTTTTCTCGTCTTCTTTTTTTCCGAAAATCATTTCATTCGTGCGACGAATTCAACGATCCGTAACGAGAACGACAAATTCAATCAAATTTTGTTCATTCGTTCACAAGAGAATGAATTAGTATTATTAGAAAGTATTTGTCTGTAATATCGTTGACAAGTATTTACCATATCCTTATTTACATTTGTATAATATCTAATAATCGTTAAAAAAAAACGAAAAAAAATATCGGTACACGTAGATTAATTCTTTATACGTAACTTACCGTGATATCAGTAGGAATCCGACGCCGTTTGCAGTATTCAAAGTTTAGAAAGCTGATCGCTATGATTCCACCGAGTGAAAATCGACTCTCGTTTTAATTTAAAACCATTCGAAAATATTTACGAATATTATTTTAAAACTAACGATAACGATTGTCAATTTTTTTTCCTGGAATATATATAACGGTATTGTTGCGAAATCGAAATTAAAAAAGAAAAAAGAATAAAAATGAAAAACAGGAAAAATTTGTTAACCGTAATAATAATCGTAATTAGATATACGTACACATTTGTATTGTATTATAATAAACAATGAATTAATGATTGATTGATTAGTCCACTTTAAACAAGGAAAAAAAAAAGAACCAACAACCAACGATCCATTGTTCGTCGAAATAAAAAATGATACTGCATGACTCGTAAATGGTAACAGCAAACAAACGTTTCCGAGTACATAGTTATTACTTTTTTTTTGTCGATCAAAAACGAAAGGAAATTCTCCTACTTTCTACTATACGAAAATTAATATATTTATCATTTAAACGATTTATTATAATTAATTTTCAGACACACGATTTATAATTCGAAAAGGAAATAAGAAAAAAAAAAGACAAAAAGAATGTGGCAATAAATAAAATGACAAAAATACAACATATTGAAATAGATAACGTTAACCAAATAGAGAACGTTAACCAAAATTATACACGTACACGTGTTTTATGTAAACAAAAAAAAAAGGAAATGAAAAACGAAAACGTATTTAATGATTTATAAGTGATAGAGAAAATTTGTGATACGTAATAATGGGAAAAGGTGGATCAAGTTAACAAGGAAAAAGGAAGAAGATACTGACCGATGTTTTAACGATAATTTACTCGTACGAGAATGATAGAAAGAGAGAATGAAAGAAAAAAAGAGAGAGATAGAGAGTAAACGCGTAGGAAGGTGGTATTCCGCATTCGCCAGGTTTCGTCACGGTATTGCGAGTGAGCAACGTTTTCTACGTATGTGTACGTGTGTGTTAGTGTATACGATCATCATCGGATGTTGATCACACCTACATAAAAACATATACGTATAGTAGTAGTGATATACGTAAACCGTAGGAGCAAACCAAACAGATTGCGTGTATTTCTCTCAAGATGTTTCGATACTGTGCTTGGTGCTCGTACCAGTTAGTAAAAATATTTTCAACCTAGTGACAATTTCTTTTTGTTTTGTTTTGTTTTATTTTTTTTTTTTATTAAATTTTTATTCCTTTCTTTCTTTTTTCATTTTTCAATTTTTGTCGTATGGATATGTGTCAAGGTGAAACGTGGAAAATTATCGCATCCACCGTAATCGCGGATTTTTCAACAATTTCGAAGAAGAAACGTTTAAGAGGACATAGTGGAAAAAGTGAATTATAGTAACGGAAAAGCCAACAGCTATATCCTTCTCCACCCAACCCCCCCTACCTTCACACCCTGAACAACATAGATCGTATCTTGGATATAAAATTCTTCCTACGGAACCGAGCAAGTGAGTGTGTAACAGTTATATAACATATAAAAGTACGATCTTATCTAGAAGGATATAAATTTTGTTCAAAACTTTTTGAAAAGATGATTATTATTCTATTTTGTCTTTTAATGTTCGACCGTCATCGTTGCTTGTAGTTGATCAAGTAATTAAAATCAATCGTGAACGTGATCGTTTAATGGCATCGATCAATCAATCCGTAATTTTATTTTTATCTTCTGTTTATTAAAAAAAAAAAAAAAGAAAAAAAAACTAGGAATAAACCATGAGACAACTTTTAATAACTTTAATAACGATTTATTGCAAATTCACGATTTTATAATACCACGATTGTCATTAGGATAAATTGTGTTTAATGATTTAATCGTATTGCCTTGTTATTTTATTTCAAACGATTCATACGATGAAAAAGTAAAATTACCTATACTTAACATAAATATCTTAAAGATTTTGTGTTGACGGTAATATGTTAATGTTAAGTAACGTTGTCGGTGTTTAACGATCATCCGTTTAATTTATCTCAATCTCCTGTTTCGTTGTAACTTTACTGTGATCGTACGTTCTGTCAACGATTTTGATTATTATTCATCGATTATTCATACCTACGATCTGTTGGCTAAACAATCGAAATATTAGGCTACGCATAAACGTTTGCGAATACATATTTGCTAAAGGTCAGGACGTTTGAACGAGATTACTCGATTCGCATTCGCTATGATTATTATCTTTTTCCAAAAATATTATACTAAATTAAGTTTCCATTGGTTAAAATAAATTAGAAAAAAAGAAAGAAAAACGAACGATAGGAATATCAATCTTATTTTTCATTTAAATTTCGTGAACTTATGTTAGATCGGTGATCGTGGGAACCTTTTTAAAACGAACATTTATTTTAATTTATTTTTTGTATTATTTTAATATTTATAAACAAAATAAATACACTCGCATACGACAGGAACGAGAATTTTCTAACAAAAATTCTCATCAAATTTAGTTGTAACAAATAATTGACTTTACTATGTGTTGCAATAAAAATGGAACGACATTTTTTCCTAGAGAAGTGTTTATTTTATTATTCACACGTAAATGTATTATAAATACGACAAAGTATCGGGAAAAATAATATATTGTAATAACGTGTGATGATTAATATTGTTGCGAACGTTAAACTGCTATCGCAGTTTTCCTTTTTTTTTTTTTATACGTAAACGTGTATTAACTTTTTTTTTTTAATTTACATTACCGACGCATTACAGATTTTTCTTTTCTTTTTTTTATTTTTAAGATAACTGTCGTCAGAGATTTTATTGGAAACAACGAAAAATTTGTATGAAAAATTTAAGAGCGGTATTTCTTTTTTTTTTCAACAAACAACCGTTCGAATTCCCAAATTAATTCCCCCTGGGTTTCGGATATTTCGAGTGTTCGATTTAAAATCTAAAAGTTTTTTAAGAACGACGTAGATTTGCGTAGAAGACGGAAGATTAAGTGGTAGATGGGGGTGGGAGAATGTGAGTCAAGCACTTTCGCATGCAATCCTTGAAATGCACTTTCTATGTATGAATATTCGACATTTGGAATAATCATTAAGTTCGAACGTTAGGGCATATCCTTGTCATACCATTTGATGTGGGGGTTTTTTAATTTATAACATTATTCTCATCCAATTTTTTAAATTTCAAAATATTCTCATAAATTTTATATGTGTATTTTTTGTATTTATACGTATAAGAGTACGTTTTTTAAACGTTGTAATAATTAATTTGTTATCTATTTAACAAATTTAATATTTTATTTTATAAAGTAATCATGCATATGTTATTATTTCGATTAATCTTTGAAATAATTATCGAATTCCTTGGCGAATATAAAATAAAGATTTTTCAATGCGATGCATTATCAATGCAATTTAATAATTACATCTAATATTTTATGTTTACGTATATGTACGATTTATAATAAATAAAAACAAATCTATTTTAGATTTTATATATTCCTGTCATATATATTAATAAAATGATAAATAAAACTCTTAAGATAAAATGAAAATATTGTTAATCAAATTATTGTATTATCAAATTTTCATTGAATCCGAATTATTTCAAGAATAATTTCTATTACAGTTACTGTACATATACAATTTCAATAAAGAAAGAGAGAAATAGAAAAATAGCATAACTGTTTTTCCACCTGATCGTCTCATATGTATATTCTCGTGGTTTTTAAATAATAGACATTTGACATCCTGCGGATATCCGGAAAACGTTAGGGTGCGAATATCGTTGCGTGCATCCGTCGAATGGAATTCGTTCGTAAACGAAAATGTTTGTATAGGTTGGTAAATAAAACGATTTCTTTTTGTTCCAAATAAGGAATTTAAAAAAGAAAAAAATAAAAGAAGAGACTAACTCAAACAAAATAGGCGTGAATTTTAATTAACAGATTAATTCGAGAACCATTAGGAAAAAAGAAAAACAACAAAAAATAGAGACGTTCGTAATGATTTTGTGAAGAGTACTTCATATCCAGACTCTTGACGTATATAACTCGTATACAGAAAACATATAAACGTATTTACACATGTACATACACATATTTTATGTATATATGTATGACATATTCCAAATCTAGATCAACTAACTTTGCCATCGTATTAGAAAAGTAAATTTTTAAAAGCAAAAAATATTCAATGCATCATTTGCCGATTCGTTTTCATTTTTGAAATATATAAAAACAAAATGTAATAGGAGCTACGAGTAATCAATGATTTATTCGAATGAATTAATAATTAATAACATTTAATTTCCATTTATTTGAAATTACTTTTTTCATATAGATTTATATTCGTTAACATAAGACTAATTTAATATTATTTCTATCACGTTATTGTTTATATTTATTTCAATCAAAAGATGTTTTTATTTTTGACACATACGAATATCTTGGGAATAATAATTAAAAATAAATTTATATTTAATTATATTTAATTTATGCTACCACAACCATTATAAGAATAATCTAAAAATTTTATTGGGTAAAAAAAGCGATTTAATCAATGATAATAATTTTCAAATCCGAATATTTCAATAGGTGTTTTTGAACACCTTCGATATAAATAACATTAAACAAGTTCAATACAATAACCAGTTAATCTTCGTATCTGTAAGATTATTATTAAAGGTAAAAGCAGTTTCTAGAATTTTTATTATCAATTCGCGTCATATATATTTAAGTATTCCATTTAAATATAATATGTTTTTTTCCTAAATGAAATATTCCAAAAAAGTAAAAAGTACATCATTGAAAAGTACAAAATAAATCGACCCATATCGAATAAAACGAATATTTTGTTTACGTTAAATAATTTTTCAAACATTTTAACGAAATTGTTAGTTAGTTTAAATTTGAAGGAACCCGTGTATGTGTATAAATTCGTATGTACGTATGTACATGTGTCTGCAGTTAAAGCCTTGTACAGTTAGAAAACTGGTTTTCATCTTCACACGCGTCAAAATGATTCTATTCGTATGATCGAAGAGTATCTCGCGTGTAGCGGGACCAGGTCAGTCCAGTTGACGACTCTATACTTAAACCATCATTCTTTTCCTTTTGATTTTGATTTTGAGATTTGTATTTTTATCTTTTACTTTTATTATATATTTATTATTCTTCTGCATTTATTTCTTTGGTTCCTTTTGAAATTTCACGATCTAGAGACAACTGTTTACGACATTGAAACGATTTCCGAGGTTATATTCGTGACGTTGAAAACCACATTTCCAACATGGTACCGTTTCATCGTTACTATACTTTGCCCAAAGTGATAGCCAACGTATTCACCAAGTGAATGAAAACTTTTAATAGGATAACCGTGTAGTTATCGGTACCACTAGATTTGCATTTTGAGTGGGCTAACGATAACGATTACTACTCGTTTTGCTTAAAGTTTAATCGGAACTTTGAAATCGATTCTAACGTACTTTCATACGTATATGTATATATGAATTATTTCAATCAAGTTGATACGATATTACGATTATTATAATGAGTAATCACAAGTATTGAGAAAATCTGTGCGAAATGAAATTTATTAGTTTTAGAAGATCTTAACGAAAAGTTTGATTATTTTAATTTTTGTTTTTTATTCAAACATTCGTATAAATTTATGCATTCAAATTGTTGCTTAAGATGGTTCCTTAAGATTATAAGAAAATTCTTATAATCAAATACGGGACGAGTTGTCGTGTTAATAAATTGTTAAGAAAAATCTAACATTATTATAACGAAATATTAATTATTTTATTAAATTTTAACTCCTACGTAATTATATTTCTAATTATATATTTCTAAATATATTTGCACAATGTACAATGATAAAACGTATGAAAACAATATAAACGTAACTCCCATTCTCAAAAAAATTATTAACCCTCCTCCTCCTCCTCTCGTAATGTTATTAAAAACAATTATGACAAAACTATTCAATAAAAAACAAAAATTAATTTAACGAATCAACTAATAAAAAATTATCCAAAACAAATTTGCTCACTATAAACTTAATCATAATTAAATATATATATATTTATTATATATATATTCACATTTTAAAAATTGAAATTGGTTGTATCGAAAAATTTGACGAAAATGGTCAATCAAAATCAAACCCTATATCATAATAATAATAATAATAATAATAAAAGCAAGCAAATAATCGTTTTTAAGTACGTTGAACTGGTTGGCAGTTAATTTTTATCGAGGACCCTGCCCAGTTCCCGACTGCTTCCAAATATAAACCGTGTTTCGTGTATGCGACGCACTGTTTCTAAAGCGCTTTCCTCTTCGAGGTTTTGCCTCTTAGCATCGCATCACCGAGAGTTTATTTTCTAGTTTCGTGACACGTGCGGAGAAGACGGTTGGCTGGCTGTCTGGCTGCTGGTATTGCAACCGAGCTACATCCGTTCTTAAACTCGCGACAGAAAAGAGAAATAGATAGAGAAAGTAGAGTAAGAGTGTGTGAGAGTAAGAGAGAGAGAGAGAGAGAGAGAGAGAGAGATAAAGATAAATATTCCAACGGGGGTGGTGCTGACTGGCTGGGGGAGGGGGATATTCTTTTCTTCTCTCTCACTCTTATCTGTCTTTCTCTGTTTCTCAAAAACCTCTTTTCTGCACTACTTTCAAAGTTTTGTCATCTCGGGTACAGCAGCTCGTTCAACGTCGTTTTTTCCCTC
The DNA here is from genome assembly GCF_010416935.1 of Polistes fuscatus. Taxonomy (NCBI): domain Eukaryota; kingdom Metazoa; phylum Arthropoda; class Insecta; order Hymenoptera; family Vespidae; genus Polistes; species Polistes fuscatus. Next base: position 10,099,325 of record NW_025113118.1, on the reverse strand, counting down.
TGTGTCTCGTGTAAAAGAGGGCTATTTCATTTTTTCTTTATTTTTTTTGTCTCGTCGAGTATCCCCCATTCGTAAGAAAACGAAATACAATTGAAGTGTGCCTCGTTTTTTGTCTCTCTCTCACTCTCTTCTTCTTTTTTTTCTTTTTTTTCGTTGCTCTCGTTCACCGCTAAGTACGTGTCTCCCTTTTTTTTCTCATAATATCATTTCGTTTTTAATTATTTGTCTCTCTTCCTCGTTGAGTCGAAATAATTTTTGTTGTATATATATATTTCTTTTTTCGTGCTTTCTTTCTTACTCTTTATATTAAACCATGACAAAAAAAAGTACGTTGTTTAATACGTAAGGGCTAATATTAGGGTGAACCAAAAGTTCGTGCGTTTATTGTGTTGAAATTTTACTTTGAAACTGTATAATGGATTGTTTTTGTAATATTTACTTTGGAAATAGTAATTAAAAAATGCACGAACATTTTTATTCACCCTAATGTAGTAGTAAATGTTACGGGAATGAAAATAATTCGAGTACGGGTGTTATTTTTGTTCACACTCGAAAGAAAGAAAAAGAAGAAGATGATGATGATAATGATGATGATGATGATGAAGGAATAATTTTACATTAGTGACCTTGAATATATTGCCAAAAAACGAAGATAGTGATATTTTATTAAACGTTCATTCCGAACACACTAAAAACATAACGGTTGTGTGATACGAACAAAGAGAATGCGATACCTATGGTAATTCTGTTGGAATCACATTTTTGGTCAGAAATTCTAATACGATCTACTTATTCGAAATATTCGTTTTCCATACGTACGTATTATTTATGTATATATATCGTTTTTTCAGGATAACTATTTTAAACGTTTTTATAATTTCGGTAATGGTGTTTCTTTTCTTTTCTTTGTTCTTTGTTCTTTTCGACATAACTAGTGTTTTTATTTTAAAGAACAAAATTCTCGTCGATGTTTGTCGTTCATTCGATAAAATTATACTCCAATTGTCATATTAAATGAAAATTCATTTAGCAAGTTTTTTTCAATGTACAAAAAAACACGTACAAAATGAAACCAATATATTATTTCGTCTTAATTTAAAATATATATATATTTTTTTATTTCACGTACGTTACGATCAATTCTGAATTAAAATACGGAATTAATATTAAATAAAAAGAAGAAGAAAAAAAAAGTAAACGTATAATCCGAAGATTGAATATAAAATCAAATTAATTTATCCTTCATTTGTGTTCTCATATTATATTTGTTCTTATTTATATAAAACCATTGGATATAACTAAATTAAATAGAATAAATCGATAGTTTAAACATATATAAATCGTTTAATCACGAATTTGATCACGACGATACAAATATCTCGAAGTATTTTCAGACGATAGAAAGAAAAAAGAAAAACAAAAAAGGGAAGCGAGAGAGTGAGAAAAAATAGAAAAAAGTAAAGAAGTACCCGGGAGTTTCTAAGTGAGAATTTAATAAAGAGCGACGATAAAGAAAAAGAAAACGAGAAAGACAGAAAGAGAGAGAAAAAGAGAGAAACAAAAATTTCTAGTGGAAAAATAAAAGCTCTGTGAAAGATAAAAAAGAAAAAGGAAAAGAAAAGATAAAAGAAAAACGTTCTCCGACGTTTTATGCTAATCAAAAAGGAGGAAGTCTAATCTTCGTGGAAGGATTGGTTTTGTGCGAGAGTTCGATCCTCTTTCAAACCCTCTCTTCCAATAAACCCTGTGAACCGTCCCCCCTCCGAGGCCCCGACCACCCGTTTTTTCGCTCGTTCGTTCGTTCGTTCTTCTTCAAACTCATCTTCCCGTACCGTAATACCTTATCTACCCGTTTTCGAAATGTCAAAGTTCTTTCGCAAATTCGTTTTATGCGGCTGCAATCGTTCGCACGGTGATAATCGATCGAGTATCGCGAACGATTCGATTGTCGACGACGTTTCTAAGCTGGTACCGTCATCGTCTTGCGACGATTGTGCAGACGAGAGCACGGATTTAGCTAAACACTTTGATTTGTCTAACATTAAATTTATCGACGATGAGGAACCGGAGGACGAATTGTTATTCACGAAAAACGGTGTGTACGATGTATGTGTTATAATGATTTAGATTATCTTTTTTTACCCCCTTCGCGCGTTATGCGTTTACGATTTATTATTTATTACTTAATTTTAACTTCCAATATCTTGAAATACTTGCTAATATTTGAAATTTTTTTGTCAAATATCTCTCACGTCGTAAATTTTAATTTAACTTCCAATATCTTGTAATACTTGCTATAATATTTCAAATTTTTGTTATTTATTACTATTCTTTTTAATGTATAGTAATTGTTTCTTTTGTTTTTTTTTCTTTTCGTTTTTTTTATTTGATTATTTGAATATTTTATTTAATTATTTGAACGGTACGTAGTAGTATTTTAGATTATTTTTATTCTTCGTGTATCATACGATTCAGGATTTGTTTCTATCGTTTTAGATGTATTTTAATTTTCTTTTTTTCTTTTTTTATTGATTATTTTATTGAATATTTTATTTGATTGTTTGAACAATCTTCGTGTCTCGTACGATTCAGAATTGTTTTTATTATTTTAATTTTTTTGTCAAATATCTCTCACGTCGTAAATTTTAATTTAACTTCCAATATCTTGTAATACTTGCTAATATTTAAAATTTTTGTTATTTATTACTATTCTTTTTAATGTATAGTAATTGTTTCTTTTGTTTTTTTTCTTTTCGTTTTTTTTATTTGATTATTTGAATATTTTATTTAATTATTTGAACGGTACGTAGTAGTATTTTAGATTATTTTTATTCTTCGTGTCTCATACGATTCAGGATTTGTTTCTATCGTTTTAGATGTATTTTAATTTTCTTTTTTTCTTTTTTTATTGATTATTTGAATATTTTATTTGATTGTTTGAACAATCTTCGTGTCTCGTACGATTCAGAATTCTTTTTATTATTTGATTTAACTATACTTATACAATTTAAAATATTATTTTATTATTATTTAAGAATTGTTTTTTATTCGTTTTTCTCAATTCGACAAGCCAATTGATTATTATTCGTATTTAATTGTACAAAATATAAATAATCCTAAATAACGATTACGATAATAAATTAGAATAGGAATATATAAATTGTTAGTAGGTTTAGTGTTAAATAAAATGAAAAAACAAAAATAAAGAAAAAACAAAAAGCACTTATTATCATCCTGGATAATATTTTATTACAATTGTTCTATTTATTATTTAATTCGATATGCCAATATAAATCTAATCGGTACTCTTCTCTCGTTTAGACGATCGTTTAAAACTATTAATAGTAACTCGTCGGTTACTTTCCTATGCCAACTATTTTTCGTTTGTTTTGTCCTTTTATTGGGGAGGTGGGTGGGGAGGGAACGTTTAAGTAATTCGAATAATTAATTAATCGAATCATTGAATTTACTCGTTAACATTTATTTAAAGAATTTCATAGAAAGAAATATTCTTTTGTTAAAAACTATGATTTATCGATTTATTAGAAAGTTTGTTACACGTTGTTAATTAATAATAAAAAATGTTTTATATGTAATTAACTTGTTGAATTCTTGCTAGAAGAGCTGGATGGACCAAATGCTGTACGGATACGAGATGGTTGGGTTATTGCTGTCGAAAGGTACAAATATTTTATGTATAAAATATAATATATTCAATATTAATATTAAACGTATAAAATATTTTTAAAATACGAGTATATGATTAAAACGTACACACGAAAGAGAATGATTTATTATGTATTTTTTTTAATATTTCTTTAATCGAATATTTTTAATAATAATGTAAATAAATGATTTATCCGTTAAGAAATTTCTATCAAAAAAAAAAAAAAAAGAAAGTAAAAGTTTGATCGTGTTATTATTATAAAGTTAATTAATTAGTTAATATATTAAAGAAATAACGTCAAATGGATATAATGAAAATTTTGTTTGAAACATTTTCATGAAAAAGAAAAAAATTATATTATTACTCGTCTAATATTACACATTTATCAATATTTCAGCATTAATACAATAATATTTCCCAACCGCATGGCATTTCAAGGATTAAAATGATTTCATTTAAGTACCATAATATAAAGATATCCAAGGACTTTCTATTTGCTATTATCTATAAATTACATATTATATTAAATCGATATATAAGTTATTGTAAATTTATCAATAACCTATTTAATTATTAGGTTATTAGCTAATAAATAGTTTTTTTTCTTATTATTATTATTATTATTTATTTACAAGAATATATTAAAAAAAGAAACGAAAAACAAAAAAAAAAAGAAAACAAATTAAAGAGGAAAGTAAAATAACAAAAAAAAACAAAAAAAAAAACGCGCACGAGAGGATAAAAAATAAATCAATTAAAAAAAAAATGTTCTCCGATAAATAATACGACATAAAATATCTAACGTAAACGTAAATTATTTATCCTCGTATAAACATCGCGTGTTTATATTGTATTAATTGTATAAAACGAGAAAATATCTATATATCTAAGAACATAAATGTACTCTAATACTAACATATCTTTTTTACAGAGGCGTAAGAGAAAGGTTGAAAGAGCTTGCTGCATTGAGGAGCATCCAGTTACGGGATATCGAAGCCATACTAGATCATCAGGTAGGTGGATCCCTTTCAACGAGACTTTCACAAGATTCTAACTATCTTCACTTTCTGACACCCATAACAAGCCCATCACACGAGACATTTTTATGCATGATACTCGTATGATGTAAAAACTATGCTAAAAGAGAGAGAGAGAGAGGATAATAACAATATATGTTAATACACATTAATTCGTTTTAACTCGATGAATATATTATAATAATAATAAGTCAAAAATTGAAAAACGTCAAAGTTTATGGGAGAAAGAAGAAAACTTTCCAATGTATATTATTATGCGTATAACGTAGAAAGCATATATACGATCGATCGTTCTGACGTATCGGAAAAACAGGTACGCTTGCATACGTCATACAAATGTGTAATACATACAGGTATATATATATATTTATATATGTATGTATATATATATATGTATATATATATATATATATATATATATATATATTTCTATATATAATATATAGATTGACTATGTACACCCTTGCCCATTCTTTGGAACATGAATTTTGTCTTGTAGACTTAATACAGTGACGTCAAAATAAATTTATTATATATATATGTTATCGTTAATACTTCAACTATTAACTCTTCTCGTGAATTCATATTTTACATAGTTATTTTATCAAACGACTAGTTTACGACACTGTAAACAAATTTCTTTTATATACATTTCTTAAAACGTTTTATTTGCTTTGTATAAAATTGAAGAGAACGTTTTCTTAATTTTCCGAAACGATACTAAGATACGATCACCGTCATAAAAAAAAAAGAAAATGAAAGAAAAATATATTTATCGATACCCGACCATTTTGTAAGTAGGATCGCCTATGAAATGTGGAATGCGAAGGTGAACGTGCGAACGTGCTGCTTGCGTGGAGTTGTAATTACGATTACAAAGCCGTTGTTGGTTGCGCTTTGCTCGAGGCAAAACGAATAAGCTACCATCGGACTATTAGACTTTAGGATTTTTCATTTTTCTCTTTTTATTTTGTTGTTGTTGTTGTTTTTATTTTTCTTTCTTTTTGATCCCATCTCTCTTTGTTTTCAATTATTTCGTCGCATTTTTCTTTTGATAAATACGCACATACGTACATACATAAATAACTATGTATAACATGTATGTATACATTTTAATACATATGTATGCATATATTTACAAAAGTGAATTATATTGTAATATGTTGACCGAAAAATTTGTACCCTTCTATAAATATTTATATATATATATATAAATCGAGAAAAAATTTCCCAAGGCAACCTCAATATTTATAAACGTACGTTATACGTGCATGCAAATATGCTAGTACATTAATAATAATCCTTGATTAAATGTTTTTTTTTTTTTATTTTTTTTCCAAATGATCGATACGTAAAAATCATTATAATTTCGGATAACATTGGTGGTATAATACTTTCGTTGTACTTTGCGTCATCTGTTCCTCTCTCTCTCTCTCTTTCTCTCTTTCTCTTTTCCTCGTTTCTCACGAGAATGATGAATTATTCATAACGGACTATTTTAATTCTACAGATAAACGAGACCGGTGCATCCACGAGCGAGGAAAGAACGAGAAAAGATGTAACGAGTAATCAGGTCACCGTGACCCTTGCGGATGAGTGAGTACTTCTTGAGATTGACCGTCTTATAAATTCTTCAAGAAAAAGGAAGAAAGTATTTTCTTTTTTTTTTTATATATATTTTATCCTTTAATCTGGGAAAGAGTGTATCACATTACTCGAGATTTCTTTTGAATGATCATTTGAAATGGAAACATTCGATCGTGACATTTAACTGTTACTTTATTTTATTTTCTTTCCTTCTTTCTTTCATTCATGTGACACCATAATTGCATTCGCGATACGTTACTTTTTCTTTTTTTTTTTTCCATATAAATAGTATGTTTAAAATGTAGTCTTTTAATTTTTTCTTTTCACACTTTGTAATATGATGAGATACATAGTATAATCTTCTTTCAAAATCCACTCTGTATTCATACGTTGTTACGTATATGTATAGTCGACTGAGAAATATATATTTTCTCACCTTTTTTTTGTAAGTTTTACTTTTCAAAATGGAAATACTTCGTTTACGAATATTTTAATTGTATCGTTGTTTTTTCCTATTTTTCTATTTTTGTTTTTGTTTTTTGTTATTATAGGGATGTGCGTAATACGAACGCTTTCTTGTCGAAACTCAGTAACGGTACGATACCTAAAGGAGTGAGCAAGGAAAGTCAGGACACGAGAGAAGGGAAAATTCAACAGGAACGAAAGGACGTCTCGGAGAAACAACAAAATTCATCGGATGAAACTAATCTATTGGTCAGTCCAATATTTAAATCATTTAAATAAAACCAGTTAAAAAGAAATAAAAAGAATAGAAAGCGAATGTGTAAGATATAAATCACTAATGTATAATTACGTTTTGTAATTTATACATACATACGTGTAGTAAGAATATTGATTAGTTCTTTTTCCGATAGACAACTTGTCCTTGATTTATCGTGATTTTTCTCCTATAAAGATATCGGTTAATAACAATATCGTATTTTCATTATAAAGTAGAAAAAAAAAACTCATTATGATTCATATACATACGTGTATGTTAATATACGCGTATGTTGTTAAGTTATTATAACCAAAATACTTTTGCATTTAAAAGTAATGACTTCACGCTTATTTTTGTCTATTTCCATTTACCGGAAATCCCAATGGTGAAACTTACGTGCAGCAACATCCAGTGACATTGACGAGAGTTAAATTGCTATTAATGAAAAGGAAAAAAAAAATATAAAAAAAAACTAACCTTGCGATTGAGTAAGAATCGATATATTGAAACAAGAAAAATAGTTCGTTTAAGTAGTTAATATATACATTATTATATATAAAATTAGTATCTGTTGAAATAATTTTTTTTTCTGTTACCTTGAGATAACGTTACGTATACTTGTATTATAAGAAAAAAAAAACCATATCTATATTTGAAACGCGTTAGTTTCTGGAAATAATTTGAAATTGTATTTAAGATTTATTTTGAAAAATGTGAGCGCACAATGAAATGAATTTACTTTAATAGAAAATATTAGTAGAAATGAAAGATCATATATAAATAATAATATATGCTTTTATATATATATCATGAAAAAAAATGAATTGATTATTTATATTAGGAATATTTGAATCTTGAATATAAATATTTAATCAAATTTGTATTTAATAAATATTATATTAGGGTGAACAAAAATTTCGTGAATTTATTGTATTATAAATTGTGTTACAAGTTACATAATGGATTGTTTTTGTAAAATTTACTTTGGAAATATTAATAACAAAAAAAAAACACGTACGAACTTTTGGTTCACCCTAATATGTATATAAATATGAATTATGTGAGATTGGTATGATCAATATGATCGGAATACTCACGAGGTATACGATACTGATCGAATTTATCACTTGGTAGCAACCGGTGCAGAGCAGCAACAAGGTAGGGGAACGCCGTGCTAGCAGTCCCTTCCAAAATGGCCGGACAGAGGTCCTGATTGGAGAACCTGAGGGCGGCCCGAGGTCGCCGCGAGGATCGACATCTTCAGCGATTAACGACGGCAATTTCCTCAATACACCGGACGAACGCGAAGCAATTTTCAGGTCAGTTTGTAATAATTATTTATGTTTAAACCAATTAATTTTTGTACATTTAACACTCATGTGTATCATCTCTACACAAGTTTAGTCTTTACTTTTCCCATGATTGGTTTTTTTATATGATGGCCGACCGATGCACAAACGAAATATAAAACTAAAATGTTGTTTTGGATTGCAATTGATTTAGGTTATTCGATTCAAACATAATATGTATATATGTATATATCGATATGTACGAAGTCTCGTACGATTTTCATTAACAAATCTCTAGCATTTGTTATCAATGATAATACGATTATTTTAAAGAAATATCGAGTATCGTAAAGTATGATGCGCGCCACGCATTGAAATCTTCGCTTTTAATTTCTACTCTTATTTTATTTCTATTCCTTCTTTACCATCGTGGTTATAAAAATAACTTTTTTCATATTGGTCCGTTAGATGGCACTGCTAAACCATTTCGTTCGTATACCGTGTTACCGATGAATAGGATAAAGTAGTGCTCTTTTTATTGAATAAAATGCCCATTCTCTCGTATAAACCAAACAATTATAATCAGATTTTGTAATTTATAATCCAATTTTAATTTAGTTGACTGAAGATATGCAGATATTTTCAATATCTATATAGACGATCAAATAATGTACTCAAAATAGATACGAAAAATTGTGAAAAGAAATTTTTCCAAGAATTCTTCAGTATGATTCAGAATTTCTTATACAGGGTGTCTCGAGGGTTTTTTCTTTACTGAGAAAAACAAAACGAAAGAAATAATCGAAATTGATTCAATAGAAAATCAATATGTTCTATTTTATTTCAAAATATGAATTTTCGGTTGAAGTATTGTTAACAAAAATATAAACCCGCGAATTTGTTATTTCAAAAATATTGGCGAAATAAAATTTTTTATTTTGTTGAAGTAGTGACCCTTGAGATATATATACACCGAATATATTTACAGTGAAACAAGTTAGAGTGTGATGTTAATGAAGGTTTGGGCTTCCGTAAAATCTATTACCTTATCGGATATATCCACGTCGCATCTATAACAGTATGGTCAAGTTAAATGAACTTGGCCAAGTCAATTAGAATTACATTAAGCGGTATACTATACACGTTGGCGTTCCCGTTAGGTATGTTATAGCTTCTTAGGAAAACACGCCTCTCTTTTTTTCTTTCTTTTCCAACAAACAACAATTTTCTTTATCATCTCTTCCTCCATTTTGTTTCGAACTAGCGAGATCTTAAATATGTATTCTCGAAATCAAATGAAATGAAATTTTGTAGAAATCGTTAGGAGTCTTTATTATCGATTCATAATACGCATAGTTGCTTTCCCCAAAGGTATTCTAAAGAAGAATGCAACTTTCAGGTAGGCATAGATATTTCTCAGGGAAAATCTTCTTCTACTTCTATCTTTTCTTTTTTTTTCTCCATTTTCCAGTTATTTCGACGAATTCGTTCTTCTCGGATAAATTTTTCCCAAAATTCTTAACTCACCGATTTTATCTTCGATTCAATAACACTAAGAATCATAGTGAGATACATTGTATGATCAATGAAACGAAACGAAACGAAACAAACGTGTTCTTGATTTATCGGATAAGGAAAGGAAAAAAGAAGAAAGAAACAAAAAGAGGAAAACGAAAAGGAAAAAGAAAAGAAATGTTTTTGGTATGACGTGTATATATGCGTAGGATTGCGGATGACTTTCGCCTTCGACGAGAGTAAAACGGGCTTTAGGAATCGGTCGACAAAAAAAATTCCAACCTCCCAGCAGCACTTCCCTTTGGTATAGTGAATCTTATGAATGGAGGTAACGTCATCAGTTCACGCAGGGAAAATCCTTCGATGGGAGATCTAGCTAATGACACTATGCTAACCTTGAATATTTTATAAGTGGTGACTGTCTTATGTGTGTATGTCAGTGTTTACTATTTGTCTGTATTTGTGTCTACCTGACATTATGTGTATATATGTGTGTGTGTATGGGAATATATATGTATATAGGATATTTGTTTGTATTTCCGTCTACCTGACATGGTGCTACGCTCCCTTAATCTTAAGTTCCTCGAATTTTATGGTCTATGACGTGTACGGACTGCATAAAGAAGAAATGGAACGAAGGAAGGGCGTGTTTGTACATCTTTGACCTGGCTCTCTCTCTCTCTTTCTCTGTCTCTCTTTCTTTCTTTCTCATTCTATCATTCTCAGGTAGAGTAAATTCAGTGGCGACCGATGTTGCACCTGCGTTTCCTGTCGCTTCACCAACCACAGGGACGTTCGTCCACCTGACGACCGGAAAAGATTGTCCCTATCGTTGATGAAATTCGTTGTGTTAGTTGAAGCAACTCAGGTACCTCGTGCCGAATCTATTCAAGCTTAGAAATATTCTAAATTCCTTTTCCAATTTTATTTCTTTTCATTTATATATATAAAATTGGATATACAATGAAATACTTGTATTGAAAATTATTATTAATTAATAGATAATTCAAATGATTTATTAAAACTCTTGTGTGTATCAAAAATTCTATATGCTCATAATTTAAATTCTAATCTGTAAATTATTTTTGTATTTTTGAAAGCAACTCAAGAACTTCGTGCCTAGTCTATTCGAGTTTGAGAAATATTCAAAATTTCTTTTCTATTTTTATGTATGTAATTGAATATACGATGAAATACTTTTATATCGAAAATAATTATTACTTATTAGATAATTCGAATGATTTATCAAATCTTGTATATATGAAAAATTCTATATACTCATATATATTTAAATTGTAATTTATAAATTATATTGAAAATTATTGTTAGCTGAAATTTATCAATTTTTCACGAATTTTATGATCGTATTTTGTTGGTTTTTGTAGGCTCGGGAATTTACAGATTTATTTCTACAGATTTACAGGGTCGTGTAAATAAGATATAAGTGTCAAATATTTGGAAAAAGCAATAAAGTAACCTTTTGGACTATAACCCAAAGGACTTAAAAGCAAAGAATCGATAAGACTCGAACACTAAACACATACTCTACGGACAACCTAAGACCTTTTACAGCGATTTACAACATGCTACTGAACTAACATAGAAACAATTATTTCTAAATATATTTTTTTATAGATAAGTTTCGTATTCTTTATTTCCTTAAAATATCCTCAAATGTATAAAATTATTTGTTAAATATATTAAATTATTTCTCATAATTGTTACATATCACATATACCAAAGATTCACAGAAGTATTTGCCTATATCCGTAATTATTATAAATAATTAATATTTCCTTTGTGTAATGGAAATCTTTCAAATGAAAATGTTTAATAATTCTAAGATACGTTTAAACAATTAGAAAATAATCGATTGCTATAAATTGAACAACAAAAGTACGAATACTTCTATGACTCATTGTAAATCCATTTAATTGATAATAATAATATATAATATCATCGCGTAAATAATTATTATTTAATTATTAATCGATCAATTGATTAAAATACAACAGAATATCCTGTCGTTATGTTGAGATGGTTACTTTGTATCTTCAGTGAATACTCCCCCACGAGAACGTGCTATATATGCATAAATTCCTTGTGCCTTAGAATCTCGATTATCCAAGTATAGAACGCACTTTCGAATACTCATACTAACACACACACATACACGCACACGGAATTACGACAAGCACACTTTCGATTATCCATACGGTCACTGATCCTATCATCGATTATCTTACTCATGTATTTCCAAATCGATAAAACTACTTTAGGTTCATCGTCAAACTCAAATACCAACTTTATTCGAGTGTTTTCACTATATATATATATATTTATGATATCCCAATAATGGACATAGAAAACTATGGACATAGAATATAATTATAGATATAATATTTCTTATGACAAAATTAAAAAGATAATTCAGTTTTTGAATATAGAAAATAAAAGTTTCCTATAACAAATATTATATTAAAATACATTTTAATTGTCATTTCTAATATCTGGATGTGTGTGTTAATATAAAAAAAGAGATATACACGTATATTATAAATATATTTATTTTATTATAATGTTCGTTAATAGATTGACTATAATTACTCGAGTAAAAAAAGTACAGAAAAGAAACAAAATATTAATCAATGTTTATTAACGTATTATACAATTATGTGTTGTGACGTGTTAGTGATAATAAAATATCGAACGGATATATCGATAAAGAATATAATCGATTTTGATGACGTTGTGCTAATAAATATATTTAAAAATCTTTTATTAAATTATTTCCGTCTTATTTGGTAAGATTAAATTCTTGATGACATTACGATAGAACGTTGTAAGGTATACTTGCTTGTGCTTTTTTTATGGTGTAACGTACTGGAACGCCGTTCCGGTACCTCTTATTTTATTTTTTTTTTTACGGTATTTTTAATGTTTCAAAAACGAATAAGAGAAAAATTATGAAATATTTATGAATTTTTATTCCGTTATTTAATATTTTCTCTTCGTTTGTATATTTGCATTGAGATGAATTATCACGTCGAAAGTTTTTTTTTTTTTTCTTTTTTTAAAATAAATACCGTCTCGTAGGAGAATAATTGTTTGTTTAATTTTATTTAAATAATATTCGAATATATTTTTCTCTTCGATAAAAACCTTGAGTAAAAACTGACTGAGTTTCAGTACGTTTTTTTTTCTTTTTTTTTTTTTGTCAAATAATTCGATAATTGTTCGCAAAACGGCTGTCGTAAAAAATATGAAAATAAATAAATATATATAAATAAATTATATAAATAAATTATATAAATAAATATTATAAAAATATGTATAAGAAAATGGTACAGAATTAATTACTAAATCATTATTAAATGCAATAAATAAAAGTATGCACATATATAGCCTTAGAAACAAAACCAATCGTACTTCTTTGTTTTATTTGCCTTGGGTGACTCACCTAAGGGGTTGTCTATCTTGCGTGTGATCGTTCGTACGGTATGCGGGACCTTACGTATACTCATAGTCTTTCTTTCATCACGTGAATATACACCCATGTACGTATGTATGTATATATCTGTGCATATGTGTGCATATGTTATATGGTTTCACCAAGGTACGTAGTACTTACGTATATACTTTGATAGTAGAGGGATATAAATAGATAATAAACAAAAGTCCGGTTAGCGTCAACTTGCTTGCAGATCACGTGCTTATCGAGATGACCTCATAAATTAGCTTCTAAAACGATATCATCCGAGAAGACATTGCTCGATTATATGAAACTTCATGTGTACAATGTATGTGTACCTATAATATACACATATACTTTTAAAATAGATAAGGGATGTGTGTGTGTGTATGTATGTATTTAGTAAATATTATTATTATTATTATTATTATTATTATTATTATTATTATTATTATTATTATTATTATTATTATCATGAACTTTTACTTTCGATATGAATGTGTGTAGACGTTACGATAAACCTTGATAAAATTATATATATATGTATGTGTGTGTGTGTATGTATTTTTTGATAAGTTTCATCGTCACGTATGTAAATAAAATTCGTCGTAATAATACAGTGACATTTGTTCGTGATAAAAGGGGCGTATAACGAACAGATGCTCGTGGATATATATTTCGTCCGTTTTGATAGCAATGAACTCAAGTATCTTGGAAAACATTTTATTTAAAACATTGGATTCGGCATACTTAATTGGATGTTTAACAAAATACCTAACACGAGTACCTGGATTATTTTTAATCCTATTGTCAATTTAAAACAATGAATATTTTCTTTTAATAGAATTTTTTTCTAATTCTTATAGATAGAAATATTATGTTTATTATAGGATTATTTAAATTTTAAATAAACATTTTATTATTAAAGGAATTATATTTGGATATAATTGATAAGAAAATTGGTCTTACAAAGTATACCCTAATCCACAATTAAAGGTATTTAAAAAATAAAAAGAAAAGCTAATCGTAAGTAGCATTTATTAAAAAATATTTATTGTAAATAAAATATATAATAGAAACTTATTTAGATGCAAGTATTGCTTTTGTAAGACAAATATTTTTGATCATTTAAATAATAATTATATAACGATCAAATAATATATAGATATCAATGAAAAAGTTGAACAATTCTCAAATCAATTTGTTATTTATCAAAATTACGTAACTTTTTTTTCCTTACAAGTAAATATGAATTATTTTAAAATTTACGAATACTCATGTGACTCGCATCGTATATGCATATATTCTCAAACTGATTATAAATTGAGTATAAAAAAAAAAATTATATTATTTATTAACAACCAGAGACGTTCTCTCTCGTTAACGTAATTAAACAACCAATTAATGTAACTCGCCTTTTGCAAAAAAATTCTCATTTTTTGTCCCCCCGAATATCATTATACAAATAACTACCTCGCGTAAGATATTGTTAAAAAAGAAAAAAAAAAACCAAAATCAGAAAAAAATCATCGAAAAAGAGGAATTTTTATAATGTGTACTACTTTTTGATTCTCTTAGCGTACGTAAAAGAAAAAAGAAAACAAAAAAGGAAGAAAGAGTTATATAGTTTATCGTACGAACGTAATCATGAACGAACATCGTGACGTTTTAAAGTCGTCTGATATCAGATAGGTGTAATAACAGATAGGAATACAGGATGGTCCCCGTGTGTGTTTGCTGACTTCGCAAGAACGACGAGACTTGCAAAGAGAATTAAAAAGAGAGAGAGAGAGAGAGAAAGAGAGATAAGCTTCCTTCGATATCAGGTGTTAGGCAAAGAGATAAAGTATATACATTCCGTGCACCAGTTCTCATGCGTGGCGCCTTCTAGTCGTGTCAACATTTTCACCCGTTAGTTTCATGTAATATACTCGACCACGTTGTTCATTTCATTTTTTTTTTCTTTATTTTTTTTTTCTTTTTATTTTTTTTTTCTTTTTATTTTTTTTCCTCTCTACCGTGTCTCAACGATCATTCGTTATCGATCATTTACCGATCGATTAGTGTGTTACGATTTCCACACCCACGATGATTAACGATTATAAGATATATATGTATTAATGTGTGTTAACGAGAAAGAAAAAGAAAATGGAAAGGATTAATACCACAGAGGGAGGTGAACTCGAACATAATCGAATTTGCAATCCGTGCCGAATCTTTTGGACGTGTTTTTCTTATCGCTTTGGATTACCTATTCCAGAATTTTGTAGGTAATGATGTTTATCTTGTCAAAGTTTACAAAATGTTTGTTCTGGATGTCTGGAAATATGATGTTTCAACTGTTTTGATTTTATTTTATATCAATTTTATATGTTTTAACATGAAAGAACGTAATTGGTGAATGTCAACGCATACCAATTGCGTCAAATATTGGTGTTTTTTTATTCTTATAGATTAATATTTCGAATATAGATCATACACGATCATGTGAATCTTGATGTTATCCAATTTCGGTTTTTAATTGTAACATATACACGTAAAATATATCAGATGTTTTTTATTCTTTTCATTCGTACAAACGTTGTTAGTGTTATACACTATGGTCAAAAATAAGAACAAAAATGTTGTATAAATTTATTCGTATTAATAGAAGAAGTTTTATGCAACTGAAAGAGATAGGTTACGTTTGTTTGTTGTTACGATAAAACGAATTAGAGATGCAGTTGTTGAAATTAATTAACATCGGCGAGAAATTCGTCATATCAAAATAAACATAAATTACAACTGACAATATGTAAAACTTGTGTTCGCGTAGGCGGATATTACATTTTCAACATTACGTTTAAGATAGTTTTACAAATTTATGTTTATGACTTTTGAATGTAGCTTCTTTTTTTTTTTTAAATGATCTATGTTTATATATAACATTTTTTATTTTTTATTTTTGAATATAGAAAACGTTTCGTTTTGTACGAAATTGTACAGATACGAATTCAAAGTAAATCGTTGACAAATATTTATTCGTCGAGAACGTTAAATTAAATTTATTAAAAAGATTTATTAACATCAACACTTTATTTTTATTACTAACAATAAGTTAAACCTTTATTCACGAGAACGACTTTTAATATACTTCGATCGACCTTCGATTTATCGATTAACTTTGTTTCTACTTTTAGTTAGACAATTTTATATAATACTCATTTCTCTTACTTCATTATTACTTTTTATTTTCATCTCTTCTCCTTTTTCTTTTTCTTATTATTCTAGATAAAACTATTATTTTGCGATTGATTCGATATAATTTTAGTCGAGATAACGATCCTACGAGTTTACGTAACGCGTTTTGTATTTTTAGATTGACGAGCTGTAAAAGATAATAATTTGATCTTGTTATTTAACGATCCGTCGGTTATGTACTTTGTTGGATTCTTTCAAAGACGTATTGTCTTGGGAAATAGATAGAGAGAGAGAGAGAGAAAGAAAGAAAGACAAACAGACAGATAAAAGAAAGTTAGAAATTTATTATATTAAATTCAAAGTTCACTAAACCAAAGTTCACTATTAATACGTATGTAAATACGTGTAAATATTTCGTGATTGTAACATTTAATTATCAATTAAAAACTTTCCCTAAGTATCCTACTACAACTTCAACTTAACTGCGTTGCTTTCAAGTGGCCACTAAGGGGACTACTCATTTGAGGGTTCTGATTTCTTTCTATATGCCATTAAACATCATTCAACGATCATCTAACATCTCACATTATTCGATACATAAAAAAGATGTATTTCAAATATATTCTCGTAATATATTTATTTATTTTTAATTTATTTCCAATAATAAAATTTCATTGACAATTGATCAATAAATTTGATGTCTGTTGGTGTCAATGTGCACGCGAATAAAATTAAATCGTGTTTTTAATATTAATACAAATTTGTGTTCTTTATATTAATATAATATAATAATTTTATTTATTAATGTATAATATATTTTATATAAAATATATGTATATATTATTTTTTAGTAGCCAATGAATCACGACGGAAAAATTTTTTCTTGTTTTTTTTTTTTTTATTTTATTTTCAGAAAGATAAAAAAGAAGAGAAAAATTTTTCTCATTGTCCAGATTTTCTCTATACATCTTTCCTTTATGTTTCTTTTTTTTTCTTTTCTGACAGGCTCTTAGAAAATTGAGGTAAAGGACCAAAGGGCACAGTATAGTATTATATGGGCATCTGTTTTGTCGATTTCTAATACGATCCCTTTGTAGTTTGAAAGCTTTCCGTTTCTAAAAGTACCCCCGCCCATTAACCTTTTTCTATCTTATCCTTGTGTTAGACACTCTCACAAAGCTCGGCCGTCTGGACATTGTAACTTTTTCTTTTTTTTTGTTTTTTTTAGTTTTTTTTTCTTTTAATTTCCGAGAGAAAATAATTCGTCGATAAGTTCGTTGTAAGCGTGTTAAAACCTCTATGAAAATATATTTGAACAGATTGAAAACGATTTCGGCAACGTTTTAACCCACGACCACCAAGGTCGTTGTTACCATAATGGTATATTGCCGGGCAGGTTGTACGTACTGTTGGAATTTGAAATTAGTAATCGATATGCGAAACGATGCTCGTAAAATCGAGTTTCGTTCGAAAACCCTGCTCTCTTTCTTTCTTTTTCTGTTTTTTTTTTTCCTTCTCTCTTACTTATTTTGTGTGCCGCACGTTATTGTTTTCACCCTTTTCAATGTTATGTATTTTAACCGACCTGAAATTCGACTATTTGATCGTGTATAATAATAATAATAATAATATAATTCATTTTATGGGAATGAGAGAGTACCGATTTTTAATTAATTTTGGTTTCGTATTTCTAGAAGTTCGAACAGACTTTCTTAGAACTTTTTGAAAGAATAAGACAAATATATATGACTTGAGAGAAGGATTGAATTTCAAACTGTTTTCAAAAAAAAAGATCATTATAAATAATTTTCGTGATCGCACATTTTTGTAGATTATTAAAAAGTTATTGAAAGTATTCTGGAATTTTTAAAAAAGATCTTCATTCTATATTTTTAATTTTATTTATTTCGATAAAAAGGAAAATAATTCGTATTATTTTTTATTTTTCAATTCTTTTCGTTTTACCTATTCTGTTGGATAAAATATACTTTTTGTTTTTTCTTTTTTAACCGAAACTCAATCGACTCTATTTTATTTCGAATATTCGAATGCAACAACAACAACAACAAAAATTACTCTGAAATAAATTATTGCGACTCTAATCGTGACATATCTTGTTAAAAAAAAATATATATATATATATATAATTATAATTGAAACAAAGCGTTTTCGTTCGAAAATATCTCGTTAGAAGAACAAAACGAAACATATTTGAAAGAAAATTTAAAAAGAGGAGGAAAAAATTGCGTAACGCTAAATATTTGTAGGAAAATGGAAAATAATAAAAAAAAAAAAAGAGAAAACACAAATGGATATATACGAAATCATTTGAACCTGACAAGGTCGATCGCAATTACGTATGTTACGATTACGATCGTTTAATTATCCCTTTTATTGATCCGTTTTGGTTCTCATTTCTCTGTATTTTGAAGATTAACACATCCTGAAACGTGTTACGTAAAGCTGAAGTGTATCCTTCGGATATGCAATTGTCTGGATTATATAATCCTTCGTCAACGTTGTACGATGATGTAAAAGCTGACCAAGTTTTTCACGTTTTTTTTTAGTGAAAAATTCGAAAATGTCCGTTTATCAAACAGACAAACACAGGAATTTTTCTATGAAAAATTCATTAACATTGTTTATTCGATTTCTTTTTCTATAAATAACATAACATCCATTAGAATACGTCAGATCACAGATATAATAATATTACCATATTATTATTTTTCCTTATTCGATAACAACAATCATTAAGCTGTATAATTAGTAATCAATTATATTCGAGAAATTTATTATTCGAACAACATTAAACGAAAACGATTTATTCTTACGTAAGAATATACAATGAATGAAAATATTTAAATTATTAACATAACAAAAAAAAAAAACAAAAAAAAAACAAAAAATAAATTAAATCAATCTTGTCTTGATTAAATTTCGTAAGAGAATACCAATGAATATGAAATTACTATCTAAATTTGAACGAAAAGAAATAACAAATCTTTTTATGGAAAAATGACTCCAAAAAAAGAAAAAAAAAGAAAAGAAAAATTATCAATCATTTTTGCGGAAAAATTTCAGGAAAAAAAGAAAATAAAATAAAATAATAAGACTCGGTTACATCTCGCGATTAAAGTTCCTCCTCTTCCTATCTTCTTCCTTTCTTTCTTTTTGTTCTTTCTCTTTTTCCTAAAAACTTTCCTTCACAACAACCAACATTAACAGCAGCGACAGAAACATCAGCAAAGTTAAAAACTAGAGGACAGAAACCATGCACGAAACAACACGAACAACACGAAAATTCTTCTTCCCGTCGATCGGTGCAATGTGGTTTACATAAGCCTAAACGTAGATGGAAAACTATGAGGAGGAGGAGGAGAGGTGGCCTGAATCCTGAGCTCCTTGGAATTCTTTCCAATGTGTTCTGCTATGCAGGAATTGTATGGTGTGTGTGTTCTCTTTCCTTTTAGACTACTCTCGACCCACTCGTTCCTTTCTTTTTCTTTTTTCCCTATTTCTCTCTCTCTCTCTCTCTCACACACTTACTCTCACTCACTCACTCAATTTCCGTCTCTCTTTCTCTTTTTCCTCGTCTATGGTTCTTTCAATGCTCTCACATTTCTCTACTTTGAAGGAAAAAAAAAATATTAAAAAAGGATAAGGAGAAAGAAAGAAAGAGAGAGAGAGAGAGAGAGAGAGAGAGAGAGAGAAACGTTTATACGGAAGAATTAAATATCAATTACATCCTGAGAATCAAGATTTTCCTATCCGGTAATTTTCTAAGAAAAATCATTACCGAGAATTAACTATGTTACTACGTCGGGGAAATAATCGACAGAATTTTATGAGGCACACCGGCGACGTTTAATTAAAAAGTTTTGACTGATTGTTCGTTATACCGGGTGTTCTGAAAAAAAAAGATTAATCTTTCTATACTACTTACGTATTACTTAGATTAGAATTAATGTTCGTAATTAATTTACATCGGAAAAATTGTTTTATTAGAAGGATAGGAGTATTAGTTGATTTGTTGTGAAGAAAAATTTGTCTTACGATACTTTATACAGAATCGTATGGTTTCCTAGGTCATTTGAGAGATGTTTTTTTAAATTTTTACTTATGGGATATCTCGTCGTTAAAATGTGTTGTTGGTTTGTAAAGATACGATCGAAACAAAAGATAAAATTTACGAACGCATTAATATGATATTTACTAATCACTAATTCGACGAATGAAAGTTTACATTTTCTTCTTGCAGATAAGAACATTTTTATTTAATATTTCTTGTAACTGTATACCAATATATCATTAAAAAATATTTTTAAAAATATATATTATTTTAATTTTTCGATATATTTAAATTTATATAAACTTTTTATTTTATTTATTTGATCTTAGTACTATGTAGTATAAGTTTATGAACATCCTGTATATATATATAAAGAAAGAAAGAGACATTGTCGTATTAAAAAAAAATTGGTTATTTATCTGCATATACATGCAGGTAGGACTCTAAAATTGAAAGGTTAGAAATAAAAGGGGCCGATCAAGGGCAATGGGGGAAGGTTGACAAGGGTTTTGGGGGTGTCAGCATTGTAGAAAAGAATAATAGAATCTAAAATAAAAGAAAATTAAAGATTCGAAACCTTTTTGATTGTCAACGAACTGTCGTTTTTTCCATCATTTGCTTTTCCAAATTTAAGCTTTTTTTTTTTCAATTTTCAACAAATAAAAAAAGGATCGAACGTTTGAAAAGCAAACTGACCTAAAATTCCAAGGTCTCAAAATACCTTCGACCAGTCATGTGAATAAGAGATTTCCCTTTTTCTTGTTCCGTTCCTTTATTCATTGTTAGTTTATATAGTAACTTTTATGTAGTAAAAGTTTATAGAAAATCCCGAAGGTAGTATTCGACGATCTTTCTATGGTTTCTACGTTCACGTAGAAACGTTGGTTTCACTTCTATTTCCTTTTCCCTGAAAAATAAATCGAATTCGTTCGTTGGTAAAGTAATGTATTAAGATTGTATAATACATTCGGAGAAATTCATTTAATAGAATAAACAAGTCATGACTTTCTAAATAAACGTTGGAATCTAATTACAAAATAAACAGATAAAAAAAGAACATTAAAAATGTAATCTAATCGATACGTGTGTTTCTATGTCATTAAAATCGAATTTATCGAATAAAATTTGTCGAGAAAATCAGAGATTAACGAGTAGAATTCGTTAATACGGTTATAACAAATGTATTTTATAACATATATATATATATATATATTAAATTATTTATTATTAATTATATTATATTATATTATACTACACTACTATTATACATATAGCTATATTACATATATTATATTATTATATATACAACATATACATATAGTGTATATACTATATTATATATTACTCTATATATATAGAGAGAGAGAACATAATATTATTTTAAATAATAATATTAAAATATTAATTAATATATAAATAATAATCTTAAATGTATATGTAACAAATAAAGAATAACTTGACTATATTTGTATATACATATATATCTATTAAATCATCTCATTGAATATAAATAAATAAAAGCATGCACTTTGTGATCGCAAATTCGTAGAATAGCAATACGGAATTGAGACCGGACCGACCCTCTTTCCTTTCCATGCTCTCTTTCACCCCGCTCGATATCGAAGTAGTCCGGTTACAACGAGCGTAAATTGATAATTCCTTGAATAAGAAGAAGAACAAGAACAAGAAGAACAAGAACAAGAAGAAATAAACAGGGAAAAAGGAAAAAGAGATCAAGTAGGAAGAGTAAAATCAGCTGTGTGAGTTTGAAAAAGAAGAAGAAGATAGAGAATGAGTTTCGTTTCATCGAAACTACCAACCAACCAACCAAACCAACCAACCAACCAACCAACTTGCTTAAAAGGTAGGAAAAGAAGAAGACTCGAACGAAGAGGAAACGAAACGAAACGAAACGAAAACAGAGAAAGAAAATCCGTGAGGAAGAATGAGAAGAGAAAGAGAGAGAATGGAAGAAGAAGAAAGAGAGAAAGAAAGAAAGAAAGAAAGAGAGAGAGAGAAAATGAGAGAGTAGAGAGGAGAAATGGGTGATGATCGAAACGAGTGAAATGGTGAGACGAAGCGAAGAGAACGACCGGTAACAACGACACACAACACAACGACGACAAACTACTACGTCGACAAAGATGACGATAAAGTGAAGAGAGGAAGGAAAAGAAGGAGGATAGAGAGAAAGAGGAAAGGAGTGGGGGGAATGGCAGAGTTGGAAGGGGGAGAGGTAGGATAGGAATGCGCGGGCCCTGGTTGGTGAAGAGGGAAAGAGGAAAGAGAAGAGGAAAGAGTAGTGGAAGGGGGGGACAAACAGTGAACGAGGGAAAGAGAAAACGAGAGAGAAAGAAAGAGTGAGAAAGAATGACTAAGTAGTGGGACGAAGAGAGATGAAAATATACCTAACGTGTGGGTAGTGAAAGCGAGACGGAGATAGGTGGTATGCGGTGGAAGGGGAAGAGGGGGAGGTAAAGGTAGGTGAGAGAAGGAGACGGACAAAATGGGCATCGGCTTGGTCGGCTTGCTTGCTTGCTTGCTTGCTTACTTACTTGGTTACTTGCACGGGGTAAAGTGAAGCCAACAAACTCACGTCAGTTTCAACCTGGAAGGACGGACGCCAGTCTTTCTCGCGCGTTTCTTCTTTACGTTCGTTCGTTTGTTCGTTCGTTCGTTAGTTCGTACGTTCGTTTGTTATTTCGTTAGTTTATTACTACGTCATTTTTCTCCTCGTTTATATTATTTTTCATTTAATTTCAAAATGCGTTTCAGTTATTTTGTTTTTTTACTTATAACATTTCCCATAATTTTCATATCATTTTGTAAATGGATTGTTAGAGTAGTGTTTAACCTATTCATTACGAGTTTTGGGTTGGAAACAATGGCTTCCAATGAATTTTATGCTGATATTTGTATTCAATTATCGTTAATTTTTGTGATCCTTTTATATTTTACAAGAATCGTGATTAATAGTCGTAATAATAATGGCAGGCGTTTTCGTAGCATTTATTCTCCTGATATTTTTCCTTATCTTTATTTTAATGAATTTATATTTAATTAGGAAGATCGTTTTTTTCTGTCGCTTCCTATTTTTTTTTCTTTTTTTTTTTTTTAAATTTAATTTTTTTTCCTCTTGTATCGAGGATGAGAAGAGTGAAATGCGCATACGCGGTCTCACGTTTAAATTGAGGAAGTTGGACAGAGTTGATTTTTGTTTTGTTTTTTTTTCCGATCAGTAATAACACAACCAATGGATAAGGGGTGGGTGGGGCAAACAAGTTAAGAAGAGAAACATAAGGAAAAAGATTTTTCCCCCAACTTGGTGTCTCTGTGCGCGTGTGTTCGTGGACGTGGACGACGACGACGACGACGACGACGACGGGGACGACGGGGACGGGGTGGTGATATGAGTTGGTTGTAATTAAAACGATTAACGGAGTTGCGAATACCTGGCCAAAAACCGGTAGAAACGTTCTCCAAGCGATATAGCACACGAATTTTGACGACAACGGCAACTTTTTCGTCGTCATCTTTTACGTTCTTTTAATATTCATCATCACCACCATCATCATCAACATCAACATCATCATCATCACCATCATCGTCGTCGTCAACGTTTTAGTTGAAATTGTCTATTGTGACACTACATTATCGTTAGTAAACATAAACTATTGTACACCAAGTGGTGATAATACAAATCTACGAACAATATTTGATCATCGATAGAAAATGAAAATATTGGAATAGTGTATCTTGTTTAACGTCATATATCAAGGTTGATGATAATAATTAATTAATTAATTATTCGTAAAAGAAAAGTGCGTTACGTGTGAGTAATTCTTCTTCGACGGAAAGTATTTTGACGAAAAGGAAGTGGATATTCGTAAATATCTCATAGAGTGGGGTTTATTAAGTGAAAGAAGAGAAGAATAAGTGAAAGGAGAGGATCATAAGAGAGAGAGAGAGGGAAAGAGAAAACAAAGAGACAGAGAAAGGGATAGAAAGAAGGATCGGCATCCCAGAAGAATGAGACGTCTTGCGTGAGCCACCGGCAACGTTCGAAAGCACGCGCTGCGTTGCGCCTTCCATGATTCAATTCGCCATTATAGTGATTCAAACGACCGACGACGAATCGTCGAAAGGCCTCGCCATGAGAATCCTGAAAACCCTTCATTGGTATGTTTCCCATTAATCCCTTTACATTTTGCCACCCCCTACTGCATATCAAAGTATCGATCTTTCGATCATATTTGTTCATTCACAATTTCAATTTATATTGTCTCGAATTATAATATTTATTAATATATTATTATTATGTTATTGAGGATCTTCGTTCGATACCGGTTACCATGAATAGTAGTATAATAAACTCTCGACTTTCTAATACTAGAAAAGATTTGTCTTCTTCTTTTTCTATTTCCATTTAGGTTTTTCTTTTTATTTCTAGGTGTTCTAGTTCGAGGTATATGATCGATTCGTTCATAGAAAGTTTCGATAGATTAGTGAATATTTCGTTTAACGGAATACACGTTTTCATTTATTTTATATTCGTTATAATCAAATATTTATGTTTGTGTATGTATGTGCACGTGCATAATAATGCATGTATATATTGAAATCGTTTTACTTTAATGGGGACCATGATTACAAATTTCATCAATCAAATTTAAAAGATATGAACTAGATTTTCACATTTTATATACGAACTTAATCTTACGTGTTTCTACTCTTTTTTTTTTTTTCTTTTATTCGTGGAAAATAAAAATAAAAAAACAAATCTTACCATTCGTTCCATATCATTTTTACATTAATATAACATTTTACATTACTCATCTCCAGTCTCGTATCGAAATGCTTTTATCTTAACGAACTAGCTAAGAATATTAAAGAGAATGTAAAGCATGAACCGTAAAACTAGGATATACGACTTGTAAAAAGAAATAATACTCGTTTGCTATTGTTGCGAAGTATTTTCTTTTTTTTCTTCTTAAAAAGAATCGTAAACGTTGCATCTCAATATATTTATGTATAATATGCAAAGTGTTCAAAAACATTGAGACTAAATTTATATTAAGTATTATTCGGTTCAAATAGATGATAAAAATTCATTATAAATCACTATGACTCAGTTGGTTTCCTATTTCATTTGATTTAACGTTTATATAGGGGGTATCATCTAGCGTGAAAATAAATTGATTTATAAAAATACGATTGTAATACAGTTGATTAACAGAAGAATGTATTGGAAATGCATTTAACTATTAATTCCAATATAATTGAAAGTATATTCGAAAGAATTTGTCGATCGTTAATTCGATACACGGAAACTTGCATTCCAACAAGTGAGAGGAATTTTCAAATATTTCATCGCAATATTTTGTCGATAAATCATTTTCGAAGATAATTTTTAACATCATGAATATATTTCGTATTTTCTGTTGTTAATCATTTTTGCAGAATGTTTCTATTATATTCGATATCGAAATGACGCTTTCTTTTCTTTCGACTAAAATAAGATAATATTATATATACTTGAGGAGAGTAAAATATTTTATTTTATCTTAACTATACGTGTAACGGTACCATTTATATGTGCATTTACTTTTTAAAGAAAATAATCACGACGGAGAATAATTTGAATCAACGTAAATGTGTGTTATTAATAAAATATCAAGTAAATTATACTTATACCTATATACAATATTATGATGATGAAGAAGAAGAAGAAGAAGAACTTTTCTATTCCGTCGTATTTCAAGGATATATTTTTTTTTAAATTCATATTTTTGTCTACTTTTAGCAAAGGATCTTTCAATCTTCGGTCTTTTCATCTCGACCCGCAAACTAGTTTCTTTCCTTTTACGTATATTCTCGTTATCGTAAGATATAAAAATTTATTTAAACGTCAACAATATAATATATATAATCCGACTCGTATTCAAATATCGTTCGCAACACGTTCGAATCAAATTCATTTTTCATGTTGCTTAAACATTATCAAACTAACTATCATAATCTAACTAACTAAAAATGAAACCAATCTGATATGTATACGCGTATTTATGCACGAGTATATAAAAAGAATATAAAAAATAGAAAAAATATGAAAAAAAAAAAAAAGAAAATACCTACTTCGTAACATAAAGAAACAAAAAGTCATGCGAAGAAATTCTTCATTAAGATAAAGTTTATATGAATCATTCTTAGTATGACGCGACCTTGCCGTTGTTCTTATCGTATCATTTATCTACCGTCAATTATTAGTTAGTTTCGTTTAATTCTTCACCAATGCAATCTATTGTTTTCTCCGTTATTATTTGTCGTATTTATGATAGATATCGTTTTGCGGTTTGAGATCAAGTTAATCGCGTAAACTGGTATGCTAGGTAAAGCAAAATCCTCTCGACGCGAATCATTTAATAGGCACGGGAATTTCGTGCATGAGAGGCATTAATAATTACTCGAAATATGCGATTGAATTAATGAGAACTAATTAAGCGTTTCCGTTTCCTTGATTTTTTTTCTTTTTTTTATAGAATGAACGATTCGTTATTATTATTATTATTATTATTATTATTATTGTTATTTATTTGATATTAATACAGTATCGTGTACATCTAATTTCGATTAATTAAACAAACATGTCATAATGGCAAGGATAAATTCATAATTAACGTTTGTATTGGATCATCCTAAAATTTTTTTATTTTTTAATAAGTGTTGCATGAATATACATTTTTTTTTCTTTTTTTAACACATCGTATATATAGGTCACATGAGTATTTTCGTACTTAGCTTATCGACGAATATTTTAAATAATTCTATTAAATTCAATCGATGAATATGCATGGTGTACTATTTATGAATTTATATAAATGTTAATTAAAAATATATTTTTGTACGTTGTACCGAACTTTTTCTTATTTCGGTAGCACATTAAGCAAACAGTGCATGATACTGAGTTATAGTATACGATACATTTTATAAAGATAATAAAGCAAAATGGAATTATACATAACTTAGTAGAAGAAACGTATAAATATCGTTTGAAACGACTTAACTATTGAAATGTAATACTTTTTTTTATGAAAAAAAAAAGAAAGTAACAGAAACAAACTATCAGAACTCATTTCTTGTCGAGTTTTTTTTTAAAGAAAATTATATTCAAATAGTATCATTGAAATAAAATGATAAAAAACAGCAACCTTTTTCATTCCAATGCTACAAAAGTGTAGCAAAACATTTTTTTTCTTGTAAATAATTTATACTTTTTTTTTTATTCATTCAGAAATATTTCTTATTACTATATGAAATATTTAAAAATACTATACAACATAATGGTTTAAAATTTCATTAATTTCGAAAGTATTTTCCATTCGTGTTTGGTTGTTTTACACCTTGAAAACAAAAACACTGCATAAAGTGGTAGACATTTAAATTCGATAAAGGGTTTTGTATGCAAACAACGTTCATTGACTAATATCGGTCAATACCGTGATTACGCAAGTATCTCTTGTAGATTTTCTGCAAGATTTGCCCACAAACGCGTTACCTTGATTTTATACCATGTTCCTTCGGTTTAAATACCGTTATTACGAGCCTGGCAATTTAGCAACTTGAATTTCCGTTCTACGACACTAGATTCTCGTGTTGAGAGATTTACCATGGCGATTCTTCGATGCCCATTCGTTACGTAGGTTTAAATGCCAACAGTGTTATCACGGATAACCGATATTTAACCGGGTAATAGCGGAAATTCGTTCCCCTTTTTTTATAAAACCCGACATTAAAACGCTTTTCGTTGTCGTTCTTCTTGATTACATTAGCGAAATTATTTTTATTTTTTTCCTTAAGAAATTTTACAAATTTTCTAAATGCGAAACTTAAATATATATGTAAGGTACCATTAATACATAGTAGTTAGTAACATTACAATACAAGTAACGTACATTTTAACTTACGTTAATAAGTAATGTTCATTACCGCGTAGCCAAGTAATAATAATAATAATAATTGAAAAAAAACTTTTATTTTTGTTTTTGTTTCGTTGATTATAAATCGTACGATAATTTTCATTGTTTGCTAACCTATTTGACGTGTATAGAAAATCGAACGCGTTTAAATTCTTATTGTAATATCGAGAAAAGTGTATATGTTATTATTCAATTAAATATACGCTCATATTTGTCATATTGAATTAATTAATAATGTGAATAGAATAATGACTGTTAATTAACGAGTTCGTGTAAATATTTCTTAATGTTATTAAGTTATAATGTTATTCGTGTATGCATTATACATATACGTTTTTCATTTACATAGGTTGTTGTTTATTTAGGGAAACACGAACTAACCTTATATGCAAAGGGCAATTCAAAATTTAACGTAGACGAAAGATCTTTTTGTATGCTAGAGAGACACGAGAACACAATTAGTTCCTTCATCTTCTCTCGAAATAATTTTTCAAGTAGCCATCCGATGAAGTGTACCGTGGGGTAAAGGGAAAGGAAAAAAGAAAATAAAAGAAAAAGATAAGAAGGGAGAAAGGGTTGTAGAGCTTTGTTAAGAAAAGCCCCTTTTAAATGAATTACCAACACGCTTGGTTTGTTGTTTCTTTTAAGTATTTTTACACAAAAATTCATATCTTTCTTCTAACGTAAATTACAAAATATAAAGTTGAAATATTTCGAATAAAAATCTTGTTGTTGTTTTTTTTTTTTTTAAAGATCAATTTAATGCGCGCGGAATTAACAGAATTTAATTTAATTTCATTTAAAATATTAGATCAGTTTAATTACGCATACGGGAATTATGTGTAGATCACATTAGCATAAACTTTCATAACATTTTATCTTATCGTCGTTAGAATATTTCACTTAAAAAAAAAATAAAATAAAAAATCATGAAAAAAAAGGTTAACGAAATAAGTTTCGAAATAAATCGGAGGAATAAAAAGAAATAGTTAACACTCATGATGAAAACGTGAAATGATTTTAGCGAATTCCTCGGAAGATCTACGCAGACTGCCGACCAGACGAAAGTTCGCCGTGTTCTCAAGAGACGCAATGCGATTAGGTCTGTTCG
This sequence comes from Polistes fuscatus, assembly GCF_010416935.1. Taxonomy (NCBI): domain Eukaryota; kingdom Metazoa; phylum Arthropoda; class Insecta; order Hymenoptera; family Vespidae; genus Polistes; species Polistes fuscatus. Next base: position 10,069,698 of record NW_025113118.1, on the reverse strand, counting down.
TAATCATTCCATTATTAGAGGATATTCCGATGGGATATATCATGGGAGAAGAGGTGTCGTGATTGGCGATAAGATGATACGAATAAAAAATAAATTCAAAACAAAAAAATATACAAGTTTTGTCCAACATAAGTATCTATTTCGTGAAATTACATTGTTACCTAGTTTTATTTTTATTTTTTTTATGTTTTTATATTATAAGACAGTTAAGTAAATTTGATATTTTAATTCAAGCATATCCTATTACCTCTCGCGGCAGTGTCCCCGAAAAGTTTTCAAGCGAATCAATAAAGCTTGATTTTGATAATACAGTTTGTTCGTTATATTATATGTATATATAAAGATTAAATATTAAATTAGACAATTTGGCGGTCAATTTAGAAGTTTAATGTGAAAATGACTGCATCGAAATTACTCGGTTTAATAAGCTTGACGCAGAATCTCTCAGATATTTTGTTTTAATCTTTTCTTTTTTTTTTGGTTTTTTTATCTGAAAATATTTATTATTATTCTTTTAAGCCAAACGGGGTCAGGTTAAATTAGATATTTTCGTTATTTCCGTGGTATTATCGAGAAAATTACATAACTAAAGATATTTAAATATAAACAATGCTTATTTTTGTTTTTCCTTCAAAGACCACGAATTAAAAAATCGTCGTCGGGTTATATCATCGAGTTAAATTATTGTTTTTTTTTTGTTTTCTTTCTTTTGTTTCTCTTAATCACTGAAAATAAAATAAGTCACTGGCAAATTATTTTCCAAGAAACATCCCATCGAATATCATATTATTATGTCTTTGTATATCATTCCAAGTAAGCTTTAGGAGAGTAACGTAAGCATTGTTCTTTAGTACGATTAGTTTTTCTCAATTTTAGTTGATTATATATAATATTAGTTAATTAGTTGATAAATACGTGGTAAATTATTACAAATGCATTAATAATCAACGATAGAATACATCAAACGTATAAACAATTCAGTCACAGGAGTATTCTTATTGTATACCTAATGTATCCACTGTATTAACTGTAAATTTAAAACAATTGATATTTATATCGAAAATTCTAATACATATCAATCTATTTGTTAGTATTATTCAATTTTTAAATTGATATATCGTTAGAAAAATATAATTGTACTTAATTGATCAAAAATTCATTATTTGCATTTAAACAAGATATTATAAAAATACAATGATTATTATTGTAAATAATATTTAACATGTTATAATACTTTTGAGATCAATTTTTTGTATCAGTTATGTCAAATATGACTTTTTTTTATAATAAAATCAATATCCGTAGAAAAATTGAATACTCCTAAAATATGTTTCTGTGTATAATAATTTGAAAATATTGTATTAGAATAAAATATTGATTGTTTTAAATTGACACTCGTAAGATTCATTTTATACGTCGGAATTATTATGTTTTATTGGAGAGATAAAACCATAAGATAAAATTATTTATTCATTTATTCTATTATAGTTATTCTTCATCTAGTTATATTTCTTCATTTCATTTCGAAACGATTCGAATTACTTGCTTACCCATTCGATATGATATAATTTGCTAACTTTATTGAATAGCATTTTTATTCAATGTCTTACGTAGTGAACATAATAAGTACGTATATCGTATATTAAAGTATAATACATACGTAGGTCTTCAGATAATAATTTCGAATTTCTCATACATTTGGTATAAATAGAAGTAAAATACAAATAATACGTTTTTGGTGTTTATTCAATTGGACATTTCAATTTGAATAACATTATCCCATTATGCTATTTTCAAATTAATCAAATGATTTTTATTCGTATTCTAATATTTAAATTCTTTGCTGACGAACTATACACATTTGTGTTCGATTTGAACCATCAACGTTGACGATTCATTCATAAATACATAGGTATTATTATATTTTAAAGTTAAATTAACGCATTTTATTTACTTACAATTAATTCAAAACGAATACGTACAAAATATCAATCAAATTCAACTCAAATTTATTAAAATAACTTACGACATCGAATTTTATATTACAAATTTTTAATGATTACGAATATATCATATTCAAAAAAAGCAAAAGATAAAAAAATGAAACATACGATAACATTTTATTTACAGTTGATATTTTTATTGACTGAATCAATAATCGAAATAAATAGAAATCTTACTTTCTTTATTAGAAAATTTATTAATCTATTACCGATGAGAGTTAATGCCTCGATATATTTAATAACAAATTATAATTTAATAACGAACGTATTTTGTATTTAACAATCGAATAATACTAATGATAACTTCGTTAAAAAAAAAAAGAAAAAAAAGAAACGCTGATCATTTGGTCGTTTCTTTCGTCCGCAAAGGATTAATAAATTAATAGAATAATGAAGAATATCCTAGATGAAAAAATACAAAAGAAATATTAATCCCACAATTAAACGAATCGCACGAGGTGACATAAAATGCAATCTAACGAGTATTTCTAGCTGTTAGAATAATATCTCGCTGTTTTATACGCAACGTGTAAGCTTAACTCAAGGCGTCTGAATCACGTATCCTTAAGAAGACACGATTAAATTATGTTTTAACGCGTATCGCATACGTAAAAAGTGTACGTACGTATCCTTCGCAGCCTCTTTCCATTCCACCCTCTTTCCCCCCTCCTCACCCTCTCCCCCAAGAACGCCATAGCGCCATATTATTTTTATCATATCGACTTGAATTCCTTTTTTTGTGTGTTCACCTCGCGAAATGAATTTCGTTCGAGAATTCAAAGAAAAATGAAAACTTTTATTAAAAACGTAGCTAATTTGAATATCCCATCGTTCGGATATTATTTTACGTTTCGATAAACGATATTTCTCATTGATGATCATCGTTTCTAATGAAATTTGCGAATGGAAAAATAGAAATGAAAAAAACAAACAAATAAACAAAAATAGATAGGAATTTATCGCGATCTATTCATCGTATCATGAGAAAAATTTTTTCATCTGGTGTAAAATCTCGCGTTTGAATTTAAAACAGAAAAAAAAAGATTTATTTTTGTTTTATTTCTATCCATCTCTCTCTCTCTCTCTCTCTCTCTTTCTTTCTTTCTCGTGAATTTTGTTTAAAATGTTATGTATGTATCAGCTGCACGTGAACTTGCGATATATTTTGCGTATTTTCTTTGACTACATTTTTATTCTTTTTGTTGTTGTATTTTTTTTTTTAAATTTCTCCTCTTTTTAAATAAATCCATCGTTTATACGTGAAAATATATATTTTATGTAGATTTTAATAAAATAGATAAAGATATAGAAAGAAAGATAGATGGATAGGTAGATAAATAGATAAATAGATAGGTAGATGGATAGAATTCGTTCACACTTTCACGTTTATTACTAATGTAGCACAACTGCATACTGATATCTATCTTTTATTTATTCGTGACCTTGATTATCTCTTTATTTCGTTTCATACTTCGAATGCACGTGTGCACACGTGCATTCGAAGTAAGGATCACGAACCAATAATAGGCTCGGCACAATACTTAAATTTTGTCTTAGGATTAAAACGTATTATTAAAAACAAAGGGAAAGAATTTTTGCGTTGGAAAAGAAAAAAATGAAAAATAGAGTAGATTCTCTTGAAAACAAAATTCACCGCTTCCTTCCTTTTTTTTCTTTTTTCTGTTTTCGTTATATATTAATTAAAAAAAATCCAATCAAAAGTGTGTGTGTGTGTGTGTGTGTGGCGATGCTTCGAAGTAACCGCGTAATATTTTTCTAAACATTTATTTTGATCATATTTGCAATAAACCAAAGAACTACTGAATATAAAATAGATATATCTTATAAAAATAATTCACAGTTTATAGAGTTTTCCGCTTGTATTGTTATTATAAAATTTGTATTATAATTTTTGTTTCCTTTTCCTTATATATTCATTTAAAAAATATCCGATTGTGACGGAGCTTCGAAATAATCGAGTAATATTTTTCCAAACTTTTATTCTTATTTTATTTGCAACAAACCAAGGAAAAAACTACCCTTTTCTTACCACGCGTACGCGTACGTAGAATATAGTGGACGGGGGGTGGGGAGAGAGTAGGGGGTCGGGGGCAACGCATCAAAACGTTCTTTTTATCTATTCTTACTCTTTGACTGTTTGTCGAAGAAGAATTTCAGTGGTCGACGACACACCGAGGAATCGTACGGGAGGGGCACGTATTATTACGCACGACGTATCTACGTGTCAGTATGCGACTTTTTTTTTTATTTTTTATTTTTTTTTTTTTTTTTTATTCTTCATTCTGCATCTCGTTATAATAGCATATTCGTTCGACGTTCGCAAATGCATATCGCATCTTTACCATTGAATTCAATAGAATTACGCGTTTTACGATCCTTGTTCTTCGTATACCGCATCAACGTTAGTGAGTTATCGATTTTTTTTTTGTTCTTTTTTTCTAGAAAAAGAAAAACCCATTGATATCGCAAGAATCAATAATCGCTTAGATTTTATCGATTAGATAATGGAAAGAAAAAAAAAAGAAAGAAAGAAATGATTGTGTCTTCTCTTCTGAAATTCCTTTTAGGAGAAGAATTTTTATATTCTTTTTTTTCTATAATGAAATTTTTGCCGTTCGAACAATCAAGGCAAGAAAAAAAAAGAAAAAAAAATTAGATTAATCGCGATTAATTGATCTTATCGCTTACATTAATATTATTACTTTCTTTTCTTTTTTTTTTCTGTTATGATCGTTGTGTGAGAAGCTTCGTAATGTTGTAATTAAATCGGCCACCGTGTTCTCAATTTTCTTTCGACGCATGACGCGTAAAGTCAAAACTGTAATATGGGATATCGCGTATCCCATCGTATAAGGGGGTAGGGGTGGGAATGGGGGGAGGGGACATTTTATTTCTGGTATCGATTACCAGCCGTTTGTGGATTCAATCTTCTCTCATTCTAAACTCCTGTTTCCATGCGTATCCCATTTCTTCGCATACCTTGGATTAAATCAATGCGCTGACTTTGTTCAAACTAATCGAATACATTTAAATACATTTTTTTAATATTTTGATTAATTAATTAACCGTGCTTGCACACTTCGAATTTTATATTGCAAGTTTTTGTTTTACCGTTAGCTTTCAACGCTTGTAAACATTTCACATTTTAAATTTATTTTTTATTTACAAAAAAATAAGACAATTTTAAATCATTTTTTGGAGCGCAAAGGGTTGACATGTTGATAGTAATTATTTGTATATTTTTAATTAGAATTCGCAATATATGAGATATGATTTTGTTTTATTATCATTATTATTATTATTATTATAGTATAATATAGCTTGTTATAAGTAGAAAATTAAAAAAAAAAGAGAAAGAGTGTAGAAACTTTTTTGGTAGATCGCTAATATTAATCTGAATAATTAAATTACAGGATCGATAGTTTTAATTAAAAAAAAAATAAAAAAAAAACCAAAATGATCGATAATTTTTCTTCGCAAACAATTTCACTCTTTATCGTTTTTTAAAAATTTATCTTTACGTATATATAGTAATAATAATTATCAACATTAACACACGAGATATTTAAACTTGGGGAGGGGGGTGGGGGACGAAGAAAAAGATTAAAAATTTATTTGTTACTAAGAAAAGAATCTTTTTAAATAATTCTGCGAGCGTAATGTAAAAAAACATATTTACATATAAACGTAAGAAAAATATTCAATTGTCAACTTTACTTTGCGTATTTTCCCTGGAAGAAATAGTTCGATGAACTTAGAAACGTTTTACCAGGAATAAAACAACGCTTTCGTCGTATATTTGTTGAACGCGTTTATTCCTTCCATTTCTTTTATCCAATATTCCCTTTTTCTCTCGAATAGTATTCGATTGAATCGTTATTCAAATATTCGATTGGAAAATATAGAAAGTAAGAAAGAAATATCGAAATAAAGAGGCATTCGAAAGGATCCAAAGAAAAAAAAAAAAAGAAATAAAGAAGATAAAAAGAAAGAAAAATTCATGAATTCGTATCGATATTTCGAAAGTGTTGAATTAAAATAATATATTTTTACAGGTCTCGTCGACGTAGCGGTAGTGGTGCATCAGATATACCACAACAACAACAGCAGCAACAACAGCAACAGCAGCAGGAAACGCAAGAGAACAACAACGGGAGTTCACGGGGAAAGAAATTGCAGGAGGGATTGGGTCCCGATGAGATGTGGGCTCGTGGTACCCTAGGCCATCACCGGGAGCTACCAGTCGATGTGCCCGACACCTTATTACAGAAGGCTTATCCCAATAAGGTAAAGAATTGCTCTACCGATTGTCGGAATGAGCTTCGTCGTCCCTGTAGCGCTAGCGAGTTAGACCTCTCCCTAAACGTTAAGAACGATATTATAAAAAAACGCACGACGGACGATCGGTCAAGATTTGGACTAACATCACCAACAACAACAACAACAACAACATCAACGACAACAACAACGACAGGAAAAACCGATCGGGTTGACGTCACCGATGGCTGCCCACGTTCAATTCTATTCAACGGTGACAATAAACTACCGATGCACGAGATCGAGTTAAAGATCGGTTTGTTGAAGGATAACGTTAAAGGGGAGGAAAACGAATTGAAAGAATTAACAACGGAATATTTGAAGATGGAAAAGAAGTCTAACGGTAGTATATTGAAGGTTATCGAAACGAAGGATCCAAAGAGTCCCTTCAGGGGCAATCATGTTGATAACGAAGACGAGGAGGAAGCCTCGAGCGAGGAGGCAAATGGTCAGAAGGAATCAAGCGTTGACATCGAGGACGAGTATCCTTTTGCCAAGGAAGATTATCCGACTATGTTGAAAACGTGTAGCGACGATTCGGCAAGTCCGCGAAGTTCGTCGAGCCGATCGGATAGTACAGCACCTTTAGATACCAGTTTGGTACTCAGGCATAGTACCGATGATAAGAATAAGAAAAGTAAAAAGGCCAATGCTCGTGACAAAGATTCACCTAGCTACGATGCTAGGCGAATCGATCTCGGTTCACCTTGTCGTGCGGTAGTAACCGAGTTACCGATCAAAGTGACACCTTTATTCGCACGTGCACGCGATGCAACATCTTTCGACAATCCGGCATACGGTTTGCCAGATTTCCAAGACATTCAAGGGCTTTTGATAAGATCCGACGAGGTGTCGGATTTAACAAGATTGATAGACGAACAGTGCCCGGTACCAAGAATACCAACTAGTCTTCAGGATAGAACGCAATCCGACTCGCAAGGTGGTGGTACTACGATCGAATCATCGATGGTGATGCTCGGTAATACGACTCCTAGAAAAAGTTCTAAACATCAAGGAAAGGATAATAAGTTAACGATTAAATCGAAAAATCAGGATCATCAGATAATAGAGGAACGAGTTAACTCGACAGATGATCTTTTAGGAATCGAATCAAGCAACAATTGTCTCGAGTCCTCCTCGTCTCGGCAAAGATCGAAGAAAAAACGTCACCAACAGATATCCAGTGGTTATTCGACTTTAAGAAGTGAGGTATCGAGCGATCTAGAATTTAACGATCGCAGTTATTTAGTTGTCAGTGGTAAATCATATCGCGAGGTTGCCGTTGATTGTCCACCCGATTTCGTGCCGGTAACCAAGTGCCATCCGATTTATCCTCCGCCTAACAAAACTCCCGGCAACAGCAAACACAACACGTTAGAACTGAAACGTGATCGTAATACTCACGGAGATAATACTGTCGTCAGAGAACCGATGATTACAACTACCACGACGATAACTACTACGACGATTATTACGACTACTACTACTACCACGACTACGACTACGACTACTACGATGAATACGATGAATACGATGACAACGTTTAACCCAACTACCACTACCACGGCTAACAACAACATAGTCAACTTAGATTCTCCTAGGCTTCGTTCGAACGATATTAATTACGCGATGATGAACAAAGCGCCGATCTTGTCATCGTCTTCGTCACCTACAACGTTAGCCACAGATGCTAGCGGTAAAGAAAACGTAGTCACGCGTACGATAGACAGAAAGCACGAAACGAAAAAGGTAATGTACTAAAGTAAAAGAGCTTCTCCTCTATCATGCACCAAGAAAAATCTTGCCGGCACGACAATATAAGAGACAAATAATAATAATAATAATAAATAGAAAAAATAGACAAACAAACAAATAATTAAAAAAAGCTTCATTTAGATGCTTCCGGCACGAATCTAGTGCTTAAGCTGTTACGATATTAGTTCTCTTTCTAACCAACAATTTTCTCGCTTGAAGCAAGTAAATACTTTTAAACGGTTTTCCATTTGTTTCTGTAAACAACAACAATAATAAGAATTTACGTCTATCCTGTGTAATCGTTTTTATTCATTTAGTTTTGACCAAATTGATATTAGTTAAAAATTATTTCTATGGATAAGAATAATATCTTTATACATATACATGATTAGATATTTATGGATCATGTCGCAGATCATGCTAAATCTTTCTTAGATATTTCTTTAGATACTCCTTTCGGGAATAAAAATAATCCGAGATCGTTTTCACAAATATGATAAACTGTCGTAAGATCATATATCAGAATATTTATGATACATGAAAAAAGTTGTTCTAACCGAATATCAATAAAGAATTCTATTGAACTCAAATTGATCGCATTAGATTGTTCACCATCGTTCACGATGGATATTACTCTCGTAAAAGAATCTTTCTCTTTTACCTTATAGTTTCTTTTCTATATCAACCTAATACACTTTTATCTGTTTCTTCCTACTATCGTAATACTAAAGAATAAACAATATCGGATTTAAAGAGATTCACGTCGAAAAACAATGCATATAATATACTAAAACCTTTAAACAGGACCATTATGTGTGTTCACTGTGAAGATAAACCGTATAAAAGATTACTTACAATTTTACAAAATTTTTCTTTCGTTGCATAACCGTTTCGTTCGTACGAGCTGTTTATGCGAATAATATTTTCTCTCTTTTTTCTTTTTTCTTTTTCTCGTATTTTCTATTGTTACTTATTTGTTTATTAATATATACACATAACTAATTCTGCTTTTACATGAACTTTTTTTCTTTACACGATTTTGATTATTAAACACAATCGATCTAAATTTTAAGAAACAAATTTCGAAAATTCAAGATTTATTGTATTATTTTTGTTGATTTCTTATAACCGGAATTAATCTTTTATTTTTCGATAAATGCAATATATTTTTTTATACGAATTTTTGTCAACGTATTCTACGGGAAAAAAAACAGAAATAGCTGTGTGTATATATATTTTTTTTTCTATTTGATAATATATTAATTTTCTTTTAACGTATTAAAAAATCGATAACAAAAAAAGTTTCGCAAATTAGCTCGTCGAACGATTCGATATTATAAAGCATGGTGGGACGAATTTTTCGAGGACGTGCGATATGTAGCATGGTAAAGTAGAAACTTTCTATATATATATATATTTTTTTTTTTTACTATACGACTATTCTACGATTGGAGGAACAGTGGTTTGTATCTCTTGTATGTTCTATCGTAGGAATTAGATGGCACGTTCCTAGTTTGTATATCTTTACTTTCTCTTAATCCTCTTCCACCTTCACCACCACAACCACCACCACCACTACCACCCCCTTCTACTTCCTCAATAATCCAATGATTTTTTTTCATCATTTGTATTTTCTTCTTTACTTTATTTTTCTAAATATATATATATATCTTTCATTTAGATACACGGCACGAGTTTGAAACGTAGCGTGCCGTGTTAGGGTATCTTTCTCGTAAAAGGTGTTTATTTTTCATTCTTTTATAATAATAATAATAATATAATAATAATAGAAATAATGGAAATTGTAATGAATTAATTAAACGAGAACATCAAAAATACAATCTATTTTAGTTTCCTTTTCTTGCTTACTTTAACTTACGTATTTTTGTTTTCTTTTGTCTTCTATCTATGTTTCTTTCTTTCTTTCTTTCTTTCTTTCTTTCTCTCTTTTCTCTAAAAGTATTTGTCTAGATAGATTTTGGGGAAAGAAAAAAAAAAATAGAAAAGAAAAAATTCGTAGTGTTTTCGTGCATGGCCGAGCTCAAGGGACGATTAATTCTAGCCACTTTTTGGAATGGATTTTTAGGCCGGTCTTAATGGGGTCAAACCTGCCATCCCGCCCAGAGATCAAAAAAGGGCACCCGCTAGACCACCGAAGGATAGTCTCAGACTTTCCAGCCAGAACAACAACGTTGAGAGCAACGATTATGCTAATACCTCTGAACCTACGCAACAGCAGCTTCATTCTATTAGAAAATATCAGGTATGTTGTATCTTTGTTATCTTTTTAGGATAAGTACGAAAAAAGTTTGCAATATCTATGAATAGGCTTTGAACCATTTGAGGGATGAAATTTTAGGAAATAAAAAGAAGACTCATGTTGCGAAGAGGAAATTTTTCTTTCTTTTTTAAATTCCACAAAGTTGGTTCACGTTGCACAGAAATTCTTTTTTTTATTTCGTTTCCAATTGCACAAAGTTGATTCACGTTGCACAGAAATTGTATTACTTTTTAAATTGCGCAAAATTGGTCCACGTTGCACAGAAATTCTTTTTTTTTTTATTCCTTTTCCAATTGTACAAAGTTGATTTATTTATATTCATAAAGGAATAACGTAATATAAAAACATACACAATTAATAATAATTCGATTAAATTTGATTGACTCAAATAGTCCCACCGTGTACATTTATGTATCAAAAAGTTGGGATATGTTTAATACCAAACCGTGTCTCAAAAAGTTAAGAAAACTTTAACTCAATTTATGTCGGTGTCATTTTCTCGTAATAATGAAAACAAAACCATTTTACCAAACTTGAAAGTTGGTTCATTTTGAAGAAAATTGTTTCTCATTTCTCCTATGTTTGTTTATTATTGCAGAATATAAATCCAATTTGATTACCGATTAGATAGAATTAAATTATAATATTTCTTTTTTGGTTTAAATCAAACATAATTAATTTCATTTACGTCATATGTGATGCAACTTAGAGATTTGGATAACATGTTTACGTCTGAAGAATTCGAAGTATCGACTTATTTTGACCGACGCAACGATGTTTTTATCAGTGACCGCTGGTAAACATCTCAATCAAGTTTGCGAGCTATTCGTTTTCCTTCCAGCAAATATTTATGGTGGTAAAAATGGCTCCGAGCAGTCTCGTACCGAAACTTATGAAGATTGACACTTAAACGATTAAATTATTTCATCTAGTTTAAATGGAATCTTTTAAGATATAAATTTAACAATACATTATATACTTGTATACTTTAAATCGTTAAATTATTATCATACGAATAATATAATTTTGTTTATTGTTAAAAAAAAAAAAAATAGAAATAAATATTGCAACAAATTTCGTTGTAGAATTTCCGAATTAACTTTTTGGAAAAATATTTAATAAAAAAATAGGCAAAATTGTTCGATCATTTTTATCATAAACGATAAACAAAAAAATACACTCGCGAGAGATGTAATGTGCATTTAATTTATGTACACCATCGGTCAATGTTATTTTAACGCATACATTAAAGTATAAACAATTTTCGGTATAAATAAAAGAAATCAATTTATTAATCGTTTATGATCATAACAAAATTATAATTATAAATGTATTAACAATAAAATGAGCAAAAGTTAATAAATTTAAATCTTATCTTCATTGAAATAACCGTCTATTGATTTCAATATTGCTTTGCATACTTTTGTCATACTAATTAATCTTACCATAATTATACAATATAATTAATAATCTGAAATATGGATTCAATCTAGCGTATAATTGATTTTCTATACAAATACTAAAAAAAATAAAAAAAGAAAAAAAACAAAATTTGAGAGAGAACACGGTACTAATTTAATTCAATTTTATATCGATCAGTAAAGTGGTCAAATTTATTTTGACGATTAGATTATACACGTACGTATTAATCGCAAATATTATGTACCGTGTGTTAAAAAATATTGATTTGATATTAGTATTATAATTAGTTATAATTAATTTCAAAAATTAACAATACGTTCGTTCGAGTAGAAAAAAAAAGGAAAGAAAACAAAAAAGAATAAAGCCATTTCCCATCGGTTGTTTCATTTGCATGATGGTAATAGAACAACATTAAACGACAAATGATTATTCGCTAGGAGACAAGCTAGTAACCTGTCCGGAGCTCATGAACATTTCGACAGGAAATCACGGATGCGAACGCGACAATAGCTAATGGAAACTGGTTGTGCCGTAATACGGTAGTCATACACAGTTGTACAGTTTCCGTATTTCCTATTTGGCATGCTAACGGTTGTATTTCGATCAATCGAACGACCAACTTTAAACCATCTTTACTTTTCTTTCGCTAAATCTGTTTTACCGTTAACACTTTGGTGACACGGAATTTTAAAAAAGAAAATAAATTGCTCGTTGCATAGAAAAATTGTTCTTTCTTTTTAAATTGCACACAACACAGTTAGTTCGAGTTGCACAGAAATGTTTCTTTCTTTTTAAATTGCACAAAGTTGGTTTCTTTCTTTTTAAATTCCCCAAAGTTTGTTCACGTTGCACGAACATTGTATTTCTTTTTAAATTGCAAAATAAAATTGATTTAAATTGTAGAGGATTTGTATTTCTTTCTTTTCCAATTGTAAAAAGAGTTAGTTCATGTTACACAGAAATTGTATTTCTTTTATATTTTTAACAAAACATAAATAACGGTTCTGTACAAAATCAAATCAACAAACACTCTATAAAAATCAATATAAAAGTCAGTATATGTTTTTTCGTAAGACAATCACAATATCTCAATAAATAAATAACATAATATGAAAACAACATATAAAAACATAATAATAATTCAATTAAGTTTTATTGTTATATATATATAGGGTGAGACTCGAATAATCATCTCAACGTGCACATTTACGCATCAAAAAGTTGTGGGATACTTTGTCTCAATGAGTTAATACACAAATCAAAATAAAACTGCAACAACATATATTAGTTCAGAATTTATTTTTTTTTTTTCATAAATTAATATCATCCCTTTTTTTTTAATTTCTCACTTTTCTTACACGTTAATAACAAGAGTCTAAAATATATATATAATAAATGTTTCAACTCGAAAAAGTAGGGATTTTATTAGAACCTTCCTCCTCCCTAAGAAGTACTGTAATTTAACGAAGCAATAAACGTTTAGAAGTTAATACGTTTCCCTTGGAACGAGGACGATAAGATTTTGCGGCACCGTAGTAAGATCGTTTCTACGGTAATTACATAGTCGTTAATCGTTATCCTCGATTAAGATCATATCTCTTTCTCTCTCTTTCTATTTGATTTTCGAAAATTACAATCATAATATTTGAAATAGTTATTCATAAGAAATGGTTAGCATTGATAGGATTTATATGTGTTAATTAAAAGAAAAATAGTATAAAAATAATATGAAAAATAAAAAATAAAAAAAAAAAGAAATTAAGAGAAAAGGATAAGTTTTGTCTCTCTCTCTCTTTTCTATTTTCGTTTCGGAAGGTACGACTATAATATTCGAAATAGTTATTCATAGAAAATGGTTAGAGCATTGATAGGATTTATATGTGTTCCTTAAAAGAAAAATAGTATAAAAATAATATGAAAAATAAAAAAAAAAAAAAAAGAAATTAAGAGAAAAGGATAAGTTCTGTCTCTCTCTCTCTTTTCTATTTTCGTTTCGAAAGGTACGACTATAATATTCGAAATAGTTATTCATAGAAAATGGTTAGAGCATTGATAGGATTTATACGTGTTCCTTAAAAATAATATGAAAAATAAAAAATAAAAAAAAATAAAAGAAATTAGGAGAGAAAAGGATGAGTTAAGTATTTTTCTCTTTCTCTATATTTTTATCTTTTTCTTTCTCTTTGTTTCTCCTTCGAATACGCAGGCGTGGCTAGTGTCGTGAGTATGTTTATCTTATAGAATCCTCACACCCGTTCTCTCTCGCCTTACCTTAAGTCAAACGTGCCTCGGAATGCAAAGAACTCCAACGTACGTTAAGATTACACGTCTTGTATATAAGCTTAACGAGTTTCGATAGTATACGCGAGCACCCACTTTCCTTTTCCCACCTCCGTTTTCCATTTATCCTTTAAAACATTCATATAATGTTTCTACGATGATTCTCTTATTTCTGATTAATGAATTAAAATCAGATATTTATGTGTGTTCAACCAAATTTTATGAAATATTTATTTTCATTTAAATTATTGCTCGAGGCTAACAAATTTATTCAAGAGAGAAATATATTCAAGTTATGGAAAATATATATATATCTATATAATTTTATATGAAATAATGTTTAGTTGATACGAACAATTTATTTTCTCGTTAATAAAGAAAGAATTTAATTGTTGAATTTAAGTTTTATTCTATTTGCGTATTCTTCGTTCAATTTCTCTCCTCTTACTTATTATTAGTCAAATATAAAGTGGAAGAGAGTAATATCTTATATTAAGAAAATATTATATTACACATTAAATTATTATAATATATTCATTAATAATTTATATTACGTCAACGGTCTAGTTACGTTAAATAATTAATTCCCCCGTCAGATTATTAAAGTTAAATAACGTATGAAGACGTTAAGTAAAATGAATGAGGTATATATCCTCTTTGATAGTATTTGATAAAATGTGAAGAATGTATTCGTAGAAAAGTAAAAATTAAAACTCGTAAAATGGTAGAATAAAAGTAAAAAGAGGTATATATCCTCTTTGATAGTATTTGATAAATGTGAAGAATATTCGTAGAAAGAAAAAAATTAAAACTCGTAAATGGTAGAATAAAAAAAAGTATACAAAATATTAAAAAGAATTAATCAAGAACAAATATATGCTTCTTTATTTTTTTTTTAAATATTCAAATTAATAACTTCGAGAGTACTCTAAACTTCGTTTGTGTTTTCTGAAAATTGATGAGACGTTGAAATTTGAGCGATACAAAGTTGCAAGAAAGTTAAAAAGTTATTAAAGTATTTTCTTAAATCGATAAATCTTTTCTGTGTGTTATAAAACGATTATTCTAACAAACTATATAATGTAGTAAGTATACTTATACATATATATATATACTTATATACATATAGGAATATGTATCTTCTTAAAGATGATGTGTATGTATAATATAACATCTAACTTGCGGTTTTAAAAGATGTGCCACCGCCTTTCTCATTCGCATCTCATAACAAACTTTAGCACTGTTGGGAACTTACGGAATGAACTGAACTCACGTTCGTGAAACCCTATGTATCGTCCAAGTAAACAGGGCTTCAGCCAAGTATTCTTGCACACATAACAGCACGCACGGGTTGCTATCGTATCCTATTCTATCCTATCCTATCCTATCGTATCGCAACGTTTGTTCTTTCTTTTCTATAGGTTATATAAAAAAAGCCGATATTTTAGAAAAAATTAACAGCTGATCCATAAAACGTGAACTCTATACTCTATCGATTTCTTTTTTTTTTTTTTTAACAAGGAAAATTCATTTAGATTTTTCAACGTTGACCTTTGGAAATTATTTATATATGTATATATATATAAATCTATTTATTGAATGAGAACTTTTTCAAATACGTTTGAATCATTATTTTCGTTAGTTTAAAGTTAAACGAATTTATATGAATTCCTATTGACTGTTATTTTTTATTTATCTTAATATATTTTAATTAAATTGTTGCTAATATTTTAGCAGTAATCTATGTTGTATAATTTTTACTTTATATAATCAAAATTATTTTAATATTTATATATACATATACGCATACACACAACATAACTTAGAAATTATGGTTGATTACTATAAGTATAAATTATATATGAGAGAAAGACATAGAAATATATTATAGATATATATTTTCTGATAATTAAATAAAATAATACTTAGGAAATAAATATCGATCGAAATAATGTAACTTGTAAATTATATAACGTTTACATAAAGGTTTTAAGAAAAATTATATACTTATATTCGACCTTAACGTTTATAATATAAATTCTATTCATCACAGAAATTTAATAATAATATAATATTATAAATTTATTATAATAACATCGAGTATAAAATATTTCTATAATATTTCCGGCAATGTTAGAACCAACATATTTATTCTACAGTATTACAACACCCTACAAGATATATCTTACGTGTATATAATCGCAAATATTTCCATAGTAATGTGTTGCATTTATTATAACGTGTAATAGATTCTTTGACTTAATCTCGTGCGAAATACCAATTATATACTCTAATTGTAAGTGTATCGTGTAGAAAGCTTTTCACACACAAGAAATTAACTGTTTCTATTGTTTTTAAAAAGAATATAAACATTAATCCTATTTCAATATTTCCATATTGTATCCGAGCTATGGAAATTTAAAAATTCGTTCACAATGTTTTTAACAGGTTTTTCCCCCTCAGGTTTTGTCAGGGTTACGTCGGTGTTTTTTTTGGGGGTTTTGTCAGAGTTGATTTCTCTCCCCAAGTAAAACACCATGGAACATATGTTTTATAACATTGATAATACACCCTTTATGTATCGTGAGAATATCGCAGGTGTGAATATTCCACCCTTCAAAAACATACTGAATCACCTTACTGACGTTTTATACGTGATAAAAAAATCTAAATAATTATTATAATTTCGAATAGATTTAAATTATTTTTGGCCTGTGTGAAATGTTACGTATTTTTATAGTTATTAATTTTATCTATTTATAATATGTATGTACCTGTACACGTAAATGTAAAAAGAATTTTTGATGTCCTGTCAAGTGAATTATTTTTAAAATATATTTTACGTGTTTCTCATATTTTTCATCGGGATATCAAAAATGAGAAAAGGTCTTTTATTCAATCATTCATTCTTATTTATTCTTATTTACTCATAACTTTTACTTTCTTTGCTTAAACTTTAAAATGGGGTCTCGGTAATGGGGGCTTTAATCAAACCGTGTCTATCTATGCCTCCTCTCGTTTAAATTCCTAAAGTGCATAGGTTATTAACTGCGAACACACACCACCTACGCTTGAATTAAACGTCAATCTAAGCTCTATACGTAAAAAGAATTTTATCAAAAAAATATGTCAGGTTTGTTAAGTAGGTCGTTGAAAATAAATTATCAAAATTTACGTGATTACAAATGGTTCCTGTTAATTCTAGGATTTTATGATTATTTATAAATAGATAACACTCGTGCTTTCATTTTCTTAATGGTATTTTAAATGTTAAAAAAAAAACGATTAAAAAGTATTTATGAAAGATATCATTTAATTTTATATTTGGTCATCGCTCGTATATTTTTATGTTTTGTTTGTTCAACTTGAGTTATAATCTCCAAATTACGATAAATTACGTTTAAATATTTTTTACGACCGCTTCCCGTCCCATAGGCGTAGGAAAAGTTGCTTTCAATTTCATTTGAATGATATTTGAATATAATTTTGTCTTTTTTAAATAAAAAAATGTTTGACAAAAACCGAGTTCTGATAGTTCTGACTTCTTTTTTTTTAAAGATTAAACACAACATATTTAATCTTTTTATCTTGAACGATATATTACTATTTAGAAAATTATATTATATTTTCTGAATTTAATATTAAAAAATATATATGCATTTATAAACGTGAACAACAACAATCAGTCGAGTTAAATAAAATGAAACACTTTATGAATAAATAAAAAGAAAAAAACAGATGAACGATTGTTTATTAATTATTTCGATTATGTTTAAGGAACAATTGAGAAAACGGAAGGACGAAGAGGAGAGACAAGAAATTTTGAATCGATCGTTACGTGGTTCAACGAAACTTAAAGCTTTAGAAAGTCATGCCACGAATCTTACCGGTCAGGAAAATCTTGCTTATGCTCAAGACGAATTGGCAACCGCTGTTAGTCGTCCTGCTCCTGTCACACCTTCAGCACCCTTAAGTAAGTATATCCTTTTTTCTTTTATTTCCTTTCTTCGTTGTTCGTACTTGCCCAGTTGTCAAAAGAAATCAAATTTATTAAATTACAATAAATATAAACATCATACTTGAGATATTATTTTTATATTTCTGTTAGTAAATGCCGTAACACTGATTTTTCTCTAAACTGTCTTTTTTTTTTAAACCATAAAAATAAAAATCTCGTGTTTAGCTCAAAATTTTTCAACTCACTTGTGTATTTTTTCTATAATCTCCTTTGATCATAATTAAATGGTTAAAACATTTTATTTTTCTATTCTAACATGAAACTAATTGTTACATAAGAATGCATTGAGCCTTATTTAATTTTTATGATTGAATTTTTTGACGTTACAATTCTGTAAGAAAATATTTAAAGTGTTGAGGTATATTTGAGTTTCGTTCGTAGTTTTAATCTAACGTCAGTCAGTTAGCCCTTTCTTTTTTTTCCTTAAAAAATTCAAACCTTTATCCACGTCGTAATTTAAAGGATTCTTTTTGTAGAGAAAAGTCATCTTTCTTTAGATTAAATATTCCATTTAAGGTATAATATGATACGAACACTGAGAAAATAAGAAAAAATAAAAAAGGAAGAAAGATATGATTTAGTAGTACTGTCAAGTATAGTATTTAAATATTTCAGCATACGGTGAGGTCGTTGCCACGTTGGAAAGATTGCAACTTCAATTACGAAACATTTCCGGAGCTTTAGGAATTTCGGGTCCAAGCGTGGAAGCCGAACTCGAAGCAGTTCGGACGCTTTTGTTGAAAAGCAGATTTGTAACTGCCGTAGCCACGCATTATGCCTTGAAAACGAGATTAAGGTCGAACAAGGTTCTCAGACATCATGCCGAAGATTCGTCGACGTTAGCTCGTGACGTGAGTATTATATATTTTCTTCTCTTTAATCATTTCACAAATGTTTTCTTGTTTAAATCAACTAAAACCTAACAACGGTAATATTTCAATTATTCGATAAGGTACAATTTTGATATTTATTAATTAATATTAACATATATCTTAATTATTCGATTACGTTATAAAAATCAATATATAATGTTAAATATATTATATTCATTATATTTTAAATACATTAATAAACATTGATATATCTAAATTATATTCGATAACGTTAAATACCAATAATATTAAATATACGTCCCCATTATATTTCTACATTTATTATTCGTCTCGTTTAATACAATTTCAAACGATTTTTATACTTTTCCGACGTATACGTTGAATACAATAATAAATACTATTCTTACAAATATTTAATTACATAATTAAAAAAAAAAACTAAAATCATTCTAGACATAGTTTAGATTGACAAAGTGATTGATTTAATGGTACATACATTTCTGTAATGTATATATATATGTTTCCTTGTTGTAGTGCATAGATGTATTAGAAAAATGGCAATCATCATCAACAGCAACGGATGTCGGCACGGCAGAAACCATGGCTGCCGTGGAAGAGTTGACGGGTATATTAACGAGTTACGACATGGAAGCATTACTTATAGCACACGATTCAATAATATCATACGTGGAAGGTTTCCAAAGAAAACACAGTCCTTCGTCCTCGTCACCAAGTGGTCCACCAAGTCCTACGTCCAGTTGGAGAGAGTCACGTGTAGATAACATCAAAATTATTAGGATCGAAAAAACTAACGAACCATTGGGTGCTACTGTTAGAAACGATGGTGATGCGGTTATCATAGGTATAAATAAATAATCTAACTTATATTTTTATAAGTAAAAGACGAGAAAAAAAACCGAACATTATTAACGCGTTTCGTACACGTCCCCCCGCCCCCTGCCCCCCGCCCCCGCCAGCTCACCACTCTCCGCCCAAGCTGAACTTTTCATTTAATTTATTTTTCAAATGAAAATAAAGAATCAAATGAAGAGTATTGTTCGGTGGTCGCGCGTATATATTTTTGTTGAAATAATTCTTAGATAATAATAAATTTGTATTTTATTATGCATCTTAAACTATGCACCCCCTTTTCCTTGATAATTATGGTCTTAATACTATTTTAATTACTGCAAGGAATAGTTCAGGAATAGTTCAGAAACAAAACAATGTAATCGTTAAGCGTGGGACGTGAACGAAAAGTGTTCTAATATCGGGACGGCACGGAAGGTGTTAATTAACAATCACTTACCTGATGGATTTATTCATATTTTTCTCGAGAGTAAATGTCACAGTATTTTAATTTAATTATTCTATTGTTATAAATTATAATTTTTGATTTTATTGCACAAAATATATATGCGAGATTGTCTGGTATGTCAGATAAGTGATTGGAATCCGAAAAAATAGAATAAGACAAAAATTCTATATTATCTAATTATATATTATCTTCATATTATCTTCTTCTCTAAGGTCGAGTTGTTCGTGGTGGTGCAGCAGACAAATCCGGACTTTTGCACGAGGGAGACGAAGTTTTGGAAGTTAATGGTGTTGAAATGCGTGGCAAAAGTGTTAACGAAGTTTGCGACATTTTAGGTGGCATGCAGGGTAGTCTTACGTTCTTGGTTTTACCGGCACCAACGAACTATCGTAATAATTTGAATAATAGAAAGGAAGATACTAATCAGGTAAACTTCCTTAAAACAACAATTGTCTTTCTTTTATAAACTTATAAACTTGATGTTATTAGGGTGAATCAAAAGTTCGTGCGTTTATTTTGTCGTTTCAGATGGATAGTGCAATTTTATGAAGCCAATAAAATTATTTTATGTGCAAATGAAATATTAATTTAAAACGCACCTAACTTTTGATACACCCTAAAAATAATAATAATATTAATAATAATAATAATAATAATAAATAATATTAACGTTAAGATAAAAATCTTTTTTTTTCTTTTTCCTTTCTTTTAGGTACAACACATACGTGCACATTTTGATTACGATCCCGAGGAAGATCCGTACATACCGTGCAGAGAACTCGGAGTTAGTTTTCAAAAAGGTGACGTATTGCATGTGATTTCTCAGGAGGATCCAAATTGGTGGCAGGCATATAGAGAAGGTGAAGAGGATCAAACGTTAGCTGGTCTTATACCCAGTAAAGCTTTCCAACACCAGTAAGTATATATATTTTGTATTTTTTAATTTAAATGTTCAATAAATTTCGAAATATTATACGAAATATAAAATAAGAAGAATATAAAGAATTGGACACAGATTATAGAAAATAATTGATTAAAAAAAAGAACAAGTAATATAATAATGATTGTGAGATACTTGGATAAAATATACAAAGTAAGTCGGTGAATGGAATTTATGCAAAGCGTTCAAGGATCGGGGTGTGGTGCCGTGTGGTATAAAACACGAAGACTGGTTGTTTAGTCATTGCATAAATTTGTGAGGCTAATGCTTTTAACACCCATGGATGCTTATTTCGCAGACGAGAATCCATGAAGCAGACGATAGCTGGTGGAAAGTCAACGGTCAGAGGTTCGAAGAAATCCAGTACCCTATTGTGTGCGAGAAAAAATCCAAAGAAAAAAAAACGAAACAAATTAGGTGCCAATTTCAACGACGACGGTTATCCACTTTATGCGACTACCACGATAGACGGTAAATGAAAACAAATTTTCTGTTTATTATTACATTAATGACGATAACGTTTTATTATTAATAATGATAATAATAATAATTCGTAGATTACGATAGCGAAGAGGTATTAACTTACGAAGAAGTTGCACTTTATTATCCAAGAGCTAATCATAAGAGGCCTATCGTTCTTATTGGTCCTCCTAACATCGGTAGACACGAATTGAGACAAAGATTGATGCAAGACAGCGAACGTTTTGCGGCAGCTATTCCTCGTGAGTTATTTTTCATTCTTATTTTATTCAAATAAACTCAATCTTTCTAGAAAGTCGTCCCTTTTTTTTATCTCATTGACAATTACATTATTTTAATAATAATATTTATACATAAAAGATATATATATACATATGTGGGATGTGCGAGCGCCACCAATCCAAATACTTAAATAGGCATTCGTGAAGAAATTGAACGGTGGGCCCTGGATAGCTCAATGGTTAAAGAGCAGTCGCTCGGAAAGCGGAAGATCCGGGTTCGAGTCCCGGTCCAGTCAGTCCAACGGCCCAATTTTTTCACAAATCCTACATATATAATATGATGAATCAAAGATTCGTGCATTTTTTAATGAATATTTTCAAAGTAAATTTTACAAAAACAATTCATTATACAATTTATAATACAATAAACGCACGAACTTTTTGTTCAACCTTATATTACATAATTTTAATAATAATAATAATAATATATGTATGCATAAAAGAAATCCTGTATTGTTTTTAGATACGAGTCGTCCAAGAAAAGATTCCGAAGTTGATGGTCAGGATTATCACTTCATTTCTCGTTCACAATTCGAATCCGATATACTTTGTCGAAAATTCGTCGAACACGGTGAATACGAGAAAGCGTATTACGGTACATCGGTCGAGGCAATAAGATCTGTCGTTAATTCTGGAAAAATTTGCGTGTTGAATTTACATCCGCAAAGTTTGAAGATATTAAGAAGTTCGGATTTAAAACCCTACGTTGTATTCGTAGTACCTCCTAGTCTCGAAAAGTTACGACAAAAACGTATTAAAAATAACGAAAGTTTTAAGGAAGAAGAATTGAAGGACATCATTGAAAAAGCACGGGAAATGGAAGACAAGTATGGTCATTTATTCGATATGATAATCATCAATAACGATACTGATCGTGCTTATAATCAACTACTTACGGAAATCAATTCGTTAGAAAGAGAACCACAGTGGGTGCCTGCGTCTTGGATTCAGTAATGAATTATGATACTGAAACGGGCGACGAATGTGTCTTACAAATTAGATATCAAATGCCATCATGCGAGTTTAATGGCACGTTACTAAATTCCGATAGAGACATATTATAATAATAAAAATAATAATTATAATAATAATAATAATAATAATAATAATAAAAGGAATAATAATAATAATAATAATAATAATAATAATAATCATAATAATAATAATAATAATAATAATAAAATCGATTATTTCGTTGCTGATCGTTAATGATACGTTACGAATTAATACAACAAGTACTATAACATATGATCTAAATAACAATTTGACGATCATACGATAATTATAATCTTGTAAGTTCCTGATGATAACAACCGATAATATCATAACCGCAAGATTATGTGAATTACGCGAATTCTCGTTACGTCAAAATATAACGGTGTTGATCGACCAGAATATATGTTTGATTCGGATTATAAGATTTCTTTTTCTTTCTTTTTTTTTTTTTTTTTTTTAACAAGAGACGCTACGCAAAAAACTTACAACAACTTATTTTATTTTCCTCGTAAATATACTTTGTAGAGAATTATTAAAACGCTGAAAAATAAATCTTGTTGATACCGGGAGAGAGGAAGGGAGGGGGGAGACAAACAATCTGTCAAGTAGGATTAATTCGTTGTAGAAATACAAGATTTAATAAGATAATATTTAAAACGATTAGGACGAGAAGTTGGTGCACGTTAAACGTATTCGCTAAAACAAGTTTTTTATTTCGATCGTCTCTATCAAGAAAAAAAAAAAATATATATATATATATATATATTATCTATATCCAATATTACTTTTCGATTTTAATATAACGAAACTCTTGGTATGTATTATATCATATTTTCAATCAAGTTTATTTCTTTATCCCCTTTTTAATTGATTCGCGAGATTATTATTATTAACACTAGATTTACGGACTGAGCCAATTTGACTCATTATAAAAATTTGTTTATCGTATATATATAACTTAAATATTATTTTTTAAAAACATATGTTGGTTTTTAGTTACTTAATTAAATATACGTAAATATTAATTCCTCCCCTTTACTCAATCCTCCATTCAAACAATGTTTGTAAGTCATTAGAAAAATAATGAACAAAATATCCGTAAATCTAGTGTTAAAGGATTAATCGTTTAATCTTGATTTTTGGAAACAGAAGAAAAATTAAATGAATATTTGAAACTTTGTATTTAACAATATGACGATATTAATCATCACTCGACGTTAATATTATTATTAATTAAAATAATATCATCCAATTGCAAGATCGTACTCGCGAATAAGTCATTTTATTATACGATTATTTGGACGAATATAAATATAATATATGAAATATATATATATATATTTATACATATAAAACATTCAATTAGAACTATGTTGTTTAAATAAAAACTTCTTATCAATTGTGTTTCTCTAGTTCTTGGTAGTTTGTTTATCGGGGAAAGTGAAATATTACTTTAGAAAGTTATTAGATAACTTTGTTGGATGTATAAGCAAAATAATAAATAGGATCTTATTGTAGAATGGAAAAGTAAAGGAAATTAGGAAGAAAAGTCAAGCGATGCGTTTTAATCGAAAGAAAAGAAATAAAATGAAATGAAAAGATGATAGAAAGGAAATAGAATCGTTAGTCGTACTTAAAAAAAAAAAAAAAAAAAAAAAAACAAAAAAAGAATTAAATAAAAATATGAACAAACGCAGCTCGGTGTTCGAATTAAAATGGTGCTTAAAAAAGTTCACATGGTTCCTTGCGATTTAGGGTCATCCGATATATTTTCTTGTGCTTCTTCATAGATATTTTAAATACGCGTAAACCGTATATTAGGAAAAAAAATAAAAATAAAAAAACACATAAATAAAAACAAATACAACAATTACAATAACATACGATGATATTGTTAGACGGAAGTTACTCGATTTACCGTCCTTGCGTTTTAAACAACTATGTAGAATTCAATGATTATTATATTCGAAAACGATTAATTGCGATCGACACTGTTACATTAAAAAAGAAAAAAAAACAACTAATTCTTAAATATGATCCACAGCGACATTTAAAAAAAAGAAAAACTCAAACTCATAATAGTTAGGAAATAATTCCGGTTATGTCTCGGATGATTTTAATTACTATTAAATGAAAATTTCGTGCCGTCGTCTTATCGATATTATTCACAAGTAAATTAATATTAATGCGTGTATTTTTATTAAAGTAATATCTGATTTTTTTCTTTTTTATTTTTTCTTGATTTTTTTCTTGTCTTTTTTTTTTTCATAAATACCAATTTAACGAGTTTCAGCATATCACACGGAAGAAGTTCATACGAGTCGTAAAATATAAAATCTACGACTCATTTATTCTTGACATAATTAAATTGGACATTTTAATTGTAAATCGCTATGATAACACACAATAGTTAATATATATATAAAAAAAATAATAATAAAAAGTTACAATTCTCTGTCTGTACACGAAAGAAATATCGTTGCGAACGAATTACTTAAGAGATCTCGGCTAAAAGAAAGGAGAAAAAAAAAAAAAGAAAAAAAAACCAAGAAATCTTTTTAATACTCTTTTTCTAAAAATTACGCCAAAATGGTTATAACATAGTGCCCCAAAAAACGCGTTTGCACTTCTATCATCGTAGGTTACCGATCGTCGTGTTACCCTAACTCCGAACTATCCTTTTCAAAAAATAAAAAAAATAAAATAAAATTCCTTAAACCTATAACGAGAATATGGTTCGATGTAACGTCGAGCATTTAATTAAATAGTAAAGCAAAAACGAGGAAAAAAAAACAGAAAAAAAAGAAAGAACAAAAAAATAAATAAATAATAATAATAATAATAATAATAATAATAATAATAATAATTAAAAAATAAAAAGCGCTGATAGTATTATCGATGTGCTCCCGGATTCCGTCTAGCGTGTATTCACGTACTGGTTATTAAAAAAAAAAAAAAAAAATAAAAAATATTAGGATTACGAATTCCATTGAAAAAGTGCGTTTACGAGGTAATCATTTTCTTTTCTTTTTCTTCTTCTGAAAATAAAAAATCTTTCCATTGAATTTGTTTTTTAACAACTTTGTTAATTCTATTTTGCACAATATTACGATATGGAATAAATGTTATTTAATTTATCTTGTAAACATCCTTTTTCCAATGGGTTCTCGTAATAAATGATATTAATAAAAGAATAAAACGGAGAAGATTAAATAAAAAAACAAATTAAAATACAAGTCGGATTACTTTCGTCGGTCTAATATGCGCAAGAGAAAGAATAAAAGAAAAAAGAAAGAAAAAAAAAAATAAACAAATAAAACGAAAAAGAAAAAACATAAACAATAATAGGGAATACGACGAGAAGAAAATTTTCACACGATTCGTATGGACGAAAAGTTAAAACGTCGATTAGATCGACGGATGTTTAAATAATATTAGTCGAGCAAACAAAAACAAAAAAATATATATATATATATTTAAGGATAAAAAAACATAAATATCGGTGTCGATGCATTGTAAAATTAGATACACATTATTAGAAAATTAATTAATTAATAAGTCGTGATAATGTTATTTCAAAATACGTATTAGCCAGGGATACCTACGAAAAGGACAAACAAGCAAACAAATAAATAAATTAAAAAAAAAAAAAAAAGAAAATATTAAGGTAACTCGTCCCATAGCGAACTACGTAGGAAAAAGGGGGACAATATTCTGCCAAGTACGTTAAAAAAAATAAAGAGAATATTAATATGCGGAACGAAATATCTGAGATGTGCCAAAATAGTTCTGAATAAACGTTTACAGAAAGATTAAAGGAAGAAGAAGAACAACAACAACAAAATATAATTAGAAAGAGAGAGAAAGGGGAAAAGATGTTAAAACAAGAAAACAAAAAAACGTGTTTTAAAATGAGCTCAAAGGGGCACCATTAGAATGTATACAGATACACACACACACACACAAACACACATATATATATACACATAGATATACATACATGCATAATACATAATTATGTAAATATTGGTGTACTTGTATAGAAACGATGAAGAGGAAAAGAAAAATAATTTCAGAAAATATCAATATCACCGTCATCCACCATTTGTCATGATTCATTGTCATTATTATAACTAATTCTTACCATTATTATATTACTGACTACTATTGTTACCACTATCGCTATTACTCTCTCGTTAAAAACGAGTACTTAAATGTTAACCTTATTAATTTTATTATTATTATTATTATTATTATTATTAGTATTATGTGCTCATTTATTATCGTTTTAATTATAATCATGAATTTATAGTGATACTTATTAATTGACTATACAAGCATGTCACGTGAAAGTTTCTAAACGATAATGAATAATATTCAAAGAGATATTAAGTGAAATTAAATTGAATTTTTTTTTTATTTCATAAATGTTGCCATTATACGTATAAATATATATTTTTTTTTTATTTTCTACGATGATGAGAAATAAAAATGAATGAACTCGAGTGTACGAGTTGTATGATAAATGTAAAATGAATTTTGCAATACAGTATACATATATATATATAAATAATAACAATATCCGTCATCGATGAAAAAGAACGTGCGTATTATAATTATTATTATTACTACTATTATTTTTCACTTTATTATTATTATTATTATTATTATTATTATGATTATTAGCATTGATAAATGTTTATAAATGATAAGTATTATTATCGATGATATTAACTATTTTATCTAACATAAGAAGGACGTAATATAGGAAAACTATGAACGTGCTTATGTTAGTCGTATGTTTGTTTCTTTGCGAATCGATGTATTAGTGCGTTAATTATTATAACGTACTTATACGCATGTGTGAATGTGAAAAATTAGCGAACTTAAATATATTTACTTACTTAATGTGCGAAGAAAAATAAAATCGAATTGCGAAAGAAAGAAATTATAAAAAGGGGGAAAAAAAAAGAACAAAAAGGAAAACAATGGAAGTTAAAATAGATGATTATTTTGAATGTATATTTTTAAGCTTTTCGTTGGTAAACAAAAAAAAAATAATAATAATAATATATTATTTACATTGTTACATCCGATCAACGTTGCTATTAAAAATACCTACGATCAATGGCCATTAGAGAGATTTCATTTTAGATTACATTCGAAAAACGATAGTTAGATAAATGGTAAAATTATAATAATAATAATAATAGTAATAATAATAATAATAATAATAATAATTTTAGATATTTTAAGAGAAGAGAAAACGATTTAAATCGTGTAGAAATTTTTATCATACGTGATATACAACAAATTTATATTCTTCGATCGATATTAATTATTTTAACCTTGAATAATCGAAATATCTTTCCAAAAAACAAAAAAAGAAAAGAAAAAGAAAATTTTTTCCTTTAAAATCGTTGTCAACATTTTTCCCTTCTTCGACCGAACTAATAATAATAATAATAATAATAATAATAATAATAATAATAATAAGAAGAAGAAGAAGAAGAAGAAGAATAAAAATAATAAAATTAATCATATTAATAATAATAATAATAATAATAATAATAATAATAATAATAATAATAATCAAAGAAGTAATAAATAAATTAGTTAGAGACATTCGAGCGTCTTCCGTGTGTCCCGTAAAAGAATCTCGTTTCTTTTTTTACCTAGAAAATCGGCGAGATACGATGAATGATTAGATAGAACTAATAAAAATGTGCATTCTCAATGTCGTCGTTCTCGATCTCGGTGATATTTATATCCGTTTACGTACATATATATATATATATATATATACACATACATATATGTATATATATACATACAGACATACATAAATACATATATATATTATACGTATATAAATATAAATGAAAATAAAAATACGAACGGGTTTGTGTATATGTGTGTGTGCGTATGTGTGCGCGCGTGTGTGATATTACACGATTAGCAATACATCTAACATAAAGTAAAATAAAGTAAAGTAAAATAAAGTAAAGTAAAGTAAAGTAAAGTAAAGTAAAGTAAAATAAAATAAGAAAAGAGAACGAATGATTAAAAATATCCATAAAGATAAAAAAGAAAAATACTTATATAAGTTATAGTAAGTGAAATATTCTAAAGTATAGTTCTTCCGATATTACAAAAGTGTCGGTATAATATGTAAATACGTATTGCGTGCTAAACGGATTCGTTACTAATGAGAGAACGAACTTTTAAGATCTCGTTAACGGATTTCGTAATAAATTATAATAATTAATAAGTATATTAACGAACAAAAAATACAATATTCCGAAATCGTCATTTTTATTCCAAGGACCTATTGAAAACAAAAAATAAAAAAGACATATATTTCGACATAATATTTAAAACGGTAATCGAATTATAAGTTGCATTAATATTTTTTGGATTTGTAAATAAAATATAAACGTTTTCTCTCTCTTCCGTTAATAAGCATACGGCCAATGCTTATTCGAATTTTATAGAAAACGTTTACACGAAAAATAAATACTTGCAATCGAAACGCGCGCCAAGAAAAAAGAAAAAACCAATCAAATCCAAAATATATTAACAGAAAAGAGGAAGAAAAAAGAAAAAAAAAAGGAGAAACAAAAAGCATACCCGTTCCTCAATTTCGAGGAATGTCGATGGTAAAAAAGTTAAAAAATGAAAATAATTTAAAAAAAGAAAAATAAAATAAAAATATAATAAGTACGGTCGTCGCGTATGAAATAAAAAAAAAAAAAAAAAAAAAAAGAAGAAGAAATACTCGCGTCAAAAAATTAAACAAAAAAAAAAAAGAAAGAAAGGAAATGATTTTTAATCGCGAAATCCGTTAACGCGATCCACCATCCTATGTAATTGTAATCGATGTGTACATGAATATATACATATGTATATGTGGTATGTATACAGTGCGTGTAACGTGTAAATAATTAAAATTTAGCAAAAAGAAAAAATAATATTTCAACTTTCAAACGAACTAATAATTGAAATCAACGTATAACGAAGTTTCTCAACAGAAAGAGAATAAGAACAAAAAGAAGAAGAAGAAGAAGAAGAAGTAGAAGAAGAAAAAGAAGAAGAGGAAGAAAAAGAAGAAGAACAACAACAAAAATAAATAAATAAATAAATAAATAAAGAACGTTAATATAAAATGACTACGCGTTAATCTAAGTCGATATGTAATAATTAACTCGCGCGAGATAAAAAAAAGTGAAAAGGTGAAAGAAATAAAGAAAGAAAGAAAGAGAAAGAGGGAGAACAATAAATAAAAAAATAAATATATATATATATATCTTATGTTCTCTCTCGATGACTTAGACGGATTGTTTTTTGAACATTTATGTAAATAGAAAGGAGATTTCCACCCGCGCGTGTTGAACAATTAAAAAAGGGGTTAAATAATAAGGATTTACCTCGATTTAGCGAACGAAAGTACGCTGATAATTCATCCCCCTTCATTCACTCTACGTTCTGTTACATAATTACGTTAAATAAAAAATTACTGTAATATTTTGAAGCTTGTCTACAAATTTTAGCCCGACATTTGAAACGTGTTATGCATTTAAATAAATACAACGGAAACATCATTATTCATGAAATTACGTTACATTATTGTTTTTTCGTATTTACAAATTATAATATTATATAACATATTATAAAACATATTTGTTTATATGTATTTACAAATTACATTACGTTACATTATTTGTTCACGTCGGTTGAACAAATATTTGTATTTAACTTTGTTAAACAATAATTTTTATTCTACTACTAACATTATCAGTATGAACTGATGATTTATATGAATAAATTTGTTATTTTTTAAATGATTGTAACGTTATGATAAATGAAACGCAAGATGAACAAATTAACAAATTATTTCTTGATATGTTGAATGCATAACACGATTCATTTTAAAATATAATGAAATATCATTTTTACAAAAGGAAAATGGTTTACCTTTTCGATAAATTATTTTGTTTTGTTTAATTAAGTATTATTTTTTTTTATGATATGTTACGATCAGTATGTAGTAATGGAATTCTGTATATTAACCGTAACATATATAATAATAAATAAAATAATGATATTGGATCGGAATTACATACAGGATGAATCGTATATAACACGATTGCTATTATTAATTTTAATTAAACGAATGAAAAATGTAAAAGAAATATTTTTTAATAGCTAGTAATTGGAATTTTTACAATATTTAAAAAATTTCTAATATAGTTCAATCCTGTGTATATAGAAATATTATTCATTAAGTAATTATATTATGACAATCTAAATACGTATTAATTATAATCTAACATATTATTACATTATACAAAATGATCGAACATAGGATGATACCTATACATATATCTACACAGAGAAAGTATAAAAAAATAATATTACGGTAAGTATAATCTCGAGGTAAGGAAACCATCAAATACATTTTATTTTATCGATGTAGAAATAAAAAAAGGTCAAAGAAAAAAACGCTATGATATATCAAGGAAGTCATCATTGGTTCTTCAGTTTTGTCAATAAAATCAAAATTCGTGTCAATGCAAAGGAATAATAATTTTCGAATGAAAAAGAATTTTCGTCGTTCGAATTGAAGGGATCATGTTGTTGAAAATATAAGAGAAAGAAATTAAATTGATTCCATTTTCTTATTTACATAAAATTTGTTAATTCATTTTTATTGAAAAAGAAAAAAAAACAGATTCCCGAAAATATTCGTTTCTTCGTAACGTTAGATCTAAAAAAATGATCACTTTGACAGAAAATTGTAAAATCCCAACGATTAATCATACTTCAAATAAGAACGCTCCAGTAAGAATCGTAAAGAAACACATATAACTTTTATTCTCAATCGTATTACGATTCATTCATCAAACGAACGTTCTATTCAAATACTAACATTATAAATTAATGAATGCATCGTGTCAGATTAAAATATCACTCGTAAATTATACAAATTATTGCTTGAACTTATTTCATATTATTCATTCATCTTGTATTCTTGTTTCTTTTTTTTTTTGTGTGTGTCAAATAACAGTTCAATCATTAGTTACATTCTTTCGAATAATTTTCATCTTACGTCTAAAAGAATTATAAGACTGATTAAAGAATTATAAGAATTATAATTATAAATGATTATTTTTTTAATATCTATAAATAAGTAAAATTACTGGTATATATATTCGTTTAAATCGCAAACGAGATAAGAACGAACGTTCTTATTTCGGATCGGTTTATAGGTAGATCGTTTTAAAGACTGGTTTCCCTCGCATCCTCCAAGGTCGCGATATTAAATCCCGTTAAGTTTCAATCGAACTGTAACACGCGATGATACGTTCACCTAACTTCCCGAAGTGGTTTTGCTCGAGAATTTGCACGTGTTGTTTCTCCTTCTAGTGCCGCATGCTTGGTTTTACCATGCTAAGAGAAACGATTAGCGAGATTCTCCTAATAAGAAGTACCAATGCAACAGCATCCCGCTATTGAAACAGTTATGATGAATTACATTATAACAGAGCAAAATTTCTTCTTCATTTTCTTCTTATTCTTTTAAACTCGTGTGTCAGAAGTAATCGAAAGGAGAAATGAAACAAAAAAGAAAACTGTGATGATGATGATGATGATGATGAAAGTTGAATAAATAATAATAAATGCTAAAGAGAAAAAAAAAGATCTTGGAG
This sequence comes from Polistes fuscatus, assembly GCF_010416935.1. Lineage (NCBI taxonomy): Eukaryota > Metazoa > Arthropoda > Insecta > Hymenoptera > Vespidae > Polistes > Polistes fuscatus. Next base: position 10,037,043 of record NW_025113118.1, on the reverse strand, counting down.
AAAAATAAATAATACAAAATAACACGTACAAACTTTGTTCTGGGATCGATGACATGCAAACGGGTTAAATCTGTGTTAAACTAACGGATTACTCGGAAAGATTTGTTAAGAGGTAATATCTATGAACAAAATTTTAACGTTACTTTGAATGGACACACAACAGATGTTCCAGATTTTTATTAAGAGATGTAAAACCTTTTGTAAGAAACAAATTTAAAGTTCTCGATCGTGAAGAAAGAAAGAAAAGGAAAAAAAAAGAAATAAAAAGGAGAAAGAGAGAGAGAGAGAGAGAGAGAGAGAGAGAGAGAGAGAGAGAGAGGAGAGAAGTGTGTCGAGTAACAGGTCGTACAGCGGTTCGATCAGAAGGTATTTCCAAGCTTGTTATCAAGACAAAATTGGAATGCAAGGGAAAATCATTTCCTAAAAGGATGATCGATGAATTATATATATATGGTCTTCTTATTTTTCTTTTTTATCTTTCTTTATCTTTCTTTATCTTTACAAATTATACATAATAAAAGTGATGAATTTCCTGATCGAATTAGAACGGTTTCTTCGAAGGTTTCTTTTTTCTTCTTTTTTTTTTTTCGTAAACGTAAAAGATTCTTCTCAGGACTACGTAATAAAAAATAAATAAAACCGTAACGCATTAGACCGTGAAAGATTCCGATCAAATGAATTTCAAGAAAACACACATATCCTGGTTAGTAATTTATCTTTTGCTAAAATTTGCTAAATTGCTTTGCTAAATTTTCGGTCACAATTTTTCCTATGATAATTAATTAGGATAATTATTTGTTTAACGAAAAAAGAAAAAAAAAATGTAACAAATCGGATCGATGCATAAGTGGATCATCGATCGTGAGAGACGACGACACGAGAAGATCGATCTGAGAAAGTACGATGGTGTTGCTGCTGTTGTTGTTGATGTTGATAGTTGAATCTTCTTGGTAAACTTTACTACGTATGAGGAGAGGTATCCTCGCGTGCGTCATCAATTCGTTTGAACGACTTTCTAGATGGTTCCACAAAAAAATGGATTTATATAAAATGAGATACGTAAGGTTAGTAGAACGTATAGATTTCAGAAAGAGAAAAGAAATCTTTCAATTGAGTTATTATTATTATTTTTTTTTCAATAATCTTTAGCTTTAATTAATTAATTACAATGACATTATTACAGATTATGCAGAAAAAAAGAATCATTTCTATCTTATTTTTATACGCGTAAAATAATTTTTATTTATATATATTTATACTATACATAGTATATGTTATATACAATATATTTTATAGAAAATGCTAATAAAATAAAATGAATCGTATAAAACTCACTCATGTCAGTCGGTAAAATAACATAAGATATAATATATTATGCATGTAATGATCGGATCATTTATTTGAAAATATATATTATAGCAATATCATCTTCTATGGTTTATTTATGATTTTATTTTCATTGTCCGTTTAAAATGTAGTTGTTATCGCATTCCATAGTTGTAATATCCGTGTCCAGGTCAACAGATTTTAAATCATTACTAACCTCTTACTCGCGTTTTCAAAGTTATTTGCGGTTTCTCTTCTAATTTATTAAAGATACGGATGTCAAAGTTACATTTTGACCTATAAAATAAATATTACAAACTCAATTGTCTGTAAAAAGTAATTACAAAAATGTGTTGTAGGTAAAAGACATGGAAAAAAAAGAATATTTTACATCCCGAGGTTGATTAAAATTCCGAATACTTTTTTTTTCTTTTAACATGTTTAGTATTCGAATAATGTGATTATGTAAAAATGATAATACATTTTATTGAGTATAACATTTTACATAGAACATTTTCTTCGTAGCTCAACGAACGGGATCAAACTAATCAAGTATAGTGCGGTATGTGTATAAATAGTCAAAGGGTGAAATGTTGTTTCTTATCTATACTACAAAAGCTAAGAATATTTTCTTCAATAAGAGAGAGAATCTTTTATATATTTATTTTTATTTTATTATTTATTATTATAGATATTATGTATTTTCTTTTTATCCCCAGCAAAATTACACCTACTTGATTTACCTAACAATTATATATATATAGAAAATAAATAAATAATCTTTCTTCTTTTTTTATAAAGTTTCTTCTCTCTCTCACGTGCATAATATTATTTATTTTATTCTATTACCTTTGTCTATAAAATATAAATCGTATTGAACTTATATTGAAATAATATTAAATAAAAAAAAATATATTACATGTGTGTGTAGAAATAACAAAAAAAACACAAAAGAATAATTAATATTTAATATTTAATTAAATTAAAATATATCGCGCGAATCGTTTCTCTCTCCAAAAACTTTGTTTCATCCGAAAATTTGAATAATTGCATCTAAAATCAATTTAACCGTTCTAGACAAAATAAAATTATTATTCATTTAAATTGATTTAACACGATTTTCTCGCGTCATACTTTCCAAGTCGAAAAGTACAACTATTTAATATTAATAACACGTTCGCAACTTGTTACCTTCTAGAATGAGCTCACGCATCCACACATGTATATGCATATGCATCCAGTTTCGTGCGATCGGCGGAAATAACAATGATAAAAATGTTTAACTGAATTGCAAAACGTTAGACCAGTTATGTGGCATTACTTACCCCCCTTCCCCGCTTCTCCCTATCACCACGATAATTTCGATCTTCTTCATCAATTTAATTCTCAAATGAAACAACTTACAATTAGTGATAGATTTCAAACGGTACACATCAAATTCTGATATTACATCTTCTCGAACTTTGAAATATTCTGCGTTGAATATTTACACACGTTAACACATACACACACACACACACGCATATGTCATAATTATTATAATACAATTATATATTTTTATTACTTTTACTACTCATTGATAAGCAACGAAGTTAAAAACGTGAATAAAAATATGGTTAGTTAAAAAAATACAAATGTGTTATGGATAAACGAACAAAATAGAAAGCAAAACAACGTGGTTAAATGTATAGTCGAAAAATGATTTGAAAAATATATTTTATGTGGAGCTTAGGATGATGATCGTGGATAGGCCAGTTCCATTGAAAATAGAATCAAAGCCGAGTGATCATTGGCCAAACGGTTTTCCCCCACGTGCATCCGCAAGCTATATAGAAGACCCCGCAAGGAATTTCATCTTCAGAACTGAAAGTCAGTGTCAAGGAAAGGCTACCTGGAAATATTGAAGTGAGTAGGAAAAAAAAAATTTATCAATTCTTTTCTGCTCTCACACACCGCGACGAACTCCTTTGGTTTAAACAAAAAGAAAAAAGAAAATAAACAACAAAATTCAATCATCGTAATCATCGAAACGATCATTCGAAAATATTTAATTAATCCTTCGGTTTTTAAGAACAATTTCTTTAATTATTCTTAACGATATTAAACACGTCGAGATATTATTTTTATTTATTTATTTATACATTTTATAATATTTAATAATTAATTTCTTTTACTAATCTCTCTCTCTCTCTCTCTCTAAAATGCATTAACGATTTATTATATTACGAAGAAGAAAAATAATTTATATTTTTATATTAAATTTTACTTTATATTCTTTTCTAACTATAATGATAATTTTTCTCTTAATTTAAATTATACTTTTTCTAAACATTATTATTAATCAAAATTTATCGATACTTTTTTGTAATATTTAAATATCTTAATTCTTTTACTAATCTAACATTAAACGTTCAATTATTCCACTTACTTTCGATTCTTAAATCGAACATTTCATACTTAATCACTTAATTCATTAGCTCAATCAAAATGTTTTACAGTTAAAACGATAAAATCAAGAAACATATAACTTCGAGTTCGATAAATAAGGGTGGAAGGGATTTTCTTTATCGAATAAATAATTTTTTTAACCAATCGAAAACTAACTTATTATAATTACGAAAAAGAAAGGAAAAACAACAGATATTAATATTAAATTATAATTTACTTATTCTTACCTATTGCAGCGTAATTTTTTATTTAAACAAAAATTATTAAGTTTTTTGATAAATTCAAAAATAATATATATAATAATAATAATAATAATAATAATAATAATAATAATAATAATAATAATATTAAAATGTAATTTACTTATTCTTTTTAATTGTACCGAAAATTACTAGCTCTTGTATAAATTATTTCGGATTATTTGATATATATTATTGAAATTTAATCTACTTTTCGTTTGGTCAAATAAATAACAAAAAAAAAATAAAAATCTATCCAAAAGAACATAGGAAACTATAATACATATAAAGAAATCGCGTGATAAGTGGTCTAACAGTTAGACGAAGAATTTGACACGGTTAAAAGGACGAGAGTACAGACAGAAAATTCCTTTCAAGCGTTAAGGTTACAGTTAGAAACGTGTTTGCGATTTTTCCATTAGAACGAGTATGTACCGTTTTTCAAAAAGATGGATGACAATTTGCCGACAACGAGACTCGTTTTCTTCATCATCTTCTTGTTTTTCTTTCTTTTTTTTTTCTCTCTTGTTTTTTCTTTTTTTTTTTTTTAAACAAATCAACGAAAGCTAACACATCGTAATCAAATTTTCTCTTTTACAAAATGAAGTGTAAGATATCATTGTAATTATTATTATTATTATTATTATTATTATTATTATTATTATTATTATTATTATTATTAGATTATTTTAAATATAATTCATTCGTAATTCAATATCAATTAAATTTCATCTAATGAATTCGTATATAATTACGTTTGTTTAATCTTTTATTACGTTCATCGGTGCATAATAATTGAACTATATTTGCTTCGATGACGATCTAACATAACAATCCCAACAAATGTAAACCGTGACAATCGTCACGCAATATTAAATTCATTTGACAAAGGGAATCATTATAATTGAGTATACTTTATCAATAGATGAAGAGAAGATAATAATTCATTATTTATTTCTACTAATAAATTTATATAAATGTATAAAAAGGTTCTTTAATAATTCATTATTTATTCAACGTTTATAACAATTGACAATACTCCGATATTTATATACACAGAATTAATTATAAAGTCAGATTATGCAAAAAATGCATTACCATTATTATTATTATTATTATTATTATTATTATTATAAATTAACTTAATATACAAAACCATATAAATATTTGTATTCTTAAAAATCTTACCTTGTAAGAATACTTTAATAACTTTCAATTGGAAATAACTGAAAATTCTAAAACAGATACTACTCTAAATCAATAAAATAATATAATAATGAATAAGGAGATAAATAACTGGTAATATGTATTAATTTATGGGCCACTCCTATGCATATTTTATTACACACACACACACACACACACACACACACACATATATATATATATATGTATTATTTTATTTAATAATTTAAATTCAATAGATATTTCACTTTCGATTGTATTATTTTAAATAAGAATTGAATATTTGTTTGTGTGCCAAAAAAATAATTGAAACTTTTACGATTAATAATTAGACGTTTCTCTTTCTTTTCCCTTTTGATTATTTTTCTTAAAACATGTCTTCCTCGTCGACATTTTTCTTCTTATGTTTTTCTGAACGACGAGGAAGAGGAGAGTAGGTCACGACCGCCTTTTCAAACTAACGGTACACACCGAGTTCAACAAACCAACATCGATATCGAGAAGTGGGCTAACGAGCAATCATGTTGCTCGTTTATCGAACCGACCTTAACCGCCGTGACACACTTTCCATGCATCTATACAACTGTTCCTAACACACACATACACACACACATACTAACGAAAGTTTAAATACGTTTTATTTAAAATTTATTTCATATTTATTTCATACAATTCTTCTGTGTATTGTAGAGACAATACATTTCTTTCATAAATAAGTATAATACTATAATATTTATTTTTTTTCGTCTAATAAAAGATAGACGGAAGTTTGTTGGTCTCAGATTTTTTTCAAACGTTCCTCACTTATTTAAAAAGACGAGATATTCAACCGTTTGCGAAAAAACAGGGGTAGAAATTTTGTACAAATTTTTATCTTTACTCGTATCTTTTGCTTTGGTAATGCGATGAGTAGTTTCGTGGTCTCGTGTACCTGACTTCGCTGGATCGATTCTTCGCGAAGGAACATTTTTTTTTATTCTTTTATTTCTTATTTTCGTTATTGTAAAATATGTTTAATTAATTTTCTTTTTCTATTTTTCTAAAGTATGTTATATTCATTTTATAGGGAATATAATAATAAAAAAAGGGTGCATATTTGTATTACAGAACGTGTTAAATTTCTAACGTTATTATTTTATTAAAAAATCAACATTATAACGCAAGTAATATATAATCAGTAATTATAAATAGAATAAAAATATTTTGATGCAGCCCTTAGCATTCTATTTCATAAATAACATAATATATTTCATAAAGAAGGTCTGAAAAGTTCTAAATCTAACATGTGAAGGGCTTAAAAGTTCAGAATCTATCATAGAGAGGGTTACAAATTTTTAGTCATAATTTTTTCAATTATTACTTCAAGAATTGTTTAAACATACATTGAACAAATGAAAATAATATTTATATAAAAAAGAATTGTGCTATGTTTTAGTAAAAAAGGGCTGAAAAGTTTTGCATCCAACATGTGTAATAAAATGATTTGTTATTTCTTATATTGTCCTATTCATAATTATAAAAAATAAGAAATTTTGTACTTTGATTCATTCAAGTCACGAGAGAACAAACGAACAAAACCAAATGAAAGATCGAAATGATTATCCCATTCCTTTCTTCTTCTTCTTCTTCTTCGATTTCGTCCTTGACAATGGAAAATAATCAAATGGAACGAATTGAGAATGGAATTACATTCATCCTACCCTTTTATTTAACTAATTGTAAGAATAAAATCGAATCGTGCGAATTAACACGCGGAAAGGAAAATTCATCGTGATATTCAATTAATGATAGAGAAAGTACGATAGATTATGTCTGACTTAGTGTGAATTAGATCATTTCGTGAAAAAAACTTTCCTTCCGATTATTCCTTCTACTTGATTTTTGAATTTCTAATTTCTTTTTTCTCGTTCTATTTCTATTATTTTTAATAATGAATTAACCTTTCGAGCGTTGAATATTTTTCATCGAAGTGTTTAATTGGAAAGGAATACTTTATCATTCGTTTAAAAGTTCCGTTGATTAATTATATCGAATACATTTAACAATTAATGATAATTGAAATGATATAAGTAAGAAATTGTTAATAAATAAATGAACAATACTTGAATCGATATTGCATTATTTGTATTCACATTGACAAACTCATATATGCGTTCATAGGAAATCAAAATTTTATAATATCGTTATTTTTGGGTTAATGAATATTTTCTAAGGAACGTTATTTGTATCTGGTCAATCGTTATTTTAAATAATTTAATACATTTCTACGATATCGCGCGTCACACAAATAGTTGTATATTATATAACTTTTAAATCCGACACGCGTACGTTTTACTTTATTTTATATGAAATATTAATAATTTCCTCGTTAAAAGTTTAAACATTTGTCGAACAATTTAATTATTTTATACTTCATATACTTCATACAAATGTATTCAATAAACTTCATAATATTCTAATTAATATAAACAATATTAATAAATTTCATAAAAGGTGTACAATTGTTGTGACACACTATACATGTAAAAAATTCATATCACGTGATTATGATTTTATCAAATGGAACAGATTCGATCTGTATTAGAATAATAATCCATAATTCGTGGTAACGAAATACATTCGATAATTAATTAACGAACCAACAACGTTGATTAATTACTATTGTGATATATGTGTGTGTGTGTGTTGCAGGATGACTTTCAATCAACGTGTAGCGTTATGCTTGGTGGGGCTTGTCATTGGACAAGCTGCAGCATTGCCACAACATCCCCAATACACTCAGCAATATCCTCAACAGTATCAGCAACAAGTCAGAGATGAAAGGAAATTTGCTGAGAAACCTAACGCCATGAAGAAAGTTGCAATTGACGATCTCGAGGACATCAGTACCAATCAGATTCAAGTTAGTCGAAAAACAAGTCGAAGCTTTCCTTGGAACACTGTTAGCGTCGCAATTACTAATGCATTTTTTCCCCATTTGCATCATTAATGCAATTGAGTGCATACGTTATAGATCAAAAGTTAGAAATCCTTATGCGTGGTTCGTATTTATTTAATTTATATTGAAAATTCGTATATGTTTAATTTATTCGATTCGTATTTATTTAACAAAAAAAAAAAAATACGAATGCTTTTAAAATAACCGAGATATAGAATTATTGATCAAAAATTATTTATTCGTAAAATATTTATCGTATTTTGTATTATTACTTTTTAACAACGAATAAGTATTCTTTTTCATTATAAAAAAAAATGTCTTTACTTTTAACGACATTCCGATAAATTCCGAACAACCTGACAATTACTTTCGTCGAGAATTTTTAATTGAATTTTCTAATTTGAATTTTTCTACATTTTTTGTTGTAGTCGTTAAAATCCTAGTTCGAAAGTTCATTCCTACCATGACCTGAATGTACACAAGAGAATATTAAAATCTCTTAAAACATAATTCAAAATTGTTTAATACTTGATGTAAAACAACGATAGATCATTTCAAAATTGATCTAAAACAAATCAACGAATTATTTCTAACTTTTATTCGAACGCGTATGCATTCGATTATCTCATTTCATTTTAACGTAAATTAAATATATTAAATGATTACATATTTATCGTATCATATAATAAGATAATTTTTTAATATATACTATTCTTATCGTCAAAATGATAATAAAAATGAATAATATCTTAACTTATGTCAATATCAAAAAGTACAAAATTAAAAATCGAACAGAAAAAATAAGATAATAACATTTTGATGCAAATGGATTGAAACTAGATGATCGTTGGGAAAAGTAAATTAAATCAAATTTGTACGAAATTTGTGTTTGTTAATTCAGGAAGGAAGTAGCAGCGGTTTCTCGTGGTCTAACATGTTAGGAATGTTCATGCAAATGCTTCTGGGTCAGACTGGTGGTATAACTGGACCGAGTAAAAATGACATAGATGACGGTGTACCAGCTAGTCCATGGGCAAATCTTCTCTCGGTTGGTCTCCGAGTACTTACGGCACTTTTAGGTGGTCCACAACAATCCGTTGACGGTATCGACAAAGTCGATAATCAAAGCAGCCCCATGCAGGTATTCGATAAGGTCATTAACGTCGTCCACATCATATCAACGTTTTTTTTCAATATTGTACATTAAGTATAGAAACAAATCATAATTTTTCTTCTTCTTATTTATTCTTTTTTTTCAAACTATATATAAATATATATATATATATATAAATTTATTAATTTTGTACAAAGACGACAAAATGAGCTTGTTAACAATAGTAGTAATCTTGCTATCCTTGTTATATAATTTCGTTACATTTTAAACTATACCCATTTACCGATAATTGCAAAACTAAAGTAGTAGCACCCCATTTTCTGTTCATCGTGCACTCACGCGAACAAAATGTATGCACCTAATTGGCATATCATGCAAAAATTCCTTGCTTATTTATTACGTTACGCATTGTTCATCGTTATTTATGTCTTGATTATTATTTTTTTTGTATAAATCGTTGAATATCATTTTTTTTTTTTTAGAAAGTCGAACAACGATCATTCTTGAAACACTTTTCGCGTTTAAACTTTCTTGTTTAAATTAGTGAATATAAACGTAAGAGACGTTTGTGGTTTCTAATGAGACACGTATTGACTGCTCGGTTTAACGAGCAACTTCCATTGTTATAATTTAAACAAATTCACGACAGTAAGTCGTCATTGTCTCTTATTCTTTTTTATTCTTTTACGGCCGACAAAATTTCGTTAACGATCTTCACGTTTACTGAACGATTTAATTGTAATCACGAAATACTTATGAGTTTCTAACGTTACGAAAAAAAATCTTTGACAATATTTTAATTATATATTCATTGTCACGGAGAAAGTTCGACTTATACAGGGTGTACAATTAAAAAAAAGAAAAAGATAAAATCTATTCAATATTTATACAGTTAATAATGTTATAGTAATGTGTGTTGTTTTTTTTTTATTTAATTGAATATATATTTTTTTAAAACCCTGTATACGATTTTCATTATGAAATAACAAAGATATTTAATGAATAATAATATGATAAATTAAACAACGATGCGTAACGCGATTCGTGAGAGATGCTATTGGCATATCCCCTTTCTTGTAAATAAAATTCAAAATTTCGACTTAGCGCACACGGCTGGTGTCGGTTGTTTAGGAGATTTTGACTGCGGTGTTGGGCGCGTTTCTAGGACAGGGCAGAGACCCAAATCAGGTTGCTGTCATGGCTAAAAATGCTTCAGAGGTTAGTACGATTATGAACAAAAAAAAAAGAACAATAAATTTCGTTTACGAGTTTAACCAAATTTAGGAATTTCTTCACGCGAAGTATTATAATTATTATCGATCTATTATTGTTAAGCTTTGTTATTAACATATTTTCTTTTCTTTTATTTTTTTATATATCGATATTCGTATCTACTAATTATTTCTTGGTTCATTCGTGTGTCAATTTGATTTTCGTTTCGTTATTAAAAAAACATCCTAATTGTTAACATAAATTCTTAGAAAATAATACAGAAATATATTAATACAAATGAGAGATCACTTAATGTTCGTGACGAGACGGAAATCAAGTACCAACTATTTCTACTTTCTAAACTAGCATGCTTTTTTATTCTTATTCTTTCTTTCTTTGTTTACTTTACTTTTCTTTTCTATTTTATTCTATTTTACTCTATTCTATTCTATTCTATTCTTTATTTCGTGCAACGACGAGCAAGAATAAATGTTGAAAAAGTATGCTACAATTTTATGCTTTCTTATCATACAGTTCATCAGCATCGTCATCAACCTGTTGGACGCATTGAAAACATCCTTCTCGCATCGTTCTTTATCAGCACGTTCTCTTGGTAGACACGACAGCGTTTCTGAAGCAGCAATGGCATCAATCAGTATGCTGAAGGTACGTTTCATTTGACTTTTATTATTTAATATAATAACATTATAAACATCCTACTTCATAGATCGTATTTTTATATCTATGCAATTGTAATGACTCGTGATCAGGAATAATCGAATATATGAAACTCATCGAAGTTAATTAAAATTACTATAATAAGAAAAATGATGAGTTGACAGGTATTGAATCTTAACAAAATACTTTTTTTTTTTTTCTAAATGAAATATCGACAACGAGTTTGATCGAAATTAAATTGTTTCAAACAATATTACCAGTTTGTTAGGATTTTTAATACGCATTTGAACGAGGAATGATATTTTGTAATTATTTAAACAAAAATTATCTTTATCGCGCCTGCGTATAGGCAATACTTCATACATTATCTTTCGTTATACTTACTAACGCCATCTATTAATAAGAAATTTTTTTTTAATTTTACTTTATACAACCTATTCTTTCCGATAGATGGCACTTGCAAGCACAATTAACAACGACGTATAAAGTCTTGCCTATCTACAGGCGCATAAATATTTTTTTTGTTTTTTATTATATAAATAATTATTAAAAATCAATTTATATATTATTAATACGAATTATTAATAATCGTTAAATAAATTTTTCAAAGAAATAAGCTTTATTTTTTGTTTCTCGTCACGTTTGTGACGTTTCTCGTCCTTAAAAAAAAACATTTTTGTAACTAATAAATAATTGTTCTTTTTGATTATTTTTTAGGGATACGTGAGATCGGTAAAAACTTTCAGTAATATTGGTAGAGCCGAGGACGAAGGTCAACAAGGTTGTGCCGAAAGGGCCCTTTGCGAAGCCAGTGCCGAATGTGCCGCCGATGCACAAGGCACATCAACAATTTTCTGTCAATTAGGATCGTACGTTTGTTTAATAATCAAGAATAAATGATCTTATTCTAACGTAATTTTTTCCAAACTGATATTAAAGAAAAAAACTGTTGCTTTTTTTGTATCTAGGTACGCAACAAGTTACATGTTGCAAAGGCAAAGTGGCGTAGGATTCGAGGCACTTTACGATGCTGGACGACGTGGTCGTATGGGGGAAGATTGCAGAACTCTTTTCATGGATTGTAACGTCGCATGAGCAAACAAATTTCGCGTAAAAAACGTAATTTAAACTTTCGCAGATACCGTTCGAAAATTTATTTCGTTGAAAGAGAAAAAGAAAATTTATAATAAAAAAAAAAAGTCGCACGCGAAATATCATCGTTAAAAAAACTCCGCAAAAAAAAGAAAGTTATAAAAAGTGCATTAAAAAAAAAAAAAAAAGAAAGAATAAGATTGAACGAAAAAATAAAATTATACTTTTTCTTTTCGAATTTAATCAAAGAAGAAGCAGAAGGAACAATATTTCTTCTCCATTTAGCACGAAACGTACTTACGTTCATTTAATTGTTTTTATAATAATTATAAAGAGAGAGAGAGAGAAAGAGAGAAGAAACTAGAGAATGATGAAAATGATCTTTTCGATCGGGTATCTAGCGAAAGTTTTAATTGTCGTTAAAATCGTGTAAATCTAAACGAAGATTCGTAATATCATCATCAGATGAAATCACTCGATACGCGAAGATCCTCTCGACGATTTTATCTTTCGCGGAGGTGTCTCTCTTTTCTTCGTCGTCGATCGTCGTGATCGTAATAAAATAAAAAAATAAAAAAGAAAAAAAAAAGAACAAAGAACTTTCGAAGAGAGAAAAAATCGTCGAACGTTTAGTATTTTTTTCTCTTTTTTTTTTTTTTTTTTTTTTTTTCGTTAGAATTAGACTGAATAAAAATTCGTCGGGGTTCGAACGAACACACGAATTTGTTCGCGTAATATTGATCGTTCGAGTTCAACGATATGCGTTGTTTATCTCTCAATAGTTATACTTATTATTTATATTTATTTAAAGAAAGTTAGCATAGAACAACAATCGATCGTTTCGAAAAAACTAAATAAATAAATAATTCTCGAATGCTTCGGACGATTTTTGAAAATAAAAAAAATGAAAAAACAAAAAAAATATAATACATCACAGTTCGCCGTTAATCGCGATAATACGTAAATTGTCCCAGGAGGGTTTTTTATTTATTTTTTTCATCGAAATTAAAATAATTCGTTCGATGATTATAAAATCCGATCGTATCTCGAAAATATTATCCTCGCATTTTTCGTAATTGTCGTAAATGTTTAAAAAAAATTCATGATTAAAAATGTGTATACGTGTAAATTTATGAGAATATAATGAAAAGAGATTACGATCGCGTGGAAAAAATATCGTTCGATGCGAAATACACTTTATTTAATATATTTTAATATTTTATAATAATTTTCATTTAATTGAAAAAAAAAAACAAAAACAAATCTATATCGACTTCGATGAAAAATAAAACGAAATCTTGTTTTAATCATTAGGACGATTATCGAGATTATCGTGATTGACTTCGATTATTAGATATATTATCATACTTATGTACCTATTATACTACGAACATCTACAAAAATAAAAAATATAATATATATTATTATAGATCATTGTTTAAGTTAAAATATAAAATAAAAATCTTTTCACTTTTTATTTTTATTTCACGCGATAGATATTTAAAAAAACATTACGAAATAAAACCTGTTTTAATAATCGATCTGAATTAATTATTGTATATAGGCGTTATAATTTATATATATATATATATATATATACATAGTATATTATTTTACGGGTGAAGTTTATTCTTTTAGGATTACCCTAATTCATCCAGCTCGCTTAAATTTAATATATGTATTGTATATGTGGAATATAACGAAAATATTAAATAAATGGCCTAAGTGTTTAAACTTATCTCGAGATTAAACGATCCAAAAAAATCTATTCCATTATTATGAAAATAAATTTCAAATAAACGATTTAACAAACGATACGCGCGAATAAAAATCAAATAATAATTTGAACGTACGAAACGTTGGGGAGGGTTGAAAAATTTTGAGCTTCGACGAAAAAAAAACAAACTAATAAAAATGATTTTAAAAAGACCAACCAAAATTTGTTACTACGTCAAACTTAAAATTTATCAAAATAATTATCAGCTTGCTAGATGATCGAAATTGTTGAAAATAATTTCATTAACAATTTTACGATTGAATGCGTGCGAGAAATGACGGACAAAAGAGATAAAAATAAACGAAATTAAGGACACACAAGGAAAAAAAAAAATTCCGTTGTGGAATATACTTTTGTAGAGCAACATCCGGAACAAATTTACGCCTGGGAAATCATCGAGGAAGAACGCAGCCTCAAAGGAACGCATAAACCGTGACAAGAAAAGAGGGAAAGAGAGAGGAAAAAAATAAAAAAATAAAAAGTCGAGCAATGAATTTTCAGATGACAGAAACCAGTCATACTATGAATCTCGTTTAAGAAAGTTCTTTCGTTTCACGTCAACCGTCTGTGAATATTTTCTACATTTGCGTCAGAATACCTTTGAAATTTAGCAAAGGTAAGCAGCACCCGTCATCGTCTATCTTCTTAAACCTTATTCACAGATATTCCACGGACAAATAGCGTTTTTACGACATTCAGCATGTTTCACAAAACTTTCGCGTAATTATGCGAACATTTTCATTTTTATACTGAGAAATAAAGTTTCGTAATATATATTTAAAGAAATATATTGTTTAAGATTCAAATTACTAGTAAGCAATTAAAATTATCGATATAAATATTCTACAGTACACCGTGTATATAATATTTCATAAAAACAAATTAAGAGAAAAATATAAATTTATAAAATTCAACGTACTTATATTATATATTTAAATGTGTTATTATTACGTCAATATATAAAATATTAAATTTATTAAATATTATTAATTAATAAATATATGTTTAAAGAAATATAATATAATTTGGTCTTTGAATAATCTTTTGTCTTGTTTAAATCGATTACTAATTTTCCATGCAATTAAATGTTATACTTAACATAACTTAATTAATAACTTAATTAAAAAAGTAATAATAAATACATTAAATAAGACTTACAATAAAATTAAAATAATATTATAGTATTATTATATTTTGTAATGTGAAACTAATTAAAAATTCAAGAAATCAAGATAAAACTTGTTATTTCAAATTCTTTGAAAAATAGTAATTATCTTATCTCCCGTGTAAAATAATATCGTATAATATCTTATGGAAAATTTTCAATGAGGAAAATATGTACATAAATGAAATTAATCTGTCGGGTTATTTAAATTGGAAAAAAACATATAAACCAAATAAAAAAAAATAGAGAGAGAGAGAGAAAAAACCTATACAAATGTTTGTTTAAATATATTCGTCAACCTGTTTGTCAAGTTAAAAAAAAATTAGTAAAAACGATAGCAGTTCCGTATCGACCGCATTCCAAGTACGTAAGAGGTCAAAGAACTATGTGTCTGTTTTTCGTATCTTTTAAAACCTTTTACGTGAATGAACGTTCCGTAAATTTATACGTCTTTGTTTTCTTATGTAAAACGTGCACACGTTTTGAATACGTAATATATGTGTATATTCTATGGTAAAAGAATACTCAAATAAATCGAATAACGTGTTGAAATATTCTTTTAACTTATGCTCAAATTAAAACGAATATAGTTTGAAAATACTATCGCAATGAAATAAGTTCTACAATAACGTATAATTTATTTCGTATTATTTTTATTATTATTATTGTTGTTGTTGTTGTTCCAGATTAAGATGACGTTTAAATCGTTGATGAATTTTGGTTCCTCCGGAAAAATTCCTTACACGCCTGTCGATCGTTATCACAGCGGATGGGGTGGTGATTCTTACCATCACAGCTCTAAAGGGTTATTATTGGAAAAATCTTTCAAAGAATCTTTTAACGATGTTTATCATTAATTAAGATTAAAAGAACTTCTTCTTCCTCTTCTTCTTCTTCTTCTTCTTCATCGTTGTTTACATTTCAGTGGTTATAAAGGACACAAAGGTGGTGGTAATAATGCTGCTTTGAGCGCTTTAACTTTACTTGCCTTTCTCTTTCTCATAAACGTTATGCAAGTAAGTCATCTTAATAATAAAAAAAAAAAAATTAAGATAAAGAGAAAGAGAGAGAGATAAATAATTAAAATACTTATTAACATAAATTTACAATTGTAGCAATCATTGCAAGACAATAATGCAACCGTTACAACGCCCACGACAACGTTGTTTTTACGGGACGAGGATCAACCAATCGCATTGGACGGGAGAGACGTTAATAAAAAAAAGGACGACGATATTATTTACAATAGACAACCACCGAAATCTTACGACAAAAATTACGTCAGATTGTAATTCGTTAGTAATTTAAAATTGTTATTTTGCGGGATTTAAAATTATGGGACATTGATTCGTATATAAACACGTTTTTTTTTTTTTTTTATATTAGATTCAATTTTACTGTGCATCGTTTTTTTCCTTTTTTTTTTTTTTAACAGTATACGTGCTGATATTATTATATTTCGTTAGAATTTATTTTGCTTTTCTTTTCTTTTCTTTTCTTTTTCATTTTTTTTTTCTTTTTACGATTTTATTCGTTTCTTTCTTTTTTTATCATTGTCAAACATTTTACCATTTTACAATTATTAGATCGCAAAAATTTGCGCAAAATATTTATCGTAATTTTTATAACAGGAATATAACGATGGGAAAAATATTAGGAAAAGTATTCTACTCGTACTCGCATAAGAAGAGAGAGAGAGAGAGAAAAAAGAGAGAGGAAAAAGAGAGAGAAAAAGAGAGAGAAAAAAAAAAAAGAGAGAGAAAACAAGAGAGAGAACGAAAGAGAGAGAGACTTTTAATGTCGATTACTCTCGATTCGACATAATATCTTCGAAAGTTAAATACTAATAATAATAATAATAATCATAATAATAATAATAATAATAATAATAATAATAATAGTAATAATAATAGTTAGAAATGATTTAACCATGCGTCAAAACACATAAACATTTTATTTTTAATTTATTTTTCTTTTCTTTTCTTTACTTCTTTATTGTTTTTAATGTTCTTTTTCATTTTCATCTTCGAACATGAGCCTATATCCGTCGAACAATTTATCTTTTTTTTTTAATTTAATTAATTTAATTAGCGTTTTTCGAAAAATGTATTTATGTCGTCTTATGTACATAATTATTAGAAACATTGAGAGATATTCCTTTTTGTTTTTTTTTTTCTATTTTTTTTTCATTTTTCTGTTTACCCTCTTCACAATCTAATATCTTAAAAATAAACATCATTAACATATTTTTCGCGTATTGCTAGATGAGGATCGTAATGACAGGTCGTCCGAGGAACTATTATTAATCATCGTTTTAAATCGAGAAATAACGCTTGCTTTTTGTTCCCCCGTTTGTGTTTCTTTTTTTTCTCGATTACACCGATTAGAAAGAAAAGGAATTTGAAAAAGAATTTGTTTTCCTCCGCCAAATTCCCATGTACACCCCCCGCCCTCATCTACCCATCTTCCCCTGCACTTTTCGAACTCACTCGGGTACTTGTCACGATCCCGAAAAAATTTTATTCTTTCTTTTCTTTCTTTCTTCTTCTTCTTGTTTTATTCGACATATAGATTTTGTATTTTTATTTATTTATTTATTTATTTATTTATTTTATTATATTTTACTTTATTTTTTATTTTATTTGTTCGTCATATCGTTTTATTGGCTAGGAAAAGATTAGAAAAATTACCATGAACCTAAAAGGTCTTCTTGAGCCTTTCGAAATATGGCAGAGTATCACGCGTTTTAATTTGTTTTTTGTTGTTTTTTTTTGTTAATAATCGTTAGACGAGACGTATGCATGTATTTACGTATTCACGTATATACATATATATATTTATATATATTATATTATATTATATTTATAATTATAATATACGAATTATTATCGTTGAATTAAAACGAATATGTAATTGGTATGTCTATGTATGTGCATGTACGTATGTATGAATTTATTTATCAATTAAATGAAAATATGAAACTAAGACAGCCTAAGGTAATAATATTAATAATAAAATAATAAATAAATATTTTTCGTCGTATACTTTCTTTTATTCTCTCGATTAGATTTCTTGTTTTTTTTTTTTCTTTTTATTTATTTATTTTGTTTATTTAATCAAACGCATTTATTTCAAATAATATCGTTGAAAAGAAAAACACACACACACCTAGAAGGTATATATATATAATATATTTTTCAATTATTGATTAAAAATTGAATTAATTCATTCGTCGATGTAAAAAAGAAACGATGAAATATTTGTTTTGTTATACGTATGGAAGATACGAAGAAGGATTGGCAAGTATTATGGAAAAGGAATAAAAAAAAAAATATATATATATATACATATTTGCGTTTTTAAATTATCTTTCGCAAAAATGAATATTTACCTATAATTATACTATATTATTCATACTTACATACACATACACATATGTACGTATGCGTACGTACAATGGAAACGCGTATACAAAAACGATTTTTAATTTATAATCATGCTTGTACATTCAAACGATGTTCAAATTATCAACGATCTTCGTACTTTATTTATTTTACTTGCTTTTTCCTTGTTTTTTTTTTTTTAATCTTCTTTTGTACATCAACGAGCAGCCCGTTAAAAAAAGCATTTGTTGTGTTTTATTTTAAATATATTATATCACTCGACATTTGACAATTTTTACATTAAAAGAAAAAAAAAAGAAATTAAAAAACAACGTCGAGATCGTCCGAATATATTAGAAATAACTAGATCGTGTTTAATCTTTGAAAAGGAGACACTTTTTCGATCATTTATTTAGTTTCTCCGAAGATTAGGTTAAAAGGAAGAAGAAGAAGAAGAAGGAAGGGTGGTATTAATTAGCAAAAATAAAAAAAAGAAACAATATGAAAAATTAGAGAAAAAGATTGATTTTTTTTGAACACACGCACGGGTAGACTCGAAGAGCTCAAGGTCACCTTAGCTTTCTTACTTACAATTAGTATTTTTTTGTTATGTTAATATAGATACTCTGAAAATTATCTTGGTTATAAAACGAACGTTAGTAACCAAGAGAAAAATAGCTATGTATGTATGTGTGTATATATATATATATATATGTTTGTATATATATATGTTACCGTTAAAACGTAAAATTTGTTAATTCATGAACTGACTATACCGACCTATTAAAATATGAAAGAAGACAGAATTAAATATATTAATCTAATATATAATTATATATAACATACATATATAATAATAATAATTATTATTATATTATATGGAACGAGATACGATATTATGGTAAAATTCAAAAAAATATTTCGAATATTCGATTTATTCGCACACACATACGCTTAAATCATATTATTAATGAACTAATTATGCATATGTATAATATATTTAATTAAGATATAATGTATGAACTCTTATATACTTTTATAAGATTAATACGAAAACTTAGTAAAATTGTTTACCTAATATCCCAAATATGTTACCTCGATCATTGTTCAAACGTTACTGACATAAATAAGTAATTTCGTAAATATTTAATGTCTCCTCTTTCATAGGTCACTTTATTTTCGACAATAAGAAATTATTCCTATATAGGTCATACCGTTTGCATATTTTTAATAAAAACTTTAATCGTTTAATATTATTCCTATTATTTTAATAAATTTCTTTTCCCGTGAAATGAATTTTCGAAATAATTTCGTTGGAAAAGTAGAATTTTAATATTTCAATTATCTATGTATGTGTATGTGTATAGATATAAAATATAAAATAATATCAATGAAAAATACAAACATATATATGTGTATAAATCATTAAAACGTTTTTATAGAATTTAGAGAATGGAATTTTGATATTTTAATTATATACGTGTATTCGTGTATTAACCGAATTATACATTTGAACGGTAACATATACATTAAATTACTGTATATGTAGTAAAGAATCAATGACGGTGTCCTTCGATGACGGGACCCTTAAGATGACGGTTTTTCTTTCGACAAACAATCCGTCGTAGCAAACATCTCTTTTTAATTTAAATTTTTGCATCTTTTTTTCTTTGTCAACTATTCCCCTTTTTTGCTTTCTCGTCTTCTCCTCTTTTTATCTTTATTTATTTATTAATTTATTTATATTTATTTATTTATTTATATATATATATATTTTTTTGTTCTTTTTATTTTTTTTGTTTTTCTTCTTTTCTTTCGTTAGTCTTCTTCGTAATGTACAGATTTGAAAAGAGAAAAGAACATTTATAACGATCGTCTAATATGTATGCATGTATGCATGTATGCATGTATGTTATGTTATGTATACGCATATACATTCGAAATTGTAGTATGAGTTAGTTTTATGAATCGTTTCCTCGTCCCCGTGATCATTATATCCGTAGTGACAAGGAATAAAGGAAGAAAAGCGTAAATAGAAATAACGACTCTGCAAGAATTCGTTTCAATTCCGGTACGCAGTTATGGCAATTCGAAGAAAACCTTTCCATGGGCACCGAGCGAGTAATTTTGACACATCTGTTTAATTACATATATAAATATATAATATTATATATACAAAAATATTATATATTTAATATTTAATTGATATATTTTTTAAATATATATTTAAATGGAAAGAAATATTTTTTTTTTTTCATATAAATCAATTTTGGTGAATAAAATATAAAAAAGATTATGAATTTTAAATATAAAATAAAGAAACTGATTATTATATGAAAGTAACGTTATATAATTAATTATTGTTGTTTTTTCGTTTTTTTTTTTTTCTTTTTCAACTAATATTACTCGCTCTCGGTACTTCATTGAATGATATTAGTTATTACTGGTTTCTTTCTTTCTTTTTTATTTTTTTTTTCAATGATTTCTTTTTTTGCTGCTGTTGTTGTGTTTTCTATATTTTTATATACGTCGTAAAACACGAGTCAGTATTTCTTTATTGAACACAATGAGAAGTGTCACGAGCTGTGACACGTGTTCAGTACTTCCAATGACGTAAACGTTTTAGAAACGTAAGAGATACTCAACGATACTAATAGGAATTATGACAAAGTCATCTATTTTCGTAAAAAAGAAAAAGAAAAAAAAAAGATAAAGATACCTATAAAACTTACTTCGAATCGCATACTTCGTTAAACTAATAATATTATTTTATGCGAGCATGCAAAAAACGAAGCACTCTAATTTTTCTGACATTTTCTGAGTTGGTCTCTTTCGATTCAATTCTTTATGTTCAAAGTTTTATACAATATATTAAAAAAAAAAAAAAAAAAAAAAAAAAATAAGAAATGGAAGAATTTTCCGTAAATTACATTTTTTTTCAATTGGAATTATCGACTTGAAAAGAAACCAAGTCAGACAATACTTTTATCGTAAGTTAAACGCAAACACTCGTTTAATAACGTTGATTTGTTTGGTCGCTAATTTACGTGCTTCTAAATTGTCTTGGTTTTTTTTTTCTTTTTCTTTTTTTTTAATATCTTTTTCTTTATTCTTTTTTTTTCCTATTTTTTTCTTTTTATTCTTTTTTTTTGTATTTCTGCAGGCAGCATCACGGACATCGAAGTTGAAGAGAATCTTTGACGTTTGTTCTTCTTCTTCTTCTTCTTCTTCTTCTTCTTCGATTGCCATTCGATACGATACTTAGGAGGTAGATAAATACGTAATTCCATTTGCAATTTGCGATATGCGGTTTCGCCTTTTTCCTATTATTATTATTATTATTATTATTATTATTATTATTATTATTTTATTATTATTATTAATATTATTATTTTTCCTAATCATCAATCTAAATAACGAAACTCTTCAATTAGGGAAGAGTTAAGCATTATCATGGATTATTCCGCTACAATGTGTAAATATATTATTTACAAAAGGAACGAAAAAGAAAAATTAAAAAAAAAAACAAAAGAAGAAAAAAACAAACAAAATGAAAATCCACTCTTCTCGTATTCGCAGGCACTCTCGTAATACATGCTTCCCACGTTTGTGAAAGCGCAAACAAAAATTGAGAAACTCAAGATTACTCGATAATTAATGATAATTAAATATTTATATATATATAATGAGTTCCATTATGAATATTCGTAACTCTTCGTTCACTGTTTAATTTAAAACAATCAATATTTTCTTTCTATACGATCATTCCAAATTCTTATCAACCATATAAAATGTATTTTACGATTGATTCAATTTTATATCGCAAAAAGAACACATTTTTGTTTTGTTCATAAAAATAAAAAAAAAAGTAAAAATTGAATATATAAATGTTAAATCAAAGAACACATATTTCTCTTTTTTCAATATGAGTTAAATAAAAATTCGATATAAATTAATTTGCAATATTTATAAACGGACAAAAAATGAGTACGAATAATAATTCTATGACTCATTGTACATATAATACGTAAATGTCGTTTTACTTTCAATCGGGACGAAAATAATTCATTTGCATTAGATCGATGTTTAACGAAAGAAAACAAAAAAAAAAAAACAAAAAAGAAAAAAACAAAAAGAAAAATTCTAGAGACGCCAAACTTGGCTTCGTCGATCAAACGAAATAAAACGAAATAAAACGAACGATTTCCATGAAAAGGGATGCCTGTTATGTGATATCACACATACACACACACACGCGTACACACACGTACGTACGTTTATATTCTTAAGAGCCTAATATTTGCTAACGATCGTAACGAAACCTACCCTCTTTGCGTTTAGTGTATACAACAGTCGATAAAATAATTTTTTCGAAAGGAGGAAGGATTCGTAACGACGAGGCTCTTTTCTAATCTTCTCGTATTGCCAACGATCATCATCTCTTGAACACTAATTTTAAGTAAGTAAAAAAAAAAAGGAAAAAAAAGGAAAATAAAAAACAAAAAAATTCATTTCGCGACTAAATGCAGAACGCGAGATGACGTTTAAAAAAATAATTTCATAGCGAAAAGCAATCTCCCCGTTCGAGTTTTAATTTTGTTCGGGGTACATTTTTTTTTTGTGTCCTATTTTGCCTTTTTCTTTCTCTTTTTTTTTTTTTATTTTTTTCTTGGTCGATCTACGAGTATTTCGATTGAAGTAACAAACAAACAGACAAACAAATCGTTGCTCGACGTCTGCATACCGGTTAATGACAACTCGTTAAATAAAAAGATAATAAAATTGAAGAAAAAAAAATAGATAGATAGATAGATAGATAAAGATAAAGATAGAAAGAGAGAGAAAGATAGAGAGAGAGAGAGATAGAGAGAGATAGAGAGAGAAAGATATCCTATTATATTTTTTATATTTTAAATTATTTTTTTTAACCATTCTTCAATATTTCTTTTTACTATTTTTTTTTTGTTTTTTGGTTTGTTTGCATTAATTCTTTCTTTTTCACTCCATAAACATTTTTTAAGTGTTTCTTTGAACACGCGATAGCGGATTTACGAACGTTAATAATATTCGAACGTTTAAACGAAGGTAGGTGTGTGTATATATATATATGTATACGTTGTACATATTTATACATACACATGTGTGTATTTATACATACACATGTGTACGTTGTCCCCCCTCCCCCCAATTCCCGAACAGACACGATGATCGATAATCGCGAATAAATCTTGCAAACGAGAGCTTTCGAAAAACACGTATGGGTATTAGAATAAATCAAAAGTTCGTGCGTTTATCGTGGTGAAACACTTTACTTTAAAACTGTATAATGGATTATTAGTTTCTGTAAAATTTACTTTGGAAATATTAGAAAAAAAAACAAAAAACGCACGAACTTTTGACTCACCCTAATATAAGGAAGTTTGATCATGACACACACGCATATACACGTACACGCACGCACACGCACGTACATACAACCTTATGAGAGATGAGAGTGAAGATCGTAAAAGAGAAAGAGAAGAAGAGAGAGAGAGAGAGTGAGTGAGTGAGTGTGTGTGTGTGTGTGTGTGTGTGTGTGTGTGGTGTGTGTGTGTGTGTGGTGTGTGTGTGTGTGTGTATTGAAGGAGAGAGAGAGAGAAAGATCATTCAGTACATCGTGTTAACGATGAAAATTTCTTTCAAACTTTTGCCAACGAGAGCGCTTCGTTTCGTTCCGTTTCGTTCCGTTCGTTTAAATCCAACTTGTATTTCGAATTCTTATTTAGAATACAGATAAAATCGTTTCTATATATTATTATTTTAGCTGGCAGCGATGCATCGCTCATTTTAAATTCGCAACGGGTGATCTCTCTAAAGTGCGTCATTGTGCAACAGTTTTCTTGTTATTTTATTTTTCTCTTTTTTGCCGTTGGTTTCTTTATTTGTTTGTTTCTTTCTTTCTTTTACATAACGAAGGTGAATCTCGTAACGACCACGATCACGGGGGTCAGGAAGGGGGGAAAGAGAATTGATCATCGGATATTAATTTCGATCAAAGAATTTTCTTTGGAAACGGAAAGTGAAATGAATCTCGAAAAAATAAAGAGGATTTTGTTAGGTTCCAGTATCCTCCCCCCTCCCCATCCCCAAATCTGAGGATTCCGTGTTCGGAAACGGACCAATTTTTGGAATGAGGGGTAGTACCGATTCGATAATTCGAGAAACACCTTCGTTCACTATCATCGATTTTCGCGCGACAATTAGAATGATCTCTTTGCGGCACGATTTAAAATGCGAATTTTTTGTCGAGAAAAATTATTTATCGCGTTCTCTAACGTAACACGTAATAGATAGTTAAATATTATTTCTTTTTTTTCTATTTTTTTTTTCTTTTTCTTATTCTTTTTCTTTTATCTTTTTGTGTTAATCGTTTCGAAGACGAGGCCCGATTTTATTGGTGCGAATTGTCATCGGTTTCCTCCTGAGAAACGATACTCGATCTATTAGATCTAACGTCTAGATCCATGCCAAATGGTTTTCCCGAATTGATGAGCGTCTGCTGATTAACGACAGCTTGGCCCGTAACAATTTGGTTGTCCTCGATGCTCAAACTGCATTCCAACGAGCTGTCACTGAAAGTATAGAAACAGACTTCTACTCAACACTAGCGCCTATCAAGACAATTAAATGAGATTGTTTATTATATTCGATACATGATCGTACCCAGGTGAGTTTACCTGACGATGCTGGCACGATCGACAGAACTCGTAGTTGTCGGCAGGACAACACAGTTCTCACCGTTGCACGTACGTTCCCCGTTGCTGCTGCTACAAGAAGACGAAGTTCTCGTAACATTGGTTGCTGTTGCTGTTGGTGTTTCTCTGTTGATCGATGCTCTTCTAGATTCCTCGTGACACTCGCATCTACATTCTTCCGGTTGTACGTAACTATAACCGGTCGTTTTATTAACCTCGTCCTCGGTACGGGGAATCGTTTGAATTATTTTCGGCGCCTTTCTCTTTTCCGGTATCTCCTCGAAATTAATCCAATTGGTTGGCCTGGTCGTTGCTCTAGGTGGCAATGGTGGCGGGCTAGGTGATTTACCGGTTGTCCTGTTACGACCACCGTCCGTAACTTTACCGGCGAACTCGCTGAACGTATTAGCAGCGTGTCTTTTCGGACTCTTCAATTTAAAACTATCCTCGCGTGGTAAGGATATTTTCATTCTTTCTACTCGTCTCTCGTCGAGTGACGTTTGCATCACGAACTCGTCCAATAACGTTGGATTAATCGGTGTCGTTGAACGTGGCCTCTCGATTGGTATCGTTCTAAAATACAAAATTATCGTTCAATTTTTCTTATCGACCAAAAAAAAAAAGGAATACATCTTATTCGTTAACGATATGTGTTACAACGATATGTGCACACAAATAATAATAATAATAATAATTAATCAATTAGATATCGTACCTAACTTCTTGCAGTCGTTGTTTCACAGGTAAAATTGGTACCGCTACGCTTTTCTCCAAAGGCAAGGTTGTCGGAATATAAGGAAGATCTTCTTCGAAGCTTTCCTCGTTGAACAGACCCTTACGTTCGTCCGGTAATTCCTCGCTAATTTTCTCAGTCTTATTACGAATAAACTCTATCTCGGAATCCCTTTCGGATTCCGAACTGTTATGATCGAGATCCGATATTATGCTAGACGTCTTCACTAAATTAACTTCCGCCATTTTGACGGACAATCCGTCCTCCAAAAATTCCGTTTTCTTAGACTCGACGATTGTTTTCGTAACGGTAACATCGCCAATATCTGGAATTTTCTTTTTCTGTGATGTAAAATCGTCTATTTTTTCCGCTGCTAAAGTAACCTGTTCCTCCTTACTTTTTCTCTTGATCTTCGGTACAACCTCGGGAGGAACAATTTTTTTAGAAATCGAATCTTTGGAAGAACTACCGGACAATCTTTGATTTGATCCGGACACCGGCCTAATTTCGTTAGACGAAGTTGGCGAACTTGCGGTGGTAGATGATTTAATTAAAGTATTATCTAAATTACCCTTAACAATCTGTGCACTTATTATTTTCGAATCTTTCGATTGGCCGCTGATCATCGACGTCTGAGAATCTCTCGACGGGCTACGTGGTATTATTTGATTATCCAATGACGATCTTTTAGACGGCGTAATTTCAATTCTCGCTTCAGTTCTCATTTCAACACAGGGAGGACGATGATGTTCAATGGAAACCTCGGTCATCATAATACCACCGGTAGTAGTAGTCGTACGTGGTTCCGATTCGTATTCGTCTAACAATTTGGTTGGTGTTTCTAACGGTATCGAAACACTTTCGGATGGTAATGCTTCCTCGTAATTTCTATCGTCCGCGTGAAGACTGATGAAGATAGAATCATCCTTGCGTCTTTCTTTTTCCGTGTTGAAAGTAAACTCGACCTGGCCTATACTTTCCAACGACGGTTGTTGTTGTTGTTGTTGTAGTTGATCAACAACGTTACCAACACCACCACCACCACTACCAACACCACTACCACCACCACTACCACCACTACCAACGTCGTACTCTATTGCAACACCGGAAGAAGATGATGCTATAGCTTCATCGTAACTCTTCTTCCTCTCGCGTTTCTTGAATAAACTCAAGGTCGACGAGAAGACCCCCTTGTTCTTGGAATCCTTCTTCAAAGTAGAACCACTCTTATCAACGGCAACCCTTTCTCGCGATTTAGATCTGCTCCTTAGACTCTCCGTGGTGTCCTTTATCTTCGAGGTTAAACTCCTACGTGGTTTAGTACTCGGCGACGGTGATTCTGGGCTCAGTACGCTGCCATCAGTTCTGGTCTTGAGGAACAGAGCATACTTTCCTTTAGGATCACTCCCTTTATTAAAAAGCGTTTCGCTTACCGGGGGGCATTAGGTAGAAGAAGAAGAAGAAGAAGAAGAAGACTACAATAGCTCGATTGTGATAAAGCGTAATTTGTACTCTAAAAGCGTTAACAACAACCAACAACGTGTCTTTTCTCTCTGTACGTGTTATGATGCGTGCGTGCGTGTGTGTGTGTTCATATTGGGTATTTTTATTTTTTTATTTTTTTTTATATTTTTTTTTTATGTCGTTTTTTGGTTATTTTTTTGTTTGTTGTTTGTTTGTTTGTTTGTTTTGTGAAAGCTTTTTGAAACATATCACTTTACCTTGAATAAAGAGGCAAAACTGCTTTTTCTTGATACGGAAGATGGACTAGGTGTCCGGGATCCCTCGAGATCTCGAACCTTTTGATGTCTCGGTAATTTAGGACTACCAGTTAAGCTACTCGCCGTTGGTGTAGTTTGGACGATCTCTTTGAAATTCTGTGCTTTCTTTCGTTTGTCGTTAAAATCTAAGGTCGCGGGCTTTTGAACTTCTTGAGGCTGACTTTTAGCTGGCTGCTGCTGTTGTTGTTGTTGTTGTTGATGTTGTTGTTGTTGATGTTGTTGTTGCGTTGATTCAAATGATTTACGAATAATTGGTACCTAAAGAAATCACACAATAGGTTTCCCAAAAAAATACTCGATAGTTGATATAAAATAATAAT
Source organism: Polistes fuscatus (assembly GCF_010416935.1). Taxonomy (NCBI): domain Eukaryota; kingdom Metazoa; phylum Arthropoda; class Insecta; order Hymenoptera; family Vespidae; genus Polistes; species Polistes fuscatus. The sequence goes on along the minus strand of NW_025113118.1, from coordinate 10,008,918 downwards.
AATTCAAAGTTAATCGTACCTCTATGTTAACCTTTTCTAAAAATCTCTTAGTAATCTCCACTTCTCTCTTAAATATCTCTTTCCTTTCTTCCCGACCGCGTCTTCTTGGCTTATCTAAAGGATCTGGCTTCAAATTACCACCGACCATAGATACTTAATACTTTCTGGAATTAACGCTTTAGTGGTGTCGGCTTCGCGTTTCAACAAAATCTTTTCTAAGTCTTCGGTTTCTGGTTTCGATGGTTCAATCAAGTTATCAGCTAAAGTCGGCTTGCTACCACAAAAGGATGTCTCCAATAGACATTTGTGCGGACTCGGTGACCTTTAATGATAAATGAAAAGGAAAAAAAAGAAAAAAAAGAAAAGTTTTGTTGTATTTTAATTAATTTAACCATTCGTAGGACGAACAACGTCATATTATTTGTTTTAATGAGAAAAAAAAAACAAGAACATTTTAAATGTAATATTAATTTGTACGTTCGGGAATAAAATAAAATTGATAACTAACGAATCAAATACCTCGATGAAGTACCCGACACCACCGAGAGTTTTCCGGAAACACCAGAACCCTGGCTTCCCACAGAAGACAATCTGGAGGTTCTACCGCTGATGTTAAGGAGGATGATTTCAGAACAATTACTATCCTTCCGTTCCCTATCTTGGGTATGCCTCGTTCCACCGCTATAATCCGATTGTGATCCATCTTCTCTTCGTTTTCTTGCCTTCTTCGATTCCCTCCTAAGATCTTGCTCGTGTATTGGATCCTGCAAGTCTAATTCCTCCGTTGACGATCTTAAATCCTGTGCATCTTCCTTGTAACCTAAGGTCAGCTTACTCCCTGGAGGAGGATCTCCACCTGGGACACAAAATTTTATTTTTTTTCCATTTATTATATATCTAATAAATAAAATTTATATTTTATCATCTCTATACAATTTTTTTCTTTATAACAATTCCATTTATAGGCGATACAAATTATTCATTTAAAATAATTACAATATAATAGGTATATATATATATTTAATTTAATATGAATATGAAATAAAATAATATAATTCCATTATTAAGCGTTACAAATTAATAATTAAAACTATAATATAATATATATTTAATTTTTCATATAATAAATTTAATATCTATATAAAAAATAATAAAATAATAATATAATAAGAAAAAAAGGGAAAATAAAGTAAATATACCTGCGAGAAGTTCTCTTTCGGGTGATGATTCCCTAGAATTGCTATCCTCATGGTGTGAGGAACTGCTTGCCCGGCTGATATCAATTCTTGGTGTACTGGGTGTCTTTAGCGAACTACCAGGCGTTGCCGGGGTGGCGACCTCGATGATGCCTGGCATTCGTGTTGTCGGTTCCCCCTGCATTCAAATTCGTAGACTGGTTTGTCGTTGGATCACAGTCTTGGAATTGTAGGTGTTGAACTTCGGGGTTTCAGGGCCCCTTTTCCAAAGTTTAAGAGGAAGACGTGCGACACTCGGAGAAGGGGAACACACACGCTCGATTCTTGTGAGCCGAGCGGGTCTCGGAGTAGTCGATAAGAAGTAGGACTCAGGGAGGACTCATGGGGGACTCACGTTTTCCACCTCGTCCGACAGGTCTTCGAAGGATGCTATTGGTGCTGGTCCAAGCTTCCTCTGACGAGCGCTCGGCAATCCTGATGCCATATTCGATACCTCGAACCTCGGAGATACTGCAAAGCCGATGAATTAACCCAACGAATAAACACGATTAAGATTTATACTTTTTCTTTTCTTTTCTTGCTTTTTTTTTCAATTTCTATTCGAAAACTTTAACTATATCTACTTGGTCTACTTAAAAAACAAGAATCCAAATGTGTTTCTTTTTTTTTTAACCCTTTGAATTCTGTGAGCGCATATATGCGTCCAACGAAAGCAATCCGCATTGACTAAGGGCGCATATACGTCAATTCTATTCAAAAACTTCAACTATGTCTACTTAGTTTAATTAAAAAACAAGAATCCAAATGTGTTTCTTTTTTTTTAATCCTTTGAGTTCTGTGGGCGCATATATGTGTCCAACGAAAGCAATCCGCATTGACTAAGGGCGCATATATACGTCAATTCTATTCGAAAACTTTAACTATATCTACTTGGTCTACTTAAAAAACATGAATCCAAATGTGTTTCTTTTTTTTAACCCTTTGAGTTCTGTAGGCGCATATATGCGTCCAACGAAAGCAATCCGCATTGACTAAGGGCGCATATATGCGCCTGTCAATTTTTTTCGACCTTCCTTTCCAAAATTCGAAATTCTTTTCCTTTTTTTTCTCTATTATTTAATCTAAATAATTAAACATTAATATAGAAAAAAATCATTCCGTTCTCGGTGATATTCAAAGAGTTAAAATAAAAATCATAGAATCATTCTAACGATTCTAACGTATGTATTACTTTTTCTTTAATTTTTAATCGACGTATAAATACGGAAACACAATCTATTGTATCAATTAACTATTCTACTATTTACTCGTTTTAATTACAATCGATAGAGGAAACGTATAACAATGTTTAATATTGAAGCAGATATTAAGAAGAATAATTTTACATATATATATATATATTATTACGTTCTAGTAATGATCTTTTTGTGTTAACTATACATTATGAGTTACTATAATACTACTTTCGTGCTCTACGCTAATAACTAATCGCACTTGTAAAAACGTAATTTACATATCGCCATAACTTTAATCGCAACTACCGTAGACATTTTTTGAAGCGTGTTTTTATTGTCTCTTTTCTTTTTTTCTTTTTTTTTCAATCTCAAAGCTTGTTATAAACTTTTGTGTAACATAAATGAAATTATTAGTTATTTTTTTTCTTTTTCCGTTCTTTACCCTTTCTAGTATCTCTACACGACAGAACATGGGTTCTAATTTATTTCCAAGTTATCGTGAACGTGGCATAAAAGTCAGAAGCTCGCGTCACCGCATCAAATAATTCAATTTTCTCGTTTCTACGTCATTTAATATCTAACGGGCCAACAAGGTTAACTTTTCTCATAAGCAACGTTCATTAATTGATTTTCCAAAAGTTCATTTTTTTTTTTCAATGAAATTGTTTCAAGCAACTATGAAAAAACATCGAATGCTAGATCGATAACTATTGTTTCGTTTCAATTTAAAAAAAAAGAAAAATGTATCTAAACATATATAATAAATATCTAATTAGAACAACACAGAACTAGAGGAGAAAATGTTAAATCCTTACGCGTGTCGCATGATTGATCTTAAGGAACGTAAAAGAACCGTATCATTATGAGTAACCATTATAGCGAGGTATAATTAATGCAAATGTAAGAGTAAAGGAGCACGTAAATGCATTTAATAAGAAGGGAATTAAAAATGACGGAGCGAATGGAGACACTTCGAACAAAAAGAAAAAGAAAATAAGGAGAAAGAAAAAGAAAAAAAATCTGCTCGGAGAGCGAAGGTTAGATAATCGGATGAATTTTTTTGTCATATCTCACATTGATATTTCAGACAATGAGATAAAAATCACGGATATATATTTTTCATCCTTCGTTATCATTTCATTCAATTATTTTTTTATCACGCGTTTTAAAATTATTTCATCGCCTGTGCGAAAAGTTCGTAACAATTATATAATGAAAATTATTCAATGGCAAAGAAAATATTTCAAATATAATATATTACATTCTATTTTTATATATTTAAGATTAAATACTTTTTATTTTATATTAACAACAAATAGAAATATAATATATCATATCGAATATATATATATATAATTTAAATTTAATATATTATAATAATAATATATTTTTATTATTTACATATATTTTATTATAGCACACAATACTATATATATAATAATATATTTTTAAATTGGCACGAATGTATCCCATACGAAAATCTAGGGAAAAAATAAAGAAATCTATTAATTTATAAAATAATTAATGTTTTATCGAATAAATAATATATCCATTTCGTATTGGAAACTCCGTAGAATTGTTTTAAACGGATTTTACATACGTCAAATATGCATCGCGTTAACTAATCAATAATACAATCGCATCTACACTCGCATCTTTGCACCTTTAATAATAATTAACGTTATCACGTATTTCATACACGTATATGCATATATGTATATGTATATATATATAGATACGTGAAGAGATTGAATAATATACTTGATAGATCTGTGCTAGCAATGCATTTGACATAACAGACATTGAGATATCCTGTAACCTAAATTACGCGTTTAAAATCAACGCAAATCTACGATGAAATTCAACGCTACTTGTCGGTTGATCCTTTCAACGTATAACATCACGCGCTTGAGGATTCAATTAATGTGTTAAACTGGTTCTATTTATTTTATTTTTTCCCCACACCCTTCCCTCCCCCCCCAACTCCTTTATTTGTAAAGATTTTATCATAGTTCGCATTGACCCAATTCAAATGAAATTATACCAAATGCTACGTACTTGATCATATTTAATCTCTAACGCCGATGATGCTAATTAATTGATTATTCAGTTTAACCGATTAATTATTAACGAAATTAAAATTTCTAGAATAATTAACACACTTTTCGCGAACTCCTAACGCTGGATGATATATCGATTAATAATCAAAATAAAATGTTTCTTCTAGGTGTCAAAGGTATCCCGAGACAAATTATTTTTATCCTCGAATGACGAAAAATTATTCGATTTTAATGCGAATTTTTTATCTGTCTTTTTATATTATCTTTGTACAATTAAACGCCTAAATTAAAATATTGCTCGTGAAATTGATCGATTATATTTTTTTTTTATACGATCAATAAAACGGAATGATTTTGGACACATATCGTAAAACATTTTCACTAAAACGTTTAATCCCCTCGACACCCGGTATAAGGGAAAAATCTTTCGAAAAGAATCAAAACAAAAGTAACGTTAATTCGTCGTTTGATTAAAACACGCGATCGCGTGCGTCAACGAATTATTTTTGCGAACGAAGAAAAATCCTTACTTTATTAAGTGTTAAAAGTATAAGTATTCAAAAATAATAATAATAAGAAGAAGAAGAATAAAAAGAAGTACAGAACTATTTCGTGTTAAGATTCTTTTTTATTATTAAAAAAAAAAAAAAACAAAAAGAAATAGAAAACAATAATACGAACGTTCTATTTTTCATTATTTTGCGTTTTATTTATTTTTTTTGTATTATTTCTAGTCTTATTCTTTTCACTCGGTGTCATTGTTCGCGAAACAACAGTACCGGATAGAAGACACGTTCATGGTAAAGGACAGCTACGATTCTTTATTTCTTGCTTTTTTAATTTCATTAAAAGAAAACGAAGGAACTATAGTTCACAACATACACAAAAACACATAGACACGTTCGTTCGTACGTTCGTTTGTTCGTTCGTTCGTACAATATCACACGCAATAAAGAAGAAAAAAGATCGCAACGAAGTAAAAAAACATTGTTGTTGCGCCAACGGTGGTTAGTCCCATGAACCACCAACCAGGTAAACCGTGTCTGTCAGATAAATAGGTCGTCGAGCATGACTGCACCTTGGGAAAATGTTTCATCGAGCTAACGCGTTTCTCACCGAACGAACGAAAGAACAAACGATCTATCATGGAAAAGGATCTATCACGTTAACGAACCAAGTCTCTTCTCTTTTACGAGCTAATTTCAACCCCCCTCCCTCGCCCACCGTATGATCAACTACAATACTTCTTTACTAGACCCCTATCAGTACTCATTTAATAGTATGATAAATTAATAAACTATACTAGACATTTTTTGTTTCAATTCATATTATCCTTTTTTTTTCTTTTATCTTATTTTATTCACTTCAATTCTTTCTTTTTTATTAATCCCCATTGCGTTCCTTAATTTTAGATTTAAATTATTAACATTAAACTTAACGTGACCCCGATTGTACTATTTTTTGACAATATTTCTCTTACAAATTTATAGAACTATATTTGCGATGAGTCAAGAATTTTTATTACATAAATAATATATGTATATATTCTTTTTTGCTATACACATGTATATCGTAAAATATATGACTTTTCGATAACGGAGTTATTTGATACGTTTTATAGCAATATTAATATTCGTATAAAATTTGCAAAATATTTTTATATATTTTCTTGTAAATTGTATTAAAAAAAAAAAAAAAGAAAAAAAGGGAGAAAAAAATAATCCAATAAAATTAGAAGTAAAGATTTATTGAACGATATTCAATAAACTAATTGGACGAGATATACTTTCGTTATTTCCATATACAATTTTTTGTTCTTTTTCAAAAAGCAATAAAATCGAGTGATCGAACCTTAACAAATTTTCCCTCGATAATAATAATAACCAATTAATCGTCCCCCTTTTGAAATTATTCCAATACCAATAATAAAGTTTTCTTTTTCCCTCAATCTGTGAATAATTAATAAATGTTCTACGATGAAATAACTTAGAATATTCAAAGAGAAATTTCAACTAGTCGTCCTGGGACGACATTTGAAAGCACGTTCCCCCTCAAAAGCAAATATAGCGTTAAGGATTGCTACTAACGTAACCTGAAAAGCTAACTTCCATAACCGAAATCCATTCGTTGGAAGTATATAGAAAAAAAAAAAAAAAGTAAAAACGACCAGCACGAAAGGAAAATTCTAAATTCATTCGTATGATCGAATTTTTACTTACGCGTGAGTCTAGTAAATGATAAATATGAATATAGAACGACGATGAAACAAAAATAAAGGGGAAAAAAATAAGAAATAAATGTAAATGAGATATTTGTTAAAATAGAACAATTAGATCGTCCGTTAAAATTGTATTAACATATATTTCAACGTTAAAAAAAACTGTTACATCATCGGCTTAATAATTAGCGTAAATTAACAAAGTCTCTCTTTTTGTTTCTTCTTTTTTTTTTCTTTTCTTTCGTTCTTTTCTCTACGTTTTAACGTCGTGAATATATGAATTTTATGAATTGAAACTCACATCACATAGAATAAATCGATATTTAACATTATATCTCTTCGAAATATTTTTTCTCGAAAGAAAGAGAGAGAGAGAAAATGAAATCGAGATATTATCGATAAAAAAAAATAGAAATTTAACCTACTAATACATAGAATGAAAATCCACGAGTTTTTTTTTCGAATTAATCCTAATTTTGATATTTGTTTTCCAAATTGTGATAATATAAACAAACAAACGCTAGATTATTTAACGATTAAATAATTCATCTTATTTATCATTATAATATATAATATTCTACATTATTTCTCGGATTTGTGTGGATCAAATTAGGCAGAAAAAATATAACAATTATAATGATAATAATGATGATTATAATAATAATGAAATGTTATTAAAGAGACCGTTCCTGGAAATTACGTAAAAACAAAATGTTGTCGTGCCATTTTCTCTCTCTCTCTCTCTCTCTCTCTCTTTTTCTTGGTAATTTATTTTTAATAAAAAGGTAAAAAAAAAAAAAGAAAAAAAATCCCCATTAGATATCGATAAGATCTCGATCATCATACTACTCGTTGTGATCAGCTTTAAAATCGCACTCGGGACGGTGGTGGTGCCGAGTGAAGCGCGAGTCAGCGTTTAAAAATATACCGAAGAAATGCGAAAAAGAAAATGCATGTAATAATCTAAGAAATAGAATTTGGTTTTGTAATAATAATAATAATAATAATATTTCCGTCGGAAATGATGGCATTTATACGTCCTGTATAAATTACATTACAATTGGAAAGAGACTGATTTAGATATTTTACGATTAAAACATGACAACATTACTCGCAACACGATTTAAAATTAATTAATTTGAATATATTAAAGTTTTAAACACAAAAACGAATTTTAATTTTCTTCGTTTCGAACGATTTAAAAAAAAAGAAAAAGATTAAGAAAAAGAAAACATAAATAAAAAGTAGAAGAAATTAATTAACCGATAAATCATTCTCGAAGGATTTTTGAAAGATACGACGAAACTCGAAAGAGAGGTCATAGGGTAAGGTAAAAAGGGCCTATAAAGGGATGATGTGTGGATTCAAAGTTGGAAACTAATACGAAACTAATGTTGGATATTTAAAATCGGTCAAGTTTCATGCTTTCAAACCAATTCTACGCTATCTACGTTGAATTATTAATTATATTTAATTATATAATTTATTTAATATATAAAAAAATATAACAACAAATATATTAGATTAACAACAAAAACAATGAACTACGATCGTTGATTTACGTACACGGTAAGACGGTAGCGAAGAAGTTTATATTTCCATCGATAGGAGGACCCCTATTAAAAGAGGGGTAAGACAAGAGAACTGACAATGAGATGATAGTAACAACAAAAAAATAAATAAATAAATAAATAAACATGGAACGATAATTGTTTCAAATTAGAATAAAAAACTATCAGATAAGTGACATCTACAAAATGTATCATCACGAATTAATGAACGAATGAGAAAATTTTGTACATTAGATGATCCCTTACGATCTTATCACACAACGAACTTATTCTAATTAAAATAATATTAATAAATAGTATCTTCGAGATAGAGATAAAGATCAATCTGTTAGAAAACTAATTGTAATATCACTTTATGGTATTATATTAGTTTCAATAAAACCAAGGTGAAAAATAGAAACGGTAGCTGGTGCTTGGTGTTACGTTCCTATCACGCATGACTGCGGTGATGTGTACCTTGAACTTCTACGGAAACCAGGAGAATGCAAAAAAAAAAGAGAAAGAGAGAGAATGAGAGAATGAGAATACCAATCGGAATAAAAAGTCGGAGTATCTAAAAATAATTCAACATTTGTATATATTAACGATAACGATGATGATGATGATGATGATGACGACAACAACTTGACACGAGATCGTTATTAGGAAATTAATAATCAGTACTGTCAGCGGTGTCTCCGATGTTAAATGAGGTATAACACACATCGTAGCCACATTGAATGCTCCAACGGACAACAGGAGAATGCAAGTTAAAGTCTCCGTCGAGTGTAACGTAATCTCTTTGAACTCTAGAAAACGAACGGTTCGTCAACGCGAAAAGGCCCATCGATAATAAACCTGCGTCCTTCTACCTTTTGCAAACATTTACAAATATCCTAACATATAATCTAGACTTTTTTTTCTTGTCCTATTTATATAATATATACCCATGGGGGGAGGGGAGGGGGGTGGTAGGTATATTATTAGTTATCCGATTATAGATGAAACTTATATATGTTAGTGTCTCCATTTCGTCTCTCATCTATTTCATTCATTATGCACAAAAGGTAGTAGTAACAGCAGTATTTTGCTCATACGACCAATACTAATGTATCATTAGTTGATCCTACTTGAACGTCAATTCCTGGAAAATCTCGATGAAGATGATTATGCATACCCATATGTGTGTATGTGTGTAACTTATATACGTCACGTAATTATCGTATCGTTAAAGTAGAGGTAATAATAACTATTCAACGATATACGTGAATGGTGTGTGATACTTTTTTATCAATACGTAATGATTGATGATTTTTGAATTGAAAAAAAAAAAAAAGAAAAAAATAAGGAAAGAGACATTGATCATTCGTTTGATATAAACACCTGCTCGTTTATATTCATCTATATAATCTATATATAATCATAATATAATACGTACATATGAGAGAGAACTCGGTAGTATAAAGAGAAATAAATTTAGAGATTCAACAAGTCGCACGGGTTGGATGTGTTACGAAAGGCCGCGGCGTTAAATTCTCCCAACACGTCTCAAAAGGGAAAGCCTATATAGACTTCCGCGATCAATGTCTCCTCATAGAGGATTTCAAAATCTTAACTGTTGTTGTTGTTGTTGTTAACTGACGATTAGATCGATATCGCGTATTAACGTAAAAAAAAGTCAATTTTACACGAATTAAATAGACTAAATTTCTCGACGCCGCGGGAAAAGTTTAAACGAAACTAGTGGAATAAACGTCACGATCACTGTTCAGCGATCGTAGTAGTAGTAGTAGTAGTAATAGTAATAGTAATAGTGGTAGTAGAGAATTTATGGAATGATGCCAATATTTGAAAAGTATTACGAAGAGCGAAGCTTTCGGTTAGATTTGCAAAATAAAAGGTCAAACGGAAACGCTTTTTTTTCCTTTTCCTATTCCATCTACTGAAAACTAAACTACTTGACGAAAATATTCGACAGATCGATACTGCAACGTACCTTTGCATTATGCACTTACATATATGTTTTATACATAGTTATGTGCTCTTACACGTACGAGGAGGATCCATAAAATGAAATGAATTTTGTTTTTTTTACATGGGAACGAAAACGATCTTAATAATAATAGCGGTTGAAGTAGAATACGTACCCTACCTTCCTACCTCCTCCCCCCTCCCTCTCCCTCCTCCAAGAAGCGACAACTATTTTTCCTTGACCCGATATATTTGCACTCGAATGCATTACGAAGTGCACCACGGGGCTCGTGTTGCTCGATAGAAGAACCATTAAGAAACATGTCTCTCTCTCTCTCTCTTTCTTTTTATCACCTTTCTTTCTTATCTATCGTTTAACACGAGACAACAATTTTCGAATCAACGAAGTTCAAACTTTTTCATTCGATTTTTTTAAAAAAGAAAAAGAAAAAGGAAAACTTTGTTCTCAAGATGTGTGCGATTACTTCGATCTCATTTCATCGTCGGATTTTACTCTTCTTTTGAAAAAAGAAAAATTCTCCAACAATTTCGATAAAGTTACAAAGTAACAGAAAAAATTCGTACAATTTGTAATTTTTCTTTTTCTCTCTTTTTGTTATTATTATTATTATTATTATATTATATCAAACTCGCGACTCGTACGTGGTGAAAATTTTAACCGTAGTTTAGGTTTATTTCTTCTCGATGACGATCGGCTTACGCGATGCAGGAAGGATCTATCTCACCCAGACGCAGTAGCCGACGTCTTTCAAACCGATACGTTGTTAACCGCTACTAAAATAGAAATTGATTTTGCTGGTATAACTTGGTAGACGTGGTTTAACACCGGAAGTTTCTTATTTCTTTCTTACTTTCTTACTTTCTTACTTTCTCGATAGATCGTACTTTACTTATTTCCTCATTTTTTTTCTTCTTTTCTACTATTAAGAAATGAATATTAAAGGCACGCGTACTCATCGTATAAAATTAATTTCCAATATATATATAATTATAAAAGCAACGATGCATACTCTGTTAATATTATTATTATTATTAAACAAAATTCTCGAGACAATAAACTTAAAAATAATGAATTTGTTTCTTAACTTATTATTAGTCAAAATGAAGTTACAATGGAAAAGAAAAATACGATCGATCTGTCGTATTGGTCCCCGTTGGTGTTGATTATTTGCGTTGAATATGGTGTGAAAAATAAATGAAAACGTGGCCGACCCTCTTCCATCTACTCTAATCTCAGCAGTTCGTGGCGAGATATATATATATATACATGTATGTATGTATATGTAGCACAGAAATGCACACAAGGGCGTACGGTAATACGGTTGAAATCGTTTCAAGGCGAATTAATAATTTTGACGGAAGCACGGGGTGGAGGGAGGGGGGAGGGAGACGGCACAGGGAAATAAAACGATGACGGACACGTTAGCGAGAATAGGATGCACTGAAAAGAAGAAACGTAGGTACCACATACAAATACACACACACACACACAAACATACACACACAAAATGACGTTCTGTGATTATCGAACGTAGTAGTAGTAGTGATGATGCCACGAGAGACCGATGACATAACGCGTTCATGCTTACTAAACGGAGCCCCGGATTATGAAGAAGAGCAACAACATGCACGACCGGTTTTTATCATCGAGTTTTAGATGTCTCTCTCTCTCTCTCTTTCTTTTTTTTTACGTACGCTTAACTTTATTTACCCTGAGACACACTTGTATCAATCACATTCAAAATCTACGAATCGTTAGAGAAATAATTTACAAATAATTCTTTTACCTTTCGAGAGAGATGCACTTTTCTTTTTTTTCCTTTTTTTCGTGTGATTTCTTTCAATATTTAAATCGATACCTCTGATGATAGCAAATTGTTCGCTGGCCTCTTTTTTCTTTTCGTAATGATCGATAACCAAGCGTGACCACTTTGTTCGTTTAAAAAGAATAATAAAAAAAAAAAGTAAATTAATGACTTTAGAAAGAGAGAGAGAGAGAGAGGGGAAGAAATTTCAGGGTGAGTTAATCAAAAGGGTGACTCGTTGTCGGGCTGCTTTGTGACATACGCGACATTTAGAACAGAACAAAACTACCCCTAGACAATTAAATACAGGGAATACCGGTTAAGTTAGTCAGTCAGTTAGTCAGTCGATGATATATACGCCTCACCCTATCCAAAGAACCTGGAGACTCTTATCTTACGATCACCTAGTTCTCCCAAATCGCATAAATTCAACGATATTTCTTCCTCGAATTTTCAACCACACTTTCTTCTTCATCTTTTTCTTCTTCTTCATCTTTTTCTTCTTCTTCTTCTTCTACGAGAAGAACCCCTCTCTCTCATTATATCCTCGTGGGCGAAAAATATTTCTCTCGATAAACCACCCCCCTTCCCCTATGTGTGCTCTATTTTCATCCTAGACAACACAACTTATTAGATACAAGAAATTTTTTATCTTCTAATAAATAAGCTCATCTTCTTATTTATAAAAAGAAATGTATCAATAAAAAGTAACCTTACTCTTTCTCTCTCTCTCTCTCTCTCATTCTCTTTCCACCTCTTGTCTCTCGTAATCAGTGAAGTTAAGAAAAAATAACCCCAAGATATTGTATTCCTCAGATACCTATTTCGTAGTAATCATATGTGCACATAATTATGAAAGTGGTCTAAGTCATATATTTCTTGTTTCGAGATATTTAAAGAATTACATTTGAACATTAAATGAATTCTATATAATATTGAAATAACAGACACTATCTAACGGTTCATTTTTGACAATATCGTGAAAATTACATTGAATTAATTTAGTTTAAAATAATGTGACGTGAAATAACTAATAAAATTATTTTTTTTTTAATTTTGACTTAGACCACCTTCATAATTATGGGCACATATATCACCATAAACAACAGTTCCTTTAACTAACTAATAATCGTTTCCCTAGCTTGCCGTGAGAAAAAAATATAAAAAAGAAAAAGAACATATAGAAAAAGAAAACAGTAAAAATATAAGAAGTACCTAAAGGAAATACAATTATCAAAGAAGATTCTTTTAGTCAAGTTGGATCTCTTCGCTGACGACTGTTTGAGAATAGTAAAACGTGGTGTTTGATGATGTCGGTTAAGAAATACAGGCCCGTGTGTGTGGCCGAGTTCATATATTCCGGAGATAGATCGGTTAACTTACCCTAGTGCCGTGTCCTCCATGCCAGCTATCGGGAAGCGATCGATCCCTTTCTCGGTACCTCCATTCTCGCGTCCTCCTTTCTTTCTCCCCCGGTAGTCCAACGCCTTTCCTTTCCCCCTTTCACCCTCACACTCACTCTCCCTCTCTCTCCCTCTCTCTCTCTCTCTTTCTCTCTTTTTCTCTTACACTCTATCTTTCTCTCTCTCTCTTTCTCTCTCTCTCTTTCTCTTTCTTTCTCTTCTTTCTCTCTCTCTCTCTCTCTCTCCTACTCTTTCTTACTAACAACCCTTTTTATTTTTTAGCGAAGACCAGCAACAGCAACAGCAAACTCGAGACTTTCTCTCTCTCTTCTTCTTCAAAAACCGGTGGGCTTACATCTTGACGGTCTAACCGTACTGACGACTGCTGATAACGACGGACAATGATGATTTTACTACTGCTGGTGCCGCCGCTGTTGGTGCTGCACTGACGCAGGACGCGCACGCTCTACTCTAAGCATCAGTTCAACGCGGACACACGACAACGACAACGACAACGACGACGACGACGACGACGACGACGACGATGACGATGACGACTACAACGACTACGATCCGCGTATTCTTCTCCTCGTGTTCTCTTGATAGTAGTACGTAGTAGCCCTGCGCGAAAAAGAATATTACGTAGCATGCCCACCATCACCATCCCACCCGCCATCACCACCGCCATCGCACGACAATGCTTCGCACCCCTTTTCATTCTCGGAGTTATTAAACTCCGACACTCGCCGAATCTTAAGGGTGCGTTTCTTTTTTTTTCCATTAAATTCACCTGGGCGAGCTGATCTTCTATTCTTCTTTTCTTTTTTCCCCTCTCCCTCCCTCCTCTCCACTCCAACCCCTACCTCTCCCCTTTTTCTTTTCTTTTTTGCTTTTTTTAATTAAAAAATAAACAATGTGCGATGTGGCAAATCTAATTGTAAGATAAAATATTAGAAAATATTGGACCGATATATATTAATGGATAATTTTAAATACGTTAAACAGATTGAATGCTTAATTAGAAATTTAAATGACAAAAAGTTTCGGCGAAATGTTTAAATAAATAATTTATAAATCGAAGTTGATTAAGTAAATAAATATATATATATCGAAAATCGTGTACAATTTATTTAAGTTCAAGGATTAATTTGATAATCGAAGATAATAATGGTATCGTTGGGAACAAAGTTTGTGGGATTTTGTATCAAGAAAAATGATTAGATAGTACTTTTGATAAACAGTTCTCGATGAAACATTTAATCAAAATTCTTACGATATTGGCATTTCTTTTAAATAATTCTTCGAAATTTAATAACTTTTCCGTAAACTATCTATGACTTCTAATTAATTATCTTATCATTAGGAGAACGAATTAAGATACGATATTATCGAAAGATAAACAAAATAACATATCAAAAGATATATTCTATAATGAACTTTCGATCGGTCGGCCATTGTTCGATAAATTCAAAATGAATCTTCCCGCCAACGACGTTTAATGCGCACATGCAAGACGCCATTACATTTAATTACTTCCTTCGTAATTTAGTACCGTGTACGTATGTTAAAAACTCACGAGAAAGAAGGTAAAGGAGGAGAATAATAAAATTAAAAACAAAATTAATCTTCTCAATGGCACGAAACTCTTGAATAATGGAATTACCGATATTAAAAAAAAGAGAAGAAGAAAAAAATTACGAAATATCGTTCGATAATACTTATAACAGTGTGTGAATCGAACAAAATATCTCACATTATCTTTTTCAGTGGTAGTGATAGTGGTAGTGGTAGTGACACATTATTATTAATAATATTAAAATGTCATTAAAAAAAGCATTTTAAAAAGATACATAAGAATCTGGCTTAATGCATAAATACGATTAATGCGCCATCTACGAACTATCAACAGACATTAATGTTTAGCCAGTGCTAGTGCGTCAGCCGATCATATAGAGTGTGTGTATATAATCTGCCAAACGTGTATCTATGATTGCTGAAGTTCGTATGCTCGTCTACTACTACATATCCCGCTTTTGCATTCTGTCAGTATTAACAATAATATTATCATCTACGAAATAACAACGAATCAAATAAGTTCGCCATAAGTGATCATTAACGAACAAGAGTCATGGGGGACGCAGCGATGAACGTCGCAGTGTCCGGTGGCGGTAGTCAGCATGTCGTCAAAGAAGGCTGGCTACAAAAACGCGGTACTGCCAAGTCGCTTATAATGTTTTTATTTATATAATTAGCTTATTGTCTATATCACACATAGTCAATCGACTTATTATATATATATGTGCATATATTATATATATCTATATACACATATATATATATATACATATATACATATATATTCTTACGCATATTATTATTATTACGCCTAGATAGGAATTGTATTTATAAAAGAAGTAATGTTTTTTAAAAATATTTCCCCCCCCCCTTGATAAAATATAATTAAATGTCATATATATATATATATATATAATAATATTATATTATTATCCATATACACACATTGTCCACGATTTATTCTTTTATTTATTACGCATTTATTTTTTTATTACCCCCCTTTTTTTTCTTTTTTTTTTTAATTAGACGCAATTATTTTCTAGCAATAATATTTATATTTAGTTTTTGCACACAACACACGAATAATTTTGATAATTATTGATAATTATTAAAAAAATCTTGTCATCTTTTTTATTCTTAGGAGAACATATAAAAAACTGGAGATCGAGATACTTTGTCCTAAGAGATGATGGCACTTTGGTTGGTTTTAAGGCTAAGCCAGACCAACAAGTGGCAGCTACTGCTCAACCATTAAATAATTTCACAGTACGTGGTTGTCAAATAATGTCTGTGGATAGACCTAAACCATATACATTTGTGATCAGAGGTTTGCAATGGACAACCGTTATCGAAAGGACTTTTCATGTTGAAACAGAACAGGAAAGAGAAGATTGGGTAGCAGCAATTAGGTGTGATTTTGCAATCACGTTATTATCGTGCTTAAGTAATACTGCTGCTTATCACAAACAATATTTTCTCTATATATTCATTGTTATACAATAGATATGTAGCTGATAGATTAGAAAATGAAGAGCAACAACAACAGCAACCACAAATGCAACAATCATCTTCATCAGAAGATATTGACATGGAATCTATGGGAGGTGGGAGGTCAGATTCCTGTGGTTCTCTTAGTGTAGTTTCTGCAGATATTGATGGTGGCAGTATCGATGAATTATCTGCCAAATTTAGTGTACAAGGAACTTCAAGTAGTAAAAGTACTGGCAAAAAGAAAGTAGTATGTATATTATAAACAACCAGTCCTAATATATTTAGATTTGTTTTTTATACTTATAAATGTAAATGTATATATACGTAGTTTAGTGTGTATAATTTATCTTATTTATCCTATTTAATATTTTATGTTACAGACACTTGAAAATTTCGAATTCTTGAAAGTTCTAGGAAAAGGTACATTTGGAAAAGTTATTTTATGTAGAGAAAAGGCAACGGGACATTTATATGCCATTAAAATCTTAAAAAAGGAAGTTATTATACGCAAGGATGAGGTTGCACATACGCTTACGGAAAACAGAGTTTTACGTACTACAAGCCATCCTTTTTTAATTGTATGTACACCTATTTGTTCATATAATATTATTATTTATAATCGAATGTTTTATCTTTAAATTATAGTTAAATTGATTATATTCGATTATATATATTACCAATATTAAATATTAATCAATATCTTTGCTTATATATTTCAGTCTTTAAAATATAGTTTCCAAACCGCGGACAGACTATGTTTTGTAATGGAATACGTAAATGGTGGAGAATTATTTTTTCATTTGAGTCGATCTCGTATATTTACCGAAGATCGTACTAGATTTTACGGAGCCGAAATCATTTCGGCAATGAGTTATCTTCATTCGCAGGGTATTATTTATCGTGATTTGAAATTGGAAAATCTTCTTTTGGATAAAGACGGACATATAAAAATAGCTGATTTTGGTTTATGTAAAGAAGATATTACATATGGTATGTACCATTAACATGAAATATAAAATTATCTACATTGATATATTTTAATCATATTTCTCATTAAGCGTTTTAATAAACATAGGAATAACAACCAAAACATTTTGTGGTACACCCGAATATTTAGCACCTGAGGTACTAGAGGATAATGATTATGGACGAGCAGTAGATTGGTGGGGTGTGGGTGTTGTTATGTATGAAATGATGTGTGGCAGATTACCTTTTTATAATAGAGATCATGAAAAACTTTTCACGCTTATTCTATTAGAGGAAGTTAAATTTCCTAGAACTATTAGTAACGAGGCAAAAGACATGTTAGGTGGTAAGTGTTAAATTTGTTTACTTGGGCTACTATAAAAAAAAAGAAAAAAAAAAGAAAAAGAAAAAAAGATAACTCGTTTTAAATAAATAAAACATTCTCTAATAAACATTTTTGTAGGACTTTTAATAAAAGATCCTAGCAAAAGATTAGGTGGTGGACCTAACGATGCAAAAGACATCATGAGTCATGCATTTTTCTCGTCAATAGACTGGACAGATCTTGCACAGAAAAAAATACCACCTCCTTTTAAACCACAAGTTACGTCGGATACAGACACAAGGTATTTTGATAGTGAATTTACTGGCGAAAGCGTTGAACTTACACCTCCTGACCAAGGTTGTTTAGGAAGTGGAGGTGGTTTAAATTCAATTGCAGAAGAACAAGAACATTTTCCTCAATTTTCTTATCAAGAAAGCCATTCTGCTGCAACTTCTTCCATTGTTTCTATTAATCACTGACAGTACCAAAAGGTTTTTGGATTCTTATGTTGAAGTGTGTGATTAAGTGCATGGAAAGTCAGATAGATGTAAATTTAAGAACTGTCCGAAGCTTAAATATTCTTGAAACATAGATCAGTCAGATTTCTGTCGATTTTTGATGCTTTTTTGTGCATCTACTATATTTTGACACATATCTCCAATGGTAGATAATACATCCATGCATGCACACATGTATACATATAAACATTCACGAAAATGTACATGGTAAATGCATGTACTGTAAGTACAGAATTGAGTATTACTCTTTATACCTGTGCATAAAACCGAACACTATATAACGAGGATTTATCTATATTTTAAAACAGTGTAGTTATTTTAAATATGATCTTCTAACCATCTATAACATGAACAATGACTCTTCTATTATTGAAGATAGTGATTATTATAGTAATTCTAATTTTGTTTAATGAAGTGTAGTACTCTACACTCTGCAGCTTTATTGTCCTTTTATTAGAATAATATATATGATTTTATAAATATATATAAGGACGACTCCCCTGTTCTTCTTGTTTCACAATTTGTCGATACATTGTTGCGTGAAAAAAGAAAAAGAAAAAAAAAATGTTAAGTTTAGCCAAGTTAGAAGCTGTATTATCGAATGGTTTTGCCATTTTTTAAATGGAAGTATAGGAAAATGACAGCTTTAATTGTATTATTGTATAAATTGAAAATTTTATTAGAATTCTTTGTTGTAATATTTAATAATATCATCATTAAAAAATTATTTGTTTTGTTTCATGTAAAGCCGCCGCCGCACATTTATGTGTCGTGAATTAAGTCGGTAAATGTAAAAAAAAAAAAAAAAAGAAAAATCTGATAAAAATGCAGATGGAGATGTAAATCACTATATAATTGTAACTATTATTATGGTTATTTGTATTATTACTATTATTATAATTCTTATTTTATTATTAAATGGTATAACGATTATATATATACATATATTTATATTTTAAGAATTAAAAAATTATATTGTATACCTCCGTATCATTTATTTCTTTCCTTTTATAATTTGTATATTATTTTAACAATTTCGTACCACTTCGCTTCTAATTGTACCTTAAATCTAAATATCATTAATGATAATTAAACACTTAATTGCATAATACATTTATTAATTTTACTAGATATATACAAATATATCTTCGATATACGAACGCTTCAAATGTAAGCAGTACAATGTAGAGTACTGCAAATCATTAAAAGTGATTTACTTTATAATCTTAATATTTTCATTGTATGTACACATCTATTTTGTACTATATACGTATATATATATACATATATGAGCCGTTTTTTTTTAAAGTGGTATGAATCCAACTTTGAAAAAAAATGAGTTGAAGATTAATGAGAGAAAGAGAAAGAGAGAGAAAACGAATGTCTGTTTTTTATATTTATAATAACAAGGTCAATGCAGTACAATATCCTCATTAGTCAAAAGAAATTTGACTGTTAAATGGAATTGCATAAATGTTTTTTCTAAATTGATACTAAGTTCATTCTCAACGATGAATAAATATCATAATTGTGTTTTTACAGAGTTCCTCCTTATGAGAACTCTCATTATACCTTCTTTGATTCTAACCTAACTTAAAACTAAAATGTATGTATATATTCTTAAGACACATTCAGAATATTACAACTGAAGATTATATTATAACAGACATGTGCACCAGACAAAAGTAAAATATAAAAATAGCATTGCTAAAAATTGTTCACTTTCCTGACAATAATGTAGATGTGGGTGGTTGATCATAAATTTGTACTGTCAGATGATCATTCATTTTTACTAAACAAAACTGAGATTTTGAAATTGTAGAAATGGCACTAAGGAAAGTGAATTTAATTAAAAAAAAAAAAAAAAAAAACCTGAGGACTATTATAAAGTAATAGAACAATGGTAAAAAACAAATAAATTTTTTATTATATGAAATAACAAAAACATAAAAGCTTTGTTTTAACAAAATCTTTAAAAAAAAACAAAGACAAATACTAAGAGAGAAATTATAAATTGACTAAAAATTCATTAGACGAATTTCAAAAGAGATAAAAGTTATCTAAAAATATTGTATTATAAAACGTCAATAGAAGAAAATGTCTAATTTAAAATTGTAGATTTTTCTTTCATAAATAAGGAAGGTTTAAAAATGTCCACAAAATAACATTATTGCCATTGTATACCAATTCAAAACCTATAACATCAATTAAATAAGACAATATAAATTTACTACCTTATATACTTCCTATCCATCATAAATATTTCAGGACACTTTATTCGAAGCCAAATGAAGACTAAAATATGAATAAAAGTTATTAATATTAATTTTTTTCCTTTTGTATTATTTATATTTAAATGTAATAATTTTGTTACCATTTGTATTTTAGAATTATATTTCAGAAGTCTATGTAATTCTAATATGTCTTTTTTTCAATTAAAATATAAAGTTAAATTATATATAACATATACATATACAGGGTGTTTCGAAAAATGTTACTACATTTTGATTGTTTATAAAGTATTTATTAATTATCATATAATTTGCTTTCAATATTTCAAGTTTTCAAAGTGTAGTAACATTCTTTTGCAACACCCCTTATATATTATATATATTCACGACTTCTATAATTTACTATTTTTAAACTAGTATAAGCTTTTTTGCAATCCACAAAGAATATTTTACTTAGAAGAAATTTTTAAAAAGTTTTACATAATATAATAAAACATGTCTGAAATCTTAAAAACATAAAAAGAATTCTTTATCATTTAACAGTATTTATAAATATATTATCAATATGCAGAACATCTAAAAATAAAGAAAAATTAACTTATACCACTTTAAAAAGATATGTATCAACTCACTTACATAATTAGATATACATATTTGCCAAGTTCTATTAATACTATTTTTATAATTCTTAATTTTTTTCTATACCAAATTCTTTTAAATCATACATCGGCATAATATAATCTTTTATAAGCCAGAAATGATCTATAACTGCACCTTCTTTATCATCAGAAACCTATTAAAAAAAAAAAAACAAGAAAAGAAATACAGTAATAATTTATAAAATGCATTTAAATTTTACAGATGCTATTTTTTTTATCAGTTTACCTGTTCTAAATATAAATGCGTCCTATTAAACGCTTTCATACGTGTATATCCATAATCGGAACTATGAAATGCTGACCAATCTGGTGGATTAGGAACAAACTTTTCTCTTCCTTCTTTACATCCAGCAGATCCTGTTACCACATGTACAGGAGCTTTATAATTCTTATATGGTTCTTCATAACTACCATTGTACACCTATCGATTGAATTGATTCATTATTCTGTTCATTATATATAATACACAAGAGTATTAAAATTATAAATATTGTATTTAAATCACCTTAAAGTTGTATATGGGCCACATTCGTTCAAAACTATGTTCGTGTGCCCATAACATTAAATCTACTTTATGTTTAACAAATAATTCTTCTAAACCAAACCAATTCAGGAATGGTAAACCGACTCTAACTAAACTTTGATGATTGGTACAATCATCTGCATTTGCATTACTGCAATACATCGGTCTATGCCCAAATGTTACTATCCAAGGACGTTTAGCTCTGCGATTACAAAGATGCATTTAATATATAACAAAATTAAATAAATAAACATTTTTAATTACCTAGCCTCGGGTCTATTTGCTTCTTTCAAATCCTGATCAAGCCATTCATATTGTTTTATAAGTTGCTTTATTCCATAATTCATAAAATAGTAAGCTTCCGTTTCTATACCTATAAAATGTACGGGACCCATGTTAAAACTATACCATAATCCTTCCGAACTACCAGGCATTGTAAAACGTGCTCTGTAAACAATTACCAAACGCATAGTTATATAAATAAATTAAATAACATTTGCTTTAATATAATCGAGGAAAAAAACAAACCTATAATTACTAAAATTATATTTTTCCTCATGATTACCAGGTACGGTCATATAAGGAATATAAGCGGCAACTCCTTCAATTTGTTTCATAAATTCATCACCAACTTTAGCATTTTCGGTATTCATGTCATAAGCAAAATCTCCAATATGTATTGCAGCATCGTATAAGCCACGATGAGTTTCTAGTTGCAGTCTGGATAAACTTTGAGCATTTTCATTTCCCATATCACCAAAGATTACAATGTGTGGTG
Organism: Polistes fuscatus; assembly: GCF_010416935.1. Lineage (NCBI taxonomy): Eukaryota > Metazoa > Arthropoda > Insecta > Hymenoptera > Vespidae > Polistes > Polistes fuscatus. The sequence goes on along the minus strand of NW_025113118.1, from coordinate 9,986,393 downwards.
ACCAATCGATAGAATTATCAGGAGCAGTTTTAAAGTAAAAAACATTTGACCATCCATATCGACTTCCACATTGATACACTAATTTAAAATGATAAACATTATCTTATACTGTTAAAATAATGATAAGAAAAATACAAAATTAAAAATATTTTACTGTAGTGACTGTCAGGCGTAAGATTTTTCAACCAAACTCTATGTATATATTGTTGCCTTTTTTTGGATCCTCCATCAACAAAAAGAGTTGAATTACCCCGAGCAGTTAAAACAAAACCTCCTATACCATATTCTACTATAGATTCGCCTGTATCATTTCTTGTACTCCATGTAACAACAATGTCATGTATATTATCTGCAATACAGGAATAATATATTTCTTTATATTTGCTACCATCTTCTTTACATTTGCAAAAGAAGAAATAATATTCAAGCAGAAGAAATATCTGAATTTGTGTGAATTTAATCGATCAGACAATAGATTTACAAATCTTTTATATGACAAATTAAAAGTGTAATAAATTTTGTACCATAAATATTATTTAAATACTTACTGCCATATGAAATATGCACTGCTTCAGGTTGAAAATGAACTGTACTATATGTCGAAGAAAAAATAGAAAAAACCAGAAGCACTATAAACAAACCCATGTCACTTTGTATTAACAACGTATGTTAAAATATTGTATCGATTAATGATGATTTGTTAAAATTTGAAAAAAAAAATCAAAATCACGATAACGTTCTCATTACATAAACTCTATTTTTGTGTTTTTACACTTAAATAATTAATTAATATAAATAATGTTTTGTTCAAAATAGTATTCGTTAGAATGATTTGTAAAATTAAATTACGTCTTAGTTTAACCACTTGTTAACAATACAATGACCATTGTCACAACTCATCGTCAGCAACAGATATTGACGATAATTATCCCTACTTTCGATAAAATGTAAGCAAATAACACATGCTGGTTGTGATAATTCTTTTGTCTTGCACACGAACAATAAGTCTAATCAAAATATAATCCAAACTAAAGGTCGTTTTACAATGCGTTAAATAGAAAACGCACAACGTGAATACCACTGATTGTGAGTTATTGAAATTTAATATTTTATTAAATTCATATTATTTATAACAACATAATATTTTTATTTTTAAAAATAAAATATAATAAAATAAACGTACTGAATTAAAACAATCCAAGTTCGCGTACAAAGTGTGCAACAGAATAAAGCTGAGCTGTGATTGGTGGAATTGGCAAACACGTGATATAGTAGAGTTTTCTTACTGAAAATATCATTAGTCGTGTTTTTACTATTAAGTCGCGCGTGTCTTTCTTCAAATCAAAGTTTTTTTTTTTTTATACATACGTAAATATTTTTTGAAATACTTTTCATTCAAGAAATTTTATTAATATAAAACGAAAATATGCAGATGAATGTATTATTTTGATTGCACTTTTAACGATTAACGTGTAATATAACGATTTTGAATTGTATATTTAATCTTCTACAACTGTCCACGTGTATTTTCTTTAGGATAAATTTCCCATAATTTGATCTACAATTAATACGATGATTTTTATATTTGTGTGAATAGTATAAAATAGAATTTTTTTTTAAATCCGATTACATGTGCATTTTATCATAATTTCAGCTTTAATGATATATTCTTGTCATATTAATTATGCCATTTTCGAAGGTTACATAATCTTAAATATGTTAGAACAATTAGATATATATTTGTAAATTTGGTTTTCTAACATGATAAGAGTTACGAAATCAACAGCCTCTTTAGCTCAGTGGTAGAGCACTGGTCTCGTAAACCAGGGGTCGTGAGTTCAAACCTCACAGGAGGCAAATCATTTTTTTTTATCTTTTATACTTTTTTCAATATTAAACAAATTTAATAATTTTATAATTGAATTAAATCGTACGACCAAAAATTAATTACATTTCTATGTTGATATTTGTTCATAGTAAAAAAAAGGAAATACAATACGTTAGATTAATAAGATTGTACAAATAATTTAACCAAATATAATAAATTTGTAAACAAATGTATAATGTACTATTTATTTTACATTAGTAAAACTATATGTATAACATACAACATACAATGAGTAAAGAAAGTTTAATACAAGCATTATCATTGATTGTTTACTCGATTATTCTGAAACATTAGGTACCGTTTAAAAAAAAAAGTAATTTTTTATAGAAAGATTAATTAAAAAAGAATTAAAAAAAATGTTCGTACCTCCGAACAAAATTCGCCATTGTGGGATACTTTTTCTGTTCAGATTGTTCGACGATAAGAACGAACTTCCTGAAATTACTCTTTCATCCATTGTAATAAGTCCCATAGGATTAGTAACAATGTGTACTCTCATGGTAATAATAATGCTCTTGCACCATGCTTATGCATTGTTTTCTATAATCAGGTAAAAAGCAATGAAATATTGTGTAACGTAATTTGTTATGTATGTATGCAAAATGTTGTTCATTATTTTTCTTTATATATTCAGAATAAATGTGTTGGAATATGAATTTGTAAACATTAAAAACAATGATGATGCTGTAAATGATGATAAAAATATAATTTGCGATAATATTATAGAACCTATTAAAATATTACAAGAGCGTTAAATGGTTTGTATAGACAATTCAGATAACTTACAATTATTTAAAGATTTAATAATAGACTTTTTATCGTTACGTATATTTTTGTTGTTGTAATATTTTCATGTTATCGTTTAATTTACTAAAACAAACTTTTTCATGCTAGACAATATTTTACAATGATTGTTATTACTTATTTAGGTACAACAAATTAATCTCATTTATATTACGATATAGAAATTAAATATTATTAAATAGTAACTTATCATTAATAATTCAGTGCAATACTAATTTGAATGCGCTTAATAATTAAAATAATTTTGTATATTTATTTAAATAAAAAAAAATATATACATTTTATTCGAATTACTTAGCTTCGTCATTTAAATTCGTTCGAGCGAATTGATTTTAACACTTAAAACTTTTGCACAATTGAAAGCACGGATAGTACTAAATCCTTCCAACGAAATAAAGTCTTATGAACATGCGCGAAGGATATTATCGCAAGGTAAAAAAAAAAAGGAAACAAAAAGGGTTGACGTGGAAAGGGTTGATACAGGAAACACGTGAAGTATCATTAAAAATTTAACCAGTACGTAGTTTTAAAACGTGTACGTGCGATCGATTTAATTGATTGCGAAAGTAGCTATTATTATTTTTTTTTCTTCTTTTTTTTTGACTTTGACAATAGGATTCTTTATTTATAATTTATGACCGTCAAGTTGAAATGTAATTTAAGTAATCACAATTCTGTCATATTTAAATGATGAAAATAAGTAAGATGAATTTGAGGAAGTGAAAATAAAGAAAAATAATACACGTATGAATTGCGTGGAAGGGATGTGCGCAAAACAAAACGGACAAAATAAATAATACCCTCAGAAGTTATATTGCAAGCTTCGGAAGATGGACTTCTTCGAAAATCGTTACTACAATATTAACAAAGTATTGCTGTGTCTCGTTGGTATTTGGCCTTACCAGAATTCTAAAGAGAGAATTATTCGAATGATTCTAACATACGCTGCATTAAATAGCGCTACAATATTTATAGTAAATTCATATTGAACGAATGTTCTTCATTTATTTGTTTTATGTTCTTAAAGTGAAACTTCTTTTCTTTTTCCATTGAGAATTATTTTTCAACAAATTGTATTTCTTTTTCTATATTCTCTATTTTCTCTTCAGGCAGGAAACTTTTTTACATCTAAATACAATGTGAATCTATTCGTCGAGATATTTGCATTTTTGGTGCCTAGTCTTTGTTATTACTGCGGTTATTGTACTTTTCATTACAAATTAAAGAAAGTACGTAAAAATATTATTTAACAAATACACAATCGTATATGAATAATTATTATTTTTTACTATATTAATTTTGATATATATATATATATATATATATATATATATTAACAAATAGATAAAAAGGCTCTTCGATATGGTCAAATTTGATTGGGAAGAATTGAAAAATCCGGAAGAAATAGCTATCATTAAAAAGTATGCCATTAAAAGTAAACATTATACGATCGTTTTATCAGGTAATGAAAATTATTTTACATTTAATAATCGTTAAATTGTCTTATAATTAATTAATTAATTAATTGATATTAAAAATATTACGACGACTTTGTTTTCAGTAATATTCGGTGGTTTTTTGTTCATGACTGCTTTATCATATTTGTCACCACGTCTGTTGGATATTGTTGTTCCATTAAATGAAACTCGTAAATCTAGAGCGATAATTCCAATCGAAACATTTTGTAAATTTGAAGAAACCATTTATGGAATTATATTATTAATTATTGTATTAGCGTGTTTAGGTATTACAGCAGTGGCAGTTTATGGTTCTTTTTTACTTTTTATTCAGCATACTTGCGGAATGTTAAGTTTAACAGGGTATGATTGAAACAAATCATTATACAGATATCTTTATTTAACAATTAATTAAAATGATTTGTTTTTAAACATAAATAATATTTATTCTCATGTGTTTTCTTACTTTTTTTTCTTATTGTTAGATTTATTCTGGAACACGTTTTTGTCAAAAACGAACGGTACATTTACACCAGCAACGAAAATGAAATCATTTATAAAAATATCATCCGAAGTATTCGATTTCATATTAGATCCTTAAAGTCAGTAAATATTTTCAATCGATATTAATGTAATATTTTAATTAATATACAGGATATAACACAGAACATATGAGAAATACTTTAATTTGTACACATAAAAATAAGAAAAAGAATTTGTATAGATATATAAACATAATTAAACATAATTAAACATAATTTAATTGTAAAATATTTTCTCGATCGATCCTGACATTGTTGATATTCTAAAAGGAAGATACCTGAATAATACAGAATATTCTGTTACATCCTGTATTTTTTTATTAAAAAATAACATTATTATTTTTACATAGGTTTTTCGATTATTTAAAAGATGCAACCGAGGAATGTTACTCCATTCAAATTTCATTAGCATTAATTCTCGTTGCTTCTGACTACGTAAAGGTATATAAATTTAATAAAAAAAACGTTGCACATTAATGTAATAATATTGTAACGAAATTATATCGTAATTTAGTTGATGCAGATAAAGACAAGCATATTGGGAGAGAATATAGACGACGTTACGATATGTATCATTCACGTGATAGGTATAATGTTTTCTTTATTCATTAATTGTCACGCTGGTCAACAAATAATAGATCATAGTAATTACGTGTTTTACAAAGCGTGAGTATTATCGATTTATAATGAATATCATTGTTCAATTTTGACCGATAAAGAGGAAATAAATAAGTATTAATAATTTTTAGAAAAATTGCACCGTGGTATTTAGTTTCAACGAAGATACAAAAATCAGCGGTAATAATATTAATGAGGAGTCAAAAAACATGTTACTTGGGCGTGGCTGGAACATTTGTCTCATCCTACGAATTTTTTCTTTCGGTAAGAAGAAAAGATACTTTTACTTTTGTTCTGATCAATATAATATGGCACATACGAGTATATAACGAGTATCTTTTTTATTTTCAAGTTATTAAAAACTTCGATATCCTATGCAACGGTATATTATTCTATGAATAATCTATGAAATAAATGGTATAAGTTTTTTTTTTAAATCGGAACACTATGTTTCTTTTTCAAGCAATAATATTTTATTCAATTGGTTTATTAATTGTTATGGCGATCAGTACTAACGTAATACTATCTTGTAAAAAAGAAAAAAATATGTACGTAAGTTTTGAAATTAATCTAATTGTAATGTTTATATATAAAATGATATAATAACTAATATATAATAATTATCAATATTCATATTTTTTTATAACATGGTATTTAATATCCTCGTGAATTACAAAAAAATAGTAAGAATATTTTTTGTTCGAAATAGATAAAATGTCAAATTTCGATTTTTACAAATTGATAAACACATAGTAAACATATATTATACGCACACATTATACATTTATATTTACACATACATTTTTAAATTTATTATTATATTATTATATTTAATGATATTATTATTAAATTTATTATTATTATAGTATTAAAAACGATAGAAATAAACAAAACAACAAATCATTAATTTAATTGCTATTCTTCTTTTTTTTTTTAATTGATAATTGATATGAAATTCATTGCCGAAGAATTTATAAAATCAATAATTAAACGATTATAATTTAATCATATATAATTCCAAATTTGTATATATGTACATATATATGTAAATAAATCTTTCATACACTTAACCCAAATATATTCGAGTATCTTCACTTTTAAAATTAGAGTTCACTTTGAATAGATAGACGACCGACGAGCACCCTCAAAATGTTACAAATCGAAGAAGAAAAATTGACGAAGTGAGTGCGCATGTCACATATCATAAAAAGGAAGAAAAAGTAAGAGAGAAAAAAGGAAGAAAAAGTAAGAGAGAAAAAAGGAATAAACCAGGGACTATTACAAATTAATTACGTTCGTCCGAGGGAAGTTAAACGTCTATAAAAGTCCCGATCGAAGAAGAACAATTATCGTAAACCCTTCCAGTGTTTACTCTTAAAGCCGTTTGCAAGCTAAAAAAGTTTCCGTATAAATAATTAAATAACAAAAGGAAAAGGAAACGAGAGAGAATACGAATGTCATTTAAATTATTTCATCGTGAAAATAATACAATAGCAGTAGTAATAGAATCGCGTTTTAATGATGGCAATTTCATCGAGTTAAAAAAAAAAAAGGTCAAAGAGAGAAAAAGAAAAGAAAAGAAAATGATGGTGAAATAATACACAGCAGTAGTACGATTGAACTTTGATCCCACGTCTGACTACGGCAGAATCGTTTGAAACTCCATAAGAAATGGATGTTTTCGAAGAATCGTGTTACTACAAGTGCAATAGATTTTTGCTTTCGGTTATTGGATTATGGCCTTTTCTTGACGTTAAAACACGACGAATTCGTACCTCCTTTGTCAGCGTTATTTTAACGATAATTCTTTTCATTCAGGTAGAATTTTTTCGTAATAAAAACAATTAAGCGTATTAGAAATAAATTGAAAAATTCTTGTTTTTAAGATCAGTATAAGAGATAAAATTTTAGCCCCCCAAAAAAACTGGAATTATGTAAAATAATTTGATAACTACTTTAAAAAGAGGTAGAGAAGGAGAGAAAAAGAGAAAAAAAGTGCATAATCCAGGGAATGCAACGAGTGTTGTATACATTATCGTTTCACTTTAAAAAAATTACATTTTTTGTAACATTTTCATAATTATATTTTCTCACGCGTTGTTCTCATTTTTATCTCAAAACAGTTTTCACACACACACACACAATGCGACTAAAAGAGTTTTATTTCAATAATAATGACAATAATAAGCTCGAAAGTTGATTTAATTTTGTGGTTATAATTTAGTGAGATTATATATGATACGAAAATAAATACGATTTTCCACAGTTTGCCAAAGTGTTAACGACGGAATGCAACATGAATTTATACATTGAGATTCTGACTAATGTTGTTATTTGTTTTTGCATCTCGCTAACATTTATTACTGCTTACGTCAACAAAAAAGAGGTACATTAATTAACCGAACGTCTTGTTTCATTTGTATTTATTTAAAGAAACCAAAAAAAAATCAATATAATTTAAAATAATTTAGGAAAAAATGATAAAGTCAGTGTAATCATAAAAAAAAATGTTTAAAAATATTATTGCAAATTTACAGTGTAAAATGTTAATAGAACAGATCAGTTTTGATTGGACAAAACTAAGATCGGAGGAAGAATGTGAGATCTTCAAAAAGTATGCCAAGGAATCCCGTTTATGCACTTTTATATTACTGAGTGAGTTTGAATATTATTAGAAATTATTATTTTCATTTTTTCAATATAATATTATATAATAAATATAATTTCATATATAAAAGAATATTATTATGAATTAATTTAAATGTTTGATTATATATATATATATATATTTTTTTTAAATAATTCTTATTAATTTTTGTTGTTGTCTCTAATTAATTCTCTTTCCAGCTATATTATTCGGAGCTATCAATATCATTTCTTTTTTAACTCTATTACCAGCTCTATTAGATATCGTTGCACCATTAAAAGAATCACGTATCTATGAAATACCATTTCCAATAGAAACATTTTACGATAATACAAAACACTTTTATATAACTATTTTCTTAATGTACTTTATGCTGAATATCATGGGATGTGTATCGATAGGATTATACGGGTTTGTTCTGATGATTTTACAACATTGCAGCGGTTTATTTGAACTTGTCGGGTAAGATAAGAGCAAATGACAAAGAAAACATTTTCAATCCAAAAAATGAGAGAATCATTAAAACTTTGGGTATATGCAATATATACCCAATATTCATTTATTATTTTCTTTTTTCTTTTTAATACAAAATACAAGCTTTGTCAGTGTATTTGGGTAAAAGAAAAAAATTAATAATATCTTTGCTATGCATGTTTTCAAAATTTTATAATTTTCTAAATTTTCTAATTGGAAATATTCCCGATTGCAAGTCACCTCTATGTGCAATTTTTTTTTTAATTAGTTCATAATTTAATTTTTTTTAAGCGATCAAAATTCTACTTATATTCAGGTACATTTTGGAAAATTCGATTGAAGAGAAAGAATTTTTGACCGATATAGACAATAAGAAAATTTTAAAGGAAATATTACACGGTGTTTGGTTTCACAAAAGAACAATCAAGTTAGTATTAAAACGAGAAAATAAATTCTGAAGAAAACATTAAGAAAAAAAAAGAAATTAAAGATATTTATTAAGCGCTCACCTATTTGAATATAAAATTATTTAATATCTGTTTGTATAGATTCATCGCTACGATAAATTCTATTTGTCAGAATTGTTATTTGATCCAGATTATTTTTCTTGGTATTTTAATCGGCGCTGATATTCTTCGAGTGAGTGATCCTTTTTTATTATTTATAAATTTATAACTTTTCCGACAAAATTGTTTAAATAATAAACAACATAATCGATAAACAAAAATATCACACGCACACACATATAATATTAATTAATCAATTATTTTGATGACATTAGACAACTTTTGTTTTCAACATTGTTAACTAACAAAAATTTCTACAATCAAATTGAAAGTATTCATATTATTCAATCATATTATTGAATATTAAATATCAAAATATTGTTAATAAAATGATTCGCATTATATTTTTTCTTTTCTCGTAGATATTACATACGCAATTAACGATAGAAAATGGCAAGGAAATAATGACTAGTATAATGCACATAATCGGTAACTTAGCCTGGGCATTCGTAAATTGTTATTTTGGACAAAGAGTGATAGATCGTAGTGCCGAAGTACACACAAAAATGTAAGTATATAATTAAAGATTAAAAACACAATGATACATTAATTAAAAAAAAAAGAAAAGAAAAGAAAAGAAAAGAAAAGAAAAGAAAAAAAGAGTATATTTTAATAAAAAACTTAACGAAGATGTAACGCGAGATGGTATTCATCTTCTACGAAAATACAAAAATTAATATTATTAATAATAACGAGAAGCATAAGACCGTCTTATGTAATGATCGGTGGAACATTCACATCTTCGATGGAACTTTTTGCATCGGTAAGATTGTTATAAATTTCAAATAAACACAAATAACACAAATTTAATTATTATTAATTAATAATTCTATTTTCTTTTTTTTATAGTTAACACAATCGTCCGTCTCGTACGCCATGATATTTTATTCCCTATGATTATATTTAACAATGATAATGTTACAATTTAAATAAACATCCGACAAACGTTTAAGAACTAACGAAAATTCACGAAATTTATCATTTACATTTTTTATCGAAGAAAATGTGAAAATACGATGAGACGTTATGAATAATACATTATTATTCCTCCTCTCGAGTTTGTTGCGAATTTTTTCGTTACCGTAATTCGACGTTTCATACAAAATTTATTTTATTTGTTTTCCTTTTTACGAAACAAAATTACCCGTGTTGCTTTTTGTTAATTTTTTCCTCGTCGTTATCTCACTGTATAATATTTTCTTTCTTTTATTTTTCTTTTTAAATTCACCAAATAAATTGCAAAAAAACCTTGCGAGAGATACGATGATAGTAGTGAGTTATACCTGACTGAAGAAAAAAAAATAATACAATACTTCGTATTCTCGAATATTATCGAAGTGCGCAAGTCTTATCGAAGAGAGGGGGAATGATGCTTTATACTAATCAAAAATTCCCTTAATTACAGTTCGAAGAAAATGTATATCCAACTTGCGTGACTATACTTTTACAAAAAAAAAAAAAAAAAAAAGAAAAGAAGGGTTCACACATGTTGTGTAAATTCTATTTAATCGAGTGAGTCATTATATCGTCGATGTAATAATTCACCCTCTTCTTTATTCCTTTCTATTATTTCTCTATACTACTTCCTATCGATATTTGTCGTTCTCTTTTTCGAACACACTGTGTGATATACTTATCTTCTGTTATTGCTTTTTATATTATTCATCGTCGTTGGAAAGAAAGGGGGATTAATTTTGCTGTGAAAAAAAAAAAAAAGAAAAAAGAAGAATTAAACGTCTAAGTAAAGAGACAAAACTTATGAGAATTGTGTCAGTTTGACTTATCTTGATTTAGCATAAGATTCTAACATTAATCATAAGAGAAAAATGATAGATGTATTCGAAACTGATAATTACAATTTTATTCGAATGATTTTAACTTCAACCGGACTTTGGCCATACAGCGAACCAAAATGCAGAACAATTCGAACGTTTATCGTTACACTTAATAGTTTCTTCATTTTATTTCTACAGGTATTCAAAATGTATTAATATTAATTCAAACGTAATGTAAAATAAGATAACGTAAACTGTCTTTTTTTCTTTCAGTCACTAAAGATCATCAAGATTTATTATAAAATAGATATAATATTCGAAATGATGCCGTATTTTTTAATCACCTTCGCTAGTATTTTTATATATTCGAATAATTGCGTCAACTTACCGCAGGTATTTGTTAATTTGAGTGCGAATCCAAACAAAATATTTCATTTGTTTGTTTCTTTTTTTTAAACAAAAAAATAACTTTCGTTTCTCCTTGCCTGCCTTGATCGTTTCTTATTTTATTTTATTTTATTCTTTTTTTTTTGTTTTTTATTTTTTGTTTCCGTAGGTGTATGAACTATTAGAGATCATCAAAGAAGATTGGCACCAACACGAAGGTACGAAAGAATTTGAAATTATGAAAAAATATGCACATGAATCTAAGATTTACTCGATAATAATGTTAGGTAAGTATACGAACAAAAAAATTCATCGAACATCGTGGAAAAAAATAACATTTAAAAAAAGATTTTTGTTAATAGCAATATTTTATGCGGGGATTTGTTCATTCTTTATTGTTTCGACTGTACCTCTTGCACTCGATATCATCAACCCCTTGAACGAGACTCGACAACGAGTTCTTCCATTTTCTATGGAATTTTATATCGACGAACAGAAATACTTTATTACGTTATTAACGATCGTATTCGTTATGTTATTTATATTAGGTTTGACATCGATAAGCAGTTCCATAATGTTTTTGATATTCATACAATATCTTTGTGGAATGTTCTACGTCACTGGGTAATACGAATTAAATAATATTTATAGAACAAGAGTAATTATTAATTTATTCAAATCAATTATTTCACTAATAACAATCGTATTGTTACACAATTGATATATTATATTGTTTATTTTTAATTTATATTTTTTTTTTTTTTCCAGCAAAATGGTCGAAAGCGTATTCAACGACGAAAATTGTTCCGAAATTATAACTTACGCGAAAATAATTCGTTGTATAAAATACCATAAACAGGCATTACAGTTAGTATTTAAATTTGGATATCTTTTCAAGTTTCTTTTTATGTTTAAGAAATCTCGTATATAAAATTGTATATTTACGATTAATTTAAGATTTGAAATAAAATTGCGCGCCTGTTACCGATGCGTTTACTTCGGATTAATTGTAATTGGATTGTTTTTATTAGCCACTTCTGTTATACAGGTAAAATAACATTATTATAATATCTTTGATATCCGATATAATGAAAAATTAATGATTTTAACGAAACATAAAATACAATGAAGGTATCATTGATACAATTTTCTCTTTTCATTGTTCTTAGATAATACAAAAAAATGCATCCAAGTTGGAAAATCCAATAGAATTTTCATTGTCTTTCGCTTTTTTTATTAATACTACAATCATAATATATCTGAAGTGTTACTTCGGTCAGAAATTAATCGATCACAGCGGTTGCTTATTGAACAAAATGTAATTTTCTCTTTTTTATTTTATATTATATTATGCATCGTAATTTTTAGTTTTAAATAAATTAAATTATAAAGTATTATTGTTATTATTATTTTTATTATTATTATTATTATTAAATATACAAAATAATGAAAAGAAAAATATTAAATCATTTGAGTTTTTGTTCAGATTCAATACGCCTTGGTACGTGCTTAATAAAAAATCCCAAATATTACTCTGGTTTATGATGGCAAGAAGTACTAAGCCATGTTGCTTATCATGTGGTAACTATTTCTACGTATCCATTCAATTTTTCGCATCGGTAAGAAACTAAAATTTACGATTTTATAAAACATTTATTACAATTGTCTATCTATATATATAAATATTTTTTTGTTTAAGTTGCTACAAACCTCAGTGTCTTACGCTATGGTCTTCTGTTCTTTACATTAATCGAACTCATCTTATTTACTCTTACACAATATCATAATTTTATAATTAAATATCTATCATTATTGTGATGTGTGAAAGTTAAAGTCATCAATGATGTGTTTCAAACAAAACATACTAAATAAAATAAATAACAGCATATAAAAGACAGTAAAATGAAAGTTTACAATTGTTAAAAAATAATCGATCGGAAGAAAAAAGAATGTTCGTTGAACAATACTTCATTAAAAACAGAAAAAAATTGGACTCGCACCGTATTGAGAAGCCATTAACTATCGACACGTGTCAATTTTTTTACTTAATTGCCTAAATCTGGCATCAAACACGCGACCTGCAAAGTTTTACAAAGTTTAAAGGGTCAATGTGATACGAAAAGAAGAATTGTTTCTCCCTTTTTGTTCGCTAATCTTTTTTCACGAGTAAAGTTTCCTTTTTTTTTTGTCTATTACCCGTATCTTCCCTTTCGTATCTCGAAAACGAAGACGAATCGATGCATACAATATTTTTCATTAGAAACAAAATGATTTTCCAAAAATATTGAAAAATTTGGTCGATTTAAATCTGAAATATTCTTTGTTCAAACTTGAAAACAAATTGTTGCCAATCATAGATATTATAAAAATTTTCTTATCGAGATAATTAATTGACAACAATTAATTGACAACGTTAACAATATTTTCGACGAACTATAGAATGTTACTCGTTGATTCTAGATGCAATACTTAATCCTAATACGATAAGAATTTGTGTATCCCAAGGACATTTCATTTTTTTTAAACAAATTACTAAATGTTTCATTTAATTAACCTTTTACAAAAATAATATGCGTCAGAAGGACCAAAAGAAAATGAATGATAATTAAACGTGTAAATAAATTTAAATTGAATTTAAGCACAGCCATTCGCCCGGTAGTACTTGCGTTACATAGTTTACAATGAAATTAAGGTATATCGCAAGTAATACCGACCCAGGTCTCACCGCGAGGAGGTTGTTGTGGGTTGGAGACCCCCGGGCTAAGACTCTACTTCTACATTTATTTTTCTAACAAATTCATTTCATTACTTATTTCATTAAAAAGAAATTTCAAAAAAAATTCAACGCGGTAAACGAGTCACCAATTTTTTCATCCAACTTAAATAATAAGTTGGATGAAAAATTATTAACACCGTTTTCAATCGACCTACCTACCCGATTAACATTCTTAAATTAACGCAAACATGCAAACGCTTTGACGTAGATTCGATTGAAACTTCAAACATGAAATGCAAGTTTTTATTTAATAAATGCAATAATATAAACATTTTTCAAATGTAACACGCAAGTTGTTACAATATTAACGCACGCATTGATGTGTGCACTCTGACGTGCACATTGAGTATTGTTTTAATAATAATAAAAATTCGTAATATTATAAAATATACTCCTTCTATTATTTAAAACCTCATAAAAATATTTTAATTTCGTGAGACAATTAAAATATTTTAATGATTATTAAATTCTTATTGTAATACTCTCATTTTATTATTATACTTATCGATAAACTATTTTATTATCTTATCATCTAATATATAATTGTATCTACGCTCAATCCTCTTCTGATGCTATTAACAATATTGCTACCTGTAAACAAAAACAATCGGAAAAAATTTCTAATTAAACAAAAACCAATGAAAATCAGCAGCCACCAGTGAAAATGTTCTGACACTAATTGACATTTTAAAAAATACAAAAGAATTATTCACGCACACATACATCTATACATTCCGACACAAAAACCAACACCTCAACTACTACAAGAACACAAACTAGAAATAATTTAATCAAATCTTGCCAATATCGATTACCCTGAAACAAAAATTAATTTTTTAAATTAATCAGAAAAATATTTTGAATAAATGAAAAAAAAAAAGAAAAAATACGGAAACTTCGTCTTCTTTATTTTTACCTATTCCTACTATTCTTTTACCTTAATTTTTGTTGATCAAAAAATTTGGGAACCCTAGAACATAAATTAATTTTATATATTACTAGATATAATATTTATACATAATTTTTATTAATTTATTTTTATATCATAAATGATAGTATTACAAACCTTGAGATACTATTGTCGAAATTGTTGTAAATATCCATTTTTTTTTTTGATAAAGTAGTATTTTGCAATATGAAACCTTATAGCTTGAAAAAACAGTACATTCTATAACAAAAAACTAAATAAAAAGTGTATGTGTGGGAAAATGAAATTCGATGTACAATCCACGATCAAAACTTTTCAATTGGATTATTTAATAAATAATGAAATTTAAAGAAAAAGAATTTAAAAGACCAAAAAGTGGACATTACAAAATATCGAATTCTCGATGCATTAGAAAATGTGTTCTATATTTAAACAAAAGGGAATATGAAAAAATGCATGTCTCTGATGCATATTTTTTTCAATATACAAATATATGAATAGAAAAATGTTTCTATTTCATACAAAATTATTAATCGATTAATACAATCACAAATACGCATAGAAAATTATTCAAGACACATTATATAAAACTTAATCAATTGTAATTATTTCACAATATTTAAAAATAAATTAACCTCGTTTTTAAAAGAAAAAAAAAATTTTAAATATTGCACCTTGTGTCGTATTACAATATGCATACGCAATTATGCATATCGCCATAAAAATAACCATAACGAGATCAAATTTACATTTGATCGATAGATAACATAAATCATTTATTTACGTTTATATTAACACGAAGTATGCAGTTACATCGAGTGTCTGATGTACATATTACACCAATTAAATATATACAAGACACTTTTTTATTTCTACTAAACTATTAAAAAATAAAAAATAGTAATACAATTTCACAATTTTCGAAGCACGTATTTTAAATAAATATGAATTCAAATGTACACAATGCAATATGGAATCTTGAAGGAAGAAGACAAAATTTAAATTCAATATATACAAAAAAATATCAATTGAATATTGAAACAAAATTGATAACTAATTAATTGCTACTGCTTGCTTTAACAGATTCTAAACTAATCAAGTCTTATAGATTGTTAACCGGAATAATGTGAGTAATTTTTATTATTAATTGGGAGGGTGATTGATTCTAATTGAACTAATCAGATTAGTTCATATATTTAGAGTAAAAAAAATATATATAAAAATGTAAACAATTGTAAAAAATAGAAAAATAAAATAATAGAATAAGATTATTCCATGTTAAAATCTACAAGCTTGATAATCACCCAGGTGCATTTACAATCCCGTATACAAGCCTGGGCTCCCTGTACTCAACTTACTCGTATAATCCACACTCTCGAGAGTGTGGGACAGCCTTTTAATTGTTTGTTTATATATTAAGCCTTGTGCATTTTTATTCCAATCAAATAATTTCTTCTATTATAAATCTATGTAAAAATAGTCGAATGATTTTTATATCATTTCTTTCTGCTATCATTTCTCTCTGCTTTCATTTCTTATATAAAAACTTTTATTTATTTATATATATTTAATGAAAATACTTTCTTCAAATCTTTCTTATGCGAATTAAATATTTATTTGTTAATAATTTTAGAATCAAAATGCACATCCTTGACATATTTAAAGGCACTCGCATGTGCTGGCTGTACTTTCGTATATTTTCATTCGCTTAGCAAGACTTATACGTTTCTAATCAGAATGATTCAAAATAATTTCTCATTGATTTGCACTATTTAAATATAAATCGATTATTACATATAGATTAAAGTGAAATTTTCTAATAATTATTAGATAAATTTCTTTGGTTAAAAAAAAATTACGAAGATTGAAATATTTTAAATATTCATTTAATTAGTACTTTTATTAGTGCATTCATTCCTTCATTTTTGATCATTCTGAATGAGAAAAGTATATTCTTACTATATGTTCATCTGCATTTAGCAGGTATGTTCGACTGCATTTAGCAGATATGTTCGACTGCATTTAGCAGGTATGTTTGTACTTACTGCGATTTTTAGATGCACTTGATAGTGCAGGCAAGCCTTTTAAATTATTTTATTATATACCAAGACTATACATTTCTATTCCAAAAAATAATCTTTCTACTTTTATATAATAAATAAAAAATATATTAATCATCTTCATATTATTCATTAATACTCCTCCATACATCTCTTATAAAATCTGTCATTAAATATTTATGTGTAGTAAAAATACTTTCTCCCACTCTCTCTTATGAACTTATTAACTCTTTCATTTGGTATTTATTCATAAATAATTTTGGAATGAAAATGTATATGCCAGGCAAATTAATATGCACTTATGAGTGTTGGCTGCCATTCGTTTTATTTCGTTTCTTTAGCAAGACTTATACGTTTCTAATCAGAATGATTCAAAATAATTTCTCATTGATTTGCACTATGTAAATATAAATCAATTATTATATACAGATTAAAGTGAAATTTTCTAATAATTATTAGATAAATTTCTTTGATTAAAAAAAAATTACGGAGATTGAATTATTTTAAATATTCATTTATTTAGTACTTTTATTAGTGCATTCATTCCTTCATTTTTGATCATTCTGAATAAGAAAAATATATTCTTACTATATGTTAATCTGCATTTAGCAGATATGTTTGTACTTACTGCGTTTTTCATATGCACTTTTCAGTGCTGTCATGTACTTACTGCGATTTTCATATGCACTTTTCAGTGCTGTCATGTACTGACTGCGTTTTTCATATGCACTCTTCAGTGCATTTAATAAGAATGATTCAAATTGTTTTTCTTTAATTTGTTACTATTTAAAATAAAAATCGACTATCATATGTTCAAGAAAAAAATGTGCAATTATGGTAAGAGACTATGTGAAGAAAAGTGGAAACAGGAATATTGTAACTTTTTGAATGAAATAAAAAATATAGTACATTATATATATTTAATATATTTAATAAATTATTATATTTTATATTAGAAAAAATTGATATGAATTTAAACGATATTAAAATATTGAAAATATTTATTCATTATATACTTTGATTAATGTGATTATTAATTCAATTTGAATCATTCAGAATGATGAAACCTTTATTTTGTGTCCTTATCTGCATTCATGAATGCAGGAATGTCCTCTTCTTCGATTGTTGTATCCAAATGCACTCTTTTGTGCAAGCTGCAGCAATCCCTGGACTTCCACACAATTTAAACGAACGTGACTCTAATTTAATGAAAAACATTAAAGACAAACTTTAATTTATATACTTTAAAAATTCAATGACTCGACTATTAATTTATTTTAATAGGAAAATTGCAATGACTCGACTTTTAATTTAATTTAATAAGAAAACTGCAAAGACTCGATTTTTAATTTAATTTAATAGGAAAACTGCAATGACTCGACTTTTAATTAAATAAGAAAAATGCAATGACTATATTAATTAAATAAAAATAGCAAAATCTTGACTCTAGTATTTAAAAGACTCTAATTTTTCACGAACGCGAGTGTGGGACAGCGTTGGGAGATGGAATGGTCCATCATCTCCATTCAGGAACAACTTATAACTATATATAACTATATACTTAATACTACTACGAGCATAAGTGACAACGTGATAAAGGGGTAGACAAAGGAATTTGATATGACCACGAATCATTAATCAAAGGGTTATCAAAGATATCCTTTGAAAAATAACTCGTAGTCGAATAGTTGCCCACTTGATACCACAATTTGTGGGGGCCTCTTCGGCATTTTGCCTCTTCTTTGCTTCGTGCCCTGACCACTGCAATGGAGCATTCCCTACGTGCGACGCAAGAAAAGATTACGTATCAAAAAACGCCCTACCGTTTGAAACAATACATCACAAAAATTGGCATATTTCAGTGGATTATATCAAAAGAATGAAATCGTCCCTGAGCTAAACCGACCTAATCCCGACCTGCTCTCACCATACGCGACAAGACTCAAACCCTCGTGTTTAATAAAACGCATTTTATTTTATGAGACGCATTTGATCTAAGCTGAAAGAAAATTGGGAAGGAAACAACACAGTTATTAGTAATTTTATTTCCGCAGGTTTTTACGCTGGTATTTTTTTATTTTTTTTTTGTTTGTTTTTATTTTTGTTTTTATTCTTACTTAACCTAACGAGAGGTAAGAGCTTGCAACGTACAGTATCGATTTATCCTAAATAATATAACCACTGAAATATGACAAAGTTCATGAATGCATCATCCCAAACGCCCCTGACGAATCCCAACACGCAAACTCAACTGCGTTCCTACCTGAGTGCGTCTCGATTTTTTCTAACACAATCTTTACTTACTTATTTATTTGTAAAAAAAATTAAAAAAAAAATAAATGTGTATAAGAGTAAAAAAATATTGAATTAATTCCGTAAAGTAATTATACTAGCCTGTGGACGATCAATGAACTCGAAAGAATTCACCGATCGTACGCAACTACACAAGCACATTTAATCGAATGCTCCAGCAGATATATTTTTTTCTGAATGATGAACCTATTACAAACTAGGATTAACACGTTGCACATTAAAGGTGAAAATGTTTCGATAAAAAGAAAAAATTACAACAATTGTAATAATCTCATTTTATTCGAATGGATATATGTTATTTCTAACATTAGGAAAAGTATATTATTAAAAATCACGAGGTGCAAGTGTTAATATACTTAAAAAACTAAGTATCAAAACTAATTCAAAATCCTTTGCTAAGTTCAAAAGATATTGGGTGATCTATCTAATGTTCTCATTGGTTGCAAAGTATTTTTGAACTGCTTGATACAATCATCTTAACTTAATGCATAGTATCAGCAAAAAAATGGAGAGAAAAAGTATAATGAAAAGTGTAAAAATTTGCTGACACTTAGCCGAAACCCCGGAGGCAGGAATGTCCACCCTGAATGGAAGCAAACCTTTTGCCGTACCCGGTCCTTACCTACTTAAAATTAAAGTTTACACATACACTCAGAAAAGTATGCTACCTGCCTGCCTATCAACCTATATTTAAAAGTGCAAACAGACACACCAACACAATCATTCCACGCTGGATCTGTTACTCACATACCACCAGGGTGCAAAAAGCCTAAACTAGAGAGCATGCCCCGGGGCACCTCCGACACCCTAGTTCAACCACGTTTTCTAAACTTATATTCTATAAGGTTACGTACCCCATGCTGTAATCGTCTGCCAAGGCTAGTGATTATTGCAATAATAACTAATGCAAAAATACTGGTACATACTAGTATATATCTGCATACTAATATGATACAAGTATTGTCAAATTTCCACAAATAAATGTGAAAACTCTACTATTCAAAACGATTCGAAAAAAAAAAATGAGAAAAATTTAATATAAGTATAAAAATACAAGTACATATATCACACGTGACTGTACAAGTATTTATTTAAATATTGAATGATGTATTAATAAAAAACTTTCGCGAAACGATGTACAGTACACACTACCTAATACGTGCACACTGGTGTAAAGTACGTCGTGCAATCACTAATACAATGACAGCCGCCAAAGGAAACCTTAATAACTAATACCCATGCAAACTTTTTCTCACCCATACGTGTAACACCTGGGCAACACGCATCGATGAGAACGAAGAGTGCATAGGGGGGAGAAAAGGGGAATTAGTATATTAGGCTGAAAATCCTAATCTAAAAATACATAATTAACATACATATACATGAAAAAACATTTTTATAAAAATTCATCTAAACGGATTAAGGACTCTACAAGTCATTTGGTGAATAATGACTTAAGCAAGTGAATAAAAAAAAAAGTACCCCATAAGAAACGTTTTATATTATATTATATATAATACTGTTTCGAGGTAGAGCAGTGTTGAGTGACTCTAAGGGTGACAAAGATGGATATTCCTTACAAACCTCGGACGACTCTTTCATTAAATGGCTATTCTAATTAAAGAACTGGGTTTTAAACCACCATTTAATTGCCAGAATCTATCCGTTCGCGAATTTCGTTTGTCTTCTTGCTCATTTATTGATAATAATATCGAAGTATCGATATATCGAGATAAATCACGATTGAAATACTAATCACGATTGAAAAACTAATCAAGATTGAAATACTAATCACAATTGAAAAACGAATCAAGATTGAAAAACTAATCAAGATTGAAAAACTAAGTGCGAAGCAATGCATATAAAACAATTTTTACATGCTTTATTGGCACGAAATCGAGTAAATTAATGCTCGATTTCACCATTACTAATACGATTAAATATGTAAAGGGAAAAAATAAGTACAATAATTAATTGTAGTGTTAATTAAGTGAATTGAAACCGATGAAACAAGAAGACCCTGGCCTAATCTAAATAAATCACATATATAAAAATCACATATATAAATTGGGAATCACTCGTGAGCAAAACCAAAGATTTTACTCACGGTCGCTTATGTTCGTTTCGGACAAGACACATCTACGAATACAACCAGGAACCCGTGCCGATATTGGAACTTTCATCCTCGGCATGATTGGGTCTCTGGAGGAACTTTAAATTTTGTCACTCACTCGTTACCAATTGTTACCATAAAAATAAAATAAAAAATGAAACTGAACAATTGGCAGTAGAAGTTCTGCGATGGCTCCAAAACACTCGTCCCCCTCGCTGTTGGTTGAATGATGTCGTGAAGTTGATTTAAATTGGATGAATTGTTGAATTGTTGAATGTTGAATTGTTGAATCGTTGAATTGATGAGTAATCTGTAATTAAAAATACAAAATAAAATTAATTATCTTTCATATCATTCAAAAGATTTTTCATGAATGAAAAACATGAATAAAAACAATCATGATTTAAAAAATGTGAATGCGTGAAAAGTAATAATTAAAATTAGAAAATAATACTAACCGTTGATTTATCCAGACGAAGCCCCAGATTCGTTGATAAAGATGTTTATGAAGAAACGAAGATATTTTAATTCACACTTTCGACCATGACAATATTTTAATCGAAACGCAAATCCTCTTCTACCGAATTGGCCGAAAGTGTGTTAATGATTCTAATCGCGTACCGAACAAATTGTTTTTTTAACAAGAATATTTTAACTAATTCTTGCACTGATTTTAAATTACGATTTAATTACTTTTAAAGCAATCTATGTGATTGCATAACAAGAAATGCAACATTTTTCAAAACGAACACAGACTCTAAGATTGCATTGCCCGCAATCGCAACTGAAGCTCTGAAAATCAAAATTTAGTTAAAGCCAAGTCGTAGCGTACTTCTGTTTATTTATTATATCACTAATAAAAAATATATTAATCGTTTTATAATTCAATTATTTAAACTACATATTCCAAAAATTCTGGAATCGTGCTACTATTTTTGTATGCTTTAATTATTAATGAAAAAAAAATTATTCAAAAGATGCAACCACAAACTTGTAAACTACATAAAAAAAAAAGATAAAATACAAACGAACAAATATCGCGTATAAAGAATAAATTTCATCGCGATAGGGTTATTTTTACAGAAGTATGCTAATTGCGTTAATACCTATAGGAAAGAATAGATATAGCATTAATGTAAAACTAAACAAGGTGCAATAGTTATAAATAATCATTTGAACAATTAATTAGAATCTCGATTGTACGTGTCTTGAATTATTTATATGAATTTAATACCATAAGAAATAAAATGAATTTATATTAATAAAATTTAAACAACAATTGCAACGCGTAATTAAATAATTAATTCAATAAATCATTTCATTATTGCATTAAAATTAATTAATAAAATGGCAAGTTAAAATTTTCTAATGCATCGAACGTCAGCCATTGGCTCGACAGTGCTTACGTTGCACCATATCAATTTTATGGACACCGTAAGCAATATCGATTACCGGATCTCACCACGGGGAGGTTGCTGCGTCGGAGATCCATTCCAAAATTAAAGAAAACAAATAAAAAAATATACTTGCACGTATGTATGCAGAGTTGTATGTACCACCATTGATTAGTATAATTTCCATAGAACGAACGATGGTGAACGTCTTTCTGAAACGATGGAAACAATGGGATGATTGCCTACGCCTTTCTGACACCATAAAAAGAATGACAGATTATGGTAAAAATTGTTGTGAAATGATAGGAAAATATAAAATCATATAATTCTAATTACAACTCTTCTTACCTAATTTCAATAAATTCACGTCATCGATAATGATTGCATGTACCTGTAAATCAAATGAGATTTGATTAGATTACAGAATTTAATAATGAAATATTATTTAATTAGCCAGTAATTAAATTCTTACGCGGAGCGAAGCTAGTTGAAACTTATCTCGACGCCGTCCGAAAACAAAATGAGGTATAACGTACTACGAGTCACCTCTCCCCTCCTATTTACCTTATAAGATAGTACCGAAATGTTTTTCTATGCATACTAGATGAGAGACAATGTTTATACATAGCCAATGCTCGTTACCTCGTTTGACTTTGACCTTCACCTTCGCAAGTCTTTCTTTTTCTCTGCGAACATTCAAACGTATTTGATCATTAGTACACATAAACGTAAACATAAAAAGTAAATACGTTATGTACAATACGTTAAATATGTTGTCATAAAATAAACTGCAAATAAAATACATTAGAGTATGAGAATGTATTGAATTGTATTGAATATACTGTGAATGTATTAATATATACCAATAAAAAATGTGTATTATTCGAGCTTACCGGTATAATAAAAGAAAGCTGAGATGTTTGCTCGTTCAAATACTAAAAAATACTGACTGAATCCTTTTTAAAAATTGCCAAGTATATCTTTTATACATGTATTTGACACATATAAAAATAAGAAAGTATATACGAGTGTAAAACTAGCCTAATCGATGTTGCGCTTTTCCAAGTCTTCATATTCTTGCAAATCTGCAAATCGTAAGATTGTATTAGTAAAATATCAAGTAAACTGAACGAGTCCATATATGTATATGTATGATATGCGTATAAGATGTCGCCCTCTCTCTTTCTTTCTTATTCTATTTTTTTACCCTCTTCTCATACTTTTTAAATTACACTTCTTTATGTTATAAAAGAAAAGAGATAAACTTACCAAACAAATATGAAGAAGATAACAAAAATAATCATAATTATAAGGTTATATATGTATTCATATATGTATTCATGTTGTATTCTCTCAATCCTTGAAAACCTAAAAAAAAGTAAAAAAATAAGACTACATTAGTACAATATAAAAAAAAAATCAAACAAGAATGTTGTATTGCAACTTACTTGCAAATTTAAATTGTTGCTAATGCTTATACACGCACACAAGCTTATCGTCATACGTATGGTAACTCGTTTTTCTTCTTAACAACGTTAGTAAAACACTCAATGTAATGATTTATATATTAAATAAATGAAAAATTAATTCTCTATTTTTCTATTAAGTGTGCACATCTCTTGTCAATATTTTAAAAATAATGAATAGAATAAAAATAATATATACTAAAAACTTTGTCATGTTGCACAGAAGAACAGAAGAAGCACAGAAAAATTGTACAGAAAAGAATCGTCATTTGCAGACATCTTTAAAACAATTGACATTGCACGCTATGAAAGTTTGAATTGAAGTTGGTATCTAATCGATAATGTAGATCAATAACGTGAGATTTTTCATTATCGATATAAATTAAGCGAATTTTTTCTTTCACAGATGGCACGCGATGTCAATTTTTTTCAAAAATGTCTATACAACGATAATTCTTTTCTCTACGATTGTTTTCTTCTGTGCAATACGACAAAGTTTTTAGTATATATTATCTTTATTCTATTCATTTATTTTAAATATAAACAAGATACGTGTACACGCTAAATAGAAAACAAGAATAAATTTTTTTGATTTATTTAATAAATAAATTATAATATCACACTTGACTAACGTGGTTATGAAGAAAGCCGAGTTACGTACGTGTAACGGCAAACTTGTGTGCGTGTATAAAACGTTAGAAGCAATTTGAATTTGCAAGTAAGAAAATATTTATCTAATTTTGTTCTATCGATAAACAATATTTTTCTAATGATTTTCTTTAATTCATAATATATGATTTTATAAGATATATAACTCTATACAATGTGATTATTATATTATTTATCATGCTGAATGCATGAATGTTATGTAATTCGAATATGTGCCTATAATTATGAAAATGGTCTAAGTCATATATTTCTTGTTTCGTTTGAACATTAAATGAATTCTATATAATATTGAAATAACAAACACTATCTAACGGTTCATTTTTGACAATATCGTGAAAATTACAATTGAATTAATTTAGTTTAAAATAATGTGGTGTGAAATAACTAATAAATTCATTTTTATTTAATTTTGACTTAGACCACGTGCTCATGATTATGGGCACATATGAGTTTAAGAAATAATAATTAAATGAAAAGAAAAAAAAAATAATACAAAATAATGACAAAAAATATTTAATTATTTTACTGGATCATTCATAAAATATGTTATTGTAGATAAGTCAAATCTTAAAGCTTATTAAACAAAATTGGTTCGAAAAAGAACATATTGAAGAGTTTCAAATAATGAAGAAATACGCGGAAGACGGTAGAACGTACTCATTGATAATAATATGTAAATATAATAAAATATTAACTCATAATTTCATTTAATAACTTAATAATTTCTTTTTCTTTTGTTTTTTTTTTTAGTGTTGACTTATGGATTGATTTTAACGGCAATATCCATATCAGCCATACCATTTATTTTAGATATGTATTTTCCTTTAAATCAAACTCGACATCGCACATTACCATTTCCTATGGAATTTTTTATAGACATACAAAAACATTACTTTCTGATATTGGTTATTACATTTGTTATGTCATCTATAACATGCACAGCTGTAGTAGCAAATTATTCATTATTCGCAGTACTTATATACCACATTTGCGGAATGTTTTGTGTTGTTGGGTAAAAATATTACAATCGATTTTTTAATTGATTAAATAAATGTCAACAGAGAAACATTATTTTAGATCGTCCTGGATCACGATAAGATTTGATTCGTGTGTTATTACTACCTTTTAAATCACAATTTCTCAAACTATTTCAATCGACGATCCCCTTTACCCGAACAAATATTTTTACGAATCTATACTATCTTTTTTTCACTATCATAAACTTAAGGATAAACTATATGTCTAATGTTGCCATACTGGTTTAATGAAATTTTCTATCGTTACGCGTTCAGGAATTTTGTTGTTTTGCTCGAATTTCTTCATATAACGGGTACAAATGAAAATTTACATTATCTTTTTAGGAAATTTTTAAGAAAATTCGCGTGATTATTTAAACTACTATGTACTAATACTATGATTATCTAAAGAAGTATTAACACATACACCAAATCTTATTGTGAATCAGGAGAACACAATCTAAGGTTCCCCCTGTTAAGAGTTTGATCGACCATCTTTTATCCAGGAACATGTTGGATGACATTAGAAAGGATATTTTATGTGATCATTATACGGAGGATATAGTTTATGCAAAAATAATTCGTAGCATAAAATATCATAACAAAACTTTAGAGTTAGTATGAGTCAAAGACGTTTAATTAATTTTTATGTTTCATTTTTATTAAAAAATTTCTATTCAAGATTCTACTCCATCTTTAATTCCTTATTCGAAAAATGTTCTTCTATAATTATTATACTTGGCTCGATTCTTATAATTATTACGTTCGTACGGGTATGATCTTATTTTAATTTATTATTTTAATTAAGCTTGACAAATTTTTTTTTTTTTAGATATAGGTATATTTATTAAAGCTTTTGTTTTTCATAGCTTTTACATAACTCAGCTATCGAACGAGAAAACATAAGAGAAACTGTTCTGTCAATTTTTAATATCATCCTCAATTGCGGTATACTCTCCATGAATTGCTATTTAGGCCAAAAAATAATAGATCACAGCGTTATTATAGTCGACAAAACGTAAACATTATTTTATTTTATTATATTATAAGTTTGAAAATTTTGTCTACACTGATGAACTAATTTTATTTTACATTTTCGACTTATTTTTTCGTATATAATTTCACCACGTATTTATTAAAAATATATATTTATTTAATTATACAATGATCAATATTTATAGGTTTTATATACCATGGTACGTGCTTTCTACAAAATCACAAACGTTATTGTTATTCATGATGATGAGAAGTTTAAAACCTTGTTACTTTGTACTCGTCAATTTTTTAACTTTATCTATCCAACTTTCCATGTCGGTAAGAAAAATAACTCGCATTATTTTACTTTTATTTTCATGTTCGACTTATTTATATGCACGCATATTTGTTTTATGTTTAAGGTGATTAAAACTACTTTTTCTTATGCTATGGTTATTTATTCTGTACAATAAATTTGTTCGCGAAAAGATGTCTCAGCTTGTTAATAATAATAACAAGGAAACGATTTAACTTCGTGAATTCTAGCATGAACGTTTGTTTTACTTTGAACTCTTTACCGTAGGTAAAAATATATTTAATGTCGTCATTTCTATTTCGTGTTTTATTTTTTTTTTCAAATTATTTTGAAGATAAGTAATCTTTTGGAGCTTGTTCGACGAGATTGGCATATTAACAACGTAAGTTTAAACAAATTTGAAATTGTGAAAAAGTACATAGAAAAAAAAAAGGATATAATATATATGTACATGATAATCGTAACATGCTTCCAACATTGCGTCTATTGCTGGTATCTTTGTTAAATCAATTCTAATAATTATCATTGGATTATTATAATTTTCGAAAAATAGAATAAATAATAGAATAGAAACAATCGTAAGAGTTTTTTCGTTGATTACAATAAATAGTTCAACATCGCATCGAAAGAAGACAAAGTGGATTATATTCGTAGAAACTAGAGAAACGTAAGATTAAAGTGAAATGAAATTTTATCGAAAATTAAGAAAACATTTATTTATTTTAAAAAAAGAAATGTGTAAGAATTTTATACAAAATCGTAATAGTATTATTAAAATATTTATCCAACGGGTGGCCCATAAACAGGCGGTTTGTAAGTATTTCGCGTAATATCACCGAAGTTATAATTATTATCCAGTGCATTCGAGCCTAATTGAAAATTATTCTGATTGTAGTTGCTACCTCCGTGTCTGTAGTTGTTATTGTTATTATTATTATAGTTAGCATTATTACCTAGAACAAAAAATTCTTCTTTAATGGTTCCTAATTTTAGTATTCTTTACTTAGTTTTCTAGCATCGATTTCAAACAAACAGTCCAACAATAATTAGGAAAAAAAGAAAAAAAGATTACCTTCGTTATATCCATTATTTATACCGTTTCCTTGGAAGTCATAGCCTTGATTGTTGTTGTTATTATTATTATTATAATTATAACCATTTTTCTGCGTGTTATACGTATCAGGATAAGTCGCGGTACCTTCGTATCTCACATCTGCATGAAAACCAGTTCTCCAGTCGGCTGTATAAGTCACAATCTGTGTCCTACCATCAGGAAGTTGTACCCTGTATTCACCTTGAACTGTTTCACCGTCACTCGTCTCCCGTCGACCAAAATCGTTACCTGTAGCAACGTCTTTTACCGCATACCCAAAGTCGTAAGATTTTGGCTAGAAAATAAAATTAATCCAAACATTTGTTTGTTTGTTTGTTTGTTCGTTATTTTTTATTATTTTTTTACTTTTTTTCTTGTAATAATTCTTAGTAAAAATAGAATAATAATGAGAGTAATAATAGTTATAATAACGCAATGTTCGAGAGATATACTTTTTGTAGCAGTTTTTTTTTTTAACGTAACGAAAGCAAAATAATCATGGTACAATACAATTTTCTATCTTTGAAATGAATTAATATCTAACGCATCTAAAATTAAAAGAAAAAAAAAACAATATTCTATAAAGTATCAATAATATCGTTTACCATCTTTTAGTAATAAATTTGATTTATCTCCTAGGATAAGTTACTTATTCGTACATGCTTGGAATACGTGTTGCCTATCACAAGGGTTCAATAAAGTAGTACACTGTTAGATTGCACACGCGAGTGACTTTATCAACGTAGTATGATGCGTTGCTCGTTTTTTTTTAATTTACCAAAAATCAAAGAATAAATCTTAACCGAAGAGTAAAAACGTGTAATAATAAATAAATTAAATAAATTAGTAATGAAGAAATTATTTCAAGTTTTTCTTTTTTGAAAACGTAAAAAAGTTTATCTATCCAATGAAATATTAACTCGTCCCTTGTCTTAAAATTAATATCTTACAATTTATCTTATAATTAATAAGTTATAGATGGACAATATTTTGTATTTTATGTATTTTTCTATGTTTTACGTTGTAAACAATATGAATAACTCAGTAAAATGATTAAAAGTAAAAAATAATGCGTACATGTGTAAAATTGAAATTAAGAAAATTTTAGAACGAGATTATACATCGTATTTAAATAATAATATTCATTTTAAATAACAATATCAAAATATATACTAGTTATATGATACAATATAATTTGAAAGGAAAAAACAAGAAGAAAAAACGATAAATTTCAATAAACGAGCACGTATTTCGAGCACGTAAGGGATCAAAAGAAATCGCAGGTTACGGCATAAAACCATTTTGAAGTGGCGGCGTCAGAAGAGTTAAACGAAGTCTCTTTGATCTTTAAAAGATTACTCAAATTTCGAAGTACTTTGGAAAGATTTTTCCGAAGCGTCATCAATTGTTAAACGCATTCACACGATTTAGTACTGTTGGTTGTTGAGCACAAAGGGTCGAAATGAGTAACATTCGATAGGGAAAACGATCATTACTCACGTAATTATCGGCGTAGTCCTGATTGTTATTGTGTCCGTCATCGTAGGAGTGACCACCGTCATGGTGTCTGTACTGGTTGTTACCTTCTACAGCGGGGTATCCGTACTGATTACTTAACGGTGGCTCGCAATACGCCAACCCGATGCTGATTATCAGTAGAAAGGATATCTGCCGAAATGAGAATTCTTCTTTGAAGTGGAAAACGAATTACGAATAGTAGAAATCGACTCTACCTGAGAGGTTATCGAAAAAAACGTATTATAGGGAGGAAACCCACTTGGCAAGCCCACATTTCTCTTTATCTTTGTTTTTTTATTTTTATTCGCGATATCGATTTTCAAAGTAGGTAAGCAGGTATCATCGAACAATCGTTATTACCGAAAGAACGTAAGATGCTCCAACTTGATTTTCATTATTTCCCGTTAATAAACAACTTTCTCGTTAAAAAGTAAAGAAGAAGGGTTCGTTGACGTAAGGTTTAACGTTATAACTATTGTTGTTATTATTATGCGAAAGGAAACCAGCAATCCTGCATCTATCAAAGTGTGAAATTGAACCGACTTGCGACACCTTTCACCGGGGTGTATTCTCTCACGACAATGCGCTAACAATAACTATGGTAAACGCATTAAGTACGCGTTAATTATTAATTGTTACAGACGCGTCGAAAACACGCGGTCATTTAATATCATTTATATCTGTACTTTTATTCGAATGAATTTTCAATCGATCAAAAATCAAAAAAGAAAAACAAAACGGGATGATAATTAATATATATGTGTACTATATAATTAATCTTTCGAGGAAAATATTTGGAAAATATTGGAAAATAATCGTTCGAAAATTTTGTCGTAGTTGAAATAAGAAAAGGAAATTGAAAGAAAAAAATGTTCTCTTTGGTAATGCTTTTCCGTTCTCTCCGAGTGATAAAGAACGACACGCGTGTAGTTAAAGTATTTCGCAGTTGAATTTTTCGTGTTCGTCGAATCGTCAGAGTTGTGCAGTGATAATACGTTGACGTATATACCACAATCGTGGGAGGCGAGAAAAAAGGGGTTGGGGGTTGGGGAACAAAAATGAACGGAAAGAGAGAGAGAGAGGGAGAGAAAAAGAAGAACCGAGCCAAAAACAAAACGAAACAAAACCAAAACCAAAAAAGAAGGAAAA
Organism: Polistes fuscatus; assembly: GCF_010416935.1. Classification (NCBI taxonomy): domain Eukaryota; kingdom Metazoa; phylum Arthropoda; class Insecta; order Hymenoptera; family Vespidae; genus Polistes; species Polistes fuscatus. The sequence goes on along the minus strand of NW_025113118.1, from coordinate 9,955,449 downwards.
AGCAGAAAATACAAAAAATCACACATCGCTTTTTTTCTCCCTCCCCATCTTCCTCATCCCATTCACTGGCTTTTCACGTAGTACTCACGTTCGCAATAGCGGGAAAGTGGAATATGGTGGAAAACGAAAAAAAAAAAAAAGAAAGGAATAGATGGGGACGGAAACGAAAAGGGGACGAAAAGTAAGGATAAGGGAAAGAGAGAGAGAAGAACAAAATATTAATAAAATAAAAATAGAAGTGAAAATAAAAAAAAAAAAGAAATTCGCTGGTGCTGCAGCTGCACCAACCGTTTGTCTCGTGCACGTTTCTATACTTTTCATTTACCTGATGACGTATTGATGCATCCATGTTGTTGAAGGAAAACAAAAATAATATTACGAACGTCGGATGATGATGATGATTCGCGATAGATATCTGCTTTTAATGATGACGATTTACGATGACGGTATGACGACGATAATGTCGATTGAAAAAAACAGAGAAAAAAAAAAAGAAAAAACGCTAACGAAAATATTAACGAAAAGATTGACAATATAAAAAAATAAAAGTCGCGAAACTTGTGGAATAATTGTTTTACTCTTATTGTGTTTTTTTACTCTCGTGACACGACTCTTCCTTCTCGAGGAGAAACAAACGTTGACGTTTTGCAGGATGTTACAGTCTCTCTTATATAGCCAGTGCTCCTACTTCCACGAAGATTCCATTTCCTGCATCAGCCGGTCGCTCGTGCGCGTGAATTCATCGTTCGAGGTTCTAAGAGGAGAACGGTGAAGAACCATAAGAAGGAGTAGGAGAATGACGAAGAGAATGAAGAGGGTGGAATCCTCGGACCATTTCGTCGCAATTCCGAAACTTCTGTCGTATATCTTGGGCTATGTAATTACCTACCTATTTAGGTATATACTGTATAGAAAATCTTTCATTTTGTTAATAATTCAAATATATAAACATATAGGAGATAATTCAATCGAATCAAACAATATTAATTGTAAGAAATCGTTATAGACAAAAAAAAAAGAAAAAAAATCTCTCTTTACAAAATTATATATTTTTATTTTTACTTTTTTTTTTCTTTTATTCATATTATTACCGGACCAATAGTTTATCTAAATGAAAATATAATTATCTATATGTGACCATAATTATGAAAGTGATTTAAGTCAAAATCTTAAAAAAGAAAATGAATTTATTTATTCATTATTTCTCGCCACATTATTTGAAACTAAATTAATTCGATATAATTTTTACGATATATTGTCAAAAATGAACCGTTAGATAGTGTTTATTATTTGAATATTATATAGAATTCATTTAGTGTTCAAATGTAATCCTCTAAATATCTCTATTTCATAATTACGTACACATATATTTGTCTTATATATTTTTGAATTTAACTATAAATAACAATTAAATTGTTAAGATATAATATCAATTATAATACAAAACACAAACGTATATAATATGATAATCGTTTCAAAAAATAAATATTCGGTAATTATATATTACTTTCAATGTAATTAATCATCACATTAATATCATCAATCATTTTCTATTTTATGTTTTTTTTTTTTTTCATATAATTTATCCCATTTAAAAATCATCGATCAAAGATACACGAAACTTTTTCGAGGGATTGTATTGTATTCGTGCGTAAGTGTGTAGGTATTGTATATACTCTAGTTCACATAAGGAACTATGGAAAGCCCGCGCTTTATTTCACCATTGTTTTCATGGCTCCCGGTGCCTGTACGTGCGATTTTCGGGCCCCTCTTGTAAGAACGAAGAGAACTGGAGATGGCAATAGCAACAGTCCCGATGACGATGACGATGGCAGCTATGAGAAGAAAAAGACGTAAGGGTCTTCTTCTTCTCTCACTCGTACGGAGAAAGCTGATTGCTTCATTGCGAACGTGCTGTGTGACGCCGTGGGATAACCTGGGCTAACGCATATCGACCGCCTTTTTATTCTTTTTTTTTTCTTTCTATTTTTTCTTTTTTTTTTTTTGAGGGAACGCTAATTAGGCAGTTGAGTCTTCATTATGACGACAGAACGGGCCAACATATACCCTCTTCGCTTATTTATTTCTTTTTTCATTAAATTTTTATATATACTTCAACAATTTTTTATATATTATTTATTATATATTATATATTAAAATCATTTTTCAAAAGAATTCATTTGATTTTTGTCTCATTTAAAGACTATTATTAATCAAATGAGTATTTTCATTATGACGACAGAACCAACGTACCTCTTCTTTGCTTATTTATTTATTTTTTCATTAAATTTTTTACTCCAATAATTTTATATATATATATATCTTTGTAACATCATTTTTCAAAAGAATTCATTTGATTTTGGTCTCACTGAAAGACTATTATTAATCAAATGAGCATTTTCATCATGACGACAGAACCGACATACATTTTTCTTTGTTTATTTATTTATTTTTTCATTAAATTTTTACTCCAATAATTTTATATATATCTTTGTAAAATTATTTTTCATAAGAATTCATTCGATTTTGGTCTCACTGGAAAACTATTATTAATCAAATGAATATTTCCATTATAACGACAAAGCTGACGTACCTTCTTTGCTTATTTATTTATTATTTTCTTTTCCATTAAATTTTTACTCTTAACAATTTCATATATATCTTTGTAACATCATTTTTCAAAAGAATTCATTTGATTTTGATCATACTGAAAGACTATTATTAGACAAATGAGCATTTTCATTGTGACATATATTCGCTTATTTTTATATTATTTTATTATTCTCTAAAATATTCCCTTAAACATTTTCATTAATTTTAATAAGGTCACTGTTCGGAACAATTATTTAATATTCTCTCACTGAGAGAACAATTAGATAATTGAACGTATTCGTTACAACAACAGAGAACCAACACATATTTCTTTTTATTTTCTATTTTACATTTTTCTTTATTTTTTATTAAAACATTAGTTTTCAAAAGGAAATTAATAAATTTCCTTCTACCAAACGACGATGATTAAGCAGTCGAGTCTTTTAATTATAGCAAGAGGGACTAACAACCCTCTTTACCTGTATCTTTTGAATTTTTCGTATGATTTAAAAAAAAAATGTTGATTGCGAAGGTTTTCATAAGTCGAATGGCGATGATGATGATCATCGTAAAAAGAATCATTTAACAAATAAACAATATAGGTTAGGATCTAAAGAAAAACGAAACAAAACAAAACAAATTAAAAATAGGGGAGAGAATTTTCGTAATTATTTTTTCATCGCCGAAAAAAAGTATAGCTTCCAAATGACGTCAGATCTTGATCAAACGACGATATCCTTTGATCTCGTTATGCAAGGCGGGTTATCGTGAGGTGTTATCTTTGATAGCCCAGATTTCTCGGGATTTCTTAGAACGTGACTCGAGTTTCTTCTCAGCGACAGATGCGTCGAATAATATTATCCACGATTTTTCTTCTTATTTCTATAGAATTTTCATGTCTGTTTTTGTTTTTCTTTTTATATTTTTCTTTTATTTTTTTTTGAAACGATAAAGTTCTTAGATTCGTACGTTAGATGATGAATCCTCTCGAGGCATGTAAATTTGATTTAATTTACACTAACGCGAACGCGTTCGACCGTTCGATCAAAAGATACATCGCGAGATTAAACCAATTAAGAAACTTTTTTATTTATCTATCTATTAAGATAATAATGAGAAGAAAAAAAAAAAAAAAAAGGATTCTATAGTAAGGAATATAATGTAAGATTTCACTCGTTTTGAAGGATTAAAATATAAAATGGAGAAAGATAATGATGAAAGAGATACTCGAGGATATCAAAATAATACAGGATATATAACTAAAAGTAAGAATACTGAAGTGGTATTAATCGCATGAGTCAACAGGATTCACTAAAGAAAGAAAAAGACTAACGAGATTACTTACAAAAGCGCCCACGAAAGTTACCACCACGAATACATATATACACACACATATATATATATATATATATATGTATGTATACCAAGTTTGCTATGCTAGGCTAGCTAACGAGCGAGAACCAAAAGAGAGCTATTATTCAGCGTTACTAATTGTAACTCGGTCTACCATCGAATTTAATCAACGCTTGCGTAAATCTAAAAAACCACGTGTGCCTTAAGATGTTATTCAAATAATTACGCCCTTCTTTCCGTTCTGCTCTTCATTTTATTTTACGCAAACTTCGCTTTTACACATAGATACACACATACACAGAGAGATGATGATACCTCGCGAGTCAATGGGAACGTTATGAAGGCCGTGTGACCGAATACCTTTAACGTTTTGATTCTAACTAATAAACTATTTCTTCTTCCTCCCTTATTTCGTTTTTTTTTTTCTTTTCTTTTCTTTTCTTTTAATACGATTCTTCTTGGAAACAAAAATTCTCGTGCACTGATACATTTTTTTTCTTTCTTTTTTTCTTATTTTTTTTTTTTGAAATAATAAGGAAGAGAAACAGGGAATATGGGGTGGCGAAAAAGGAAGAAACGTTAGCTCCGGTTGCTAATCAGCATCGAGCTGTGTAATTAGAGCAACCGTTGTGTTTGTGTGCCAAAGAGAAAGAATGCAGGCTCGCAACCCGCTGTGAGGCTCTACTCTTACGAATGAGAGAAAGAACGAACGAAATAACGAATAAGAAAGAAGAAAAGAAAAAGATAGAAGCCATTGCGTGACCGTTATGCTCCGTTACGAAATGAATTATCCGCCGTTAGGTAATCATAGGTAAGAAGAGCATCAAATTTAAATCAGATTGTATCGCTTTGCTGTAAGTCCGTCTGCTGTTAATGGTTACTATTTACTTCTCTCCTCTACACCTCGCATAGAAAGCAAACGTTAAATAAACGTTTACCGGAGAAATTCGATTCACGATGGAATCCTCATGGAGGATTCGTGGCATTGGATTTTACGAAATCACGAAATTAAATGCATTTAATATTATTATTAATGTAGGTTTAATATTATTTCATCGATAATTACGACAATGAATATTAAATCGTTCGATTTAAAAAAAAAAACAATCAATTTTATTTTATAATATCAAACAAATCCAATTGTTTTCAGTCAGAGTTTGATCGTAAAAATAATTGTTTGTATGTTAGACTCGAAACTTTTCAGCCCACCCATGTATTTTCTTATTGAAATTATTTTAAATACTTAAATAAATATTATATAAAATGGGAAATAACTATTTGTTGAAATCTAATTAAAAGGAGAAATAAATGAATTAAAATAATTGAAAATTTGAAAGTATATATTTTATAAAAAATTAATTCGTACTAACGAAGAAGAATATTACCATTTATCATGAACTCCTAAGATATTTTGAACAAATACTTTAGGAAAGATGCACACTATTACGATGTTATTCCATTTACATGAGAGGTCACGAACGAAGAAGTACTCTTCTTTCATCTAAAAACATACGTGCGATAGCATTTCATTAGAAGAAAATGTCTCCTGGGTTCCTTCGGCAAGATGCGTTTACGCGAAGCAAATACTGTAAGACGCTTACTATCATCTAAAAAGAAATAAGTAGAGAAAGAGAAAGAGAGAGAGAGAGACAGACAGACAGAAAGAGATATATATATATTTACATCGTATTACACACTATGACGTGCCTTTGCACGTCGCATCTAATTAATTTAATTAATTTATTCTCTCGCGGTTTGTGTATTCTTTTGTAGATTAAGTTTGAGTTACTTTTAAGATGTCTAAACGAAATTTTGTCAACGATAACGGGCATTACTTTTTTTTATCAGATTATACGTAAATGAGAATGATTATAAACGTTGATCCTCTTGACAGATTTTGTTGTTTTTCTTTTATAAATTTAAATTCAATGAATTCGTTTGTCTAGAAAATTAATTATATTTTTTTGGTACATATATAATCTCTTATTTTCCCTTCTTGACAGAAAATAAAACGATATCTGGTATATCTTACAATGAATATATATTTAGTATGATTGTTATTATACTTAAATGCGATATAATTATATTATAATTATTATACACATTATATGATAATAACTTGAATGTGTAACCTTTTTAACGTGTGATATAATGTTAACGATACTAATATAATACGTAACACGTGTGCTAACGTAATAATAATTATTTATCAATATAATTTTCATTTTTAAATGCTAACTAAAGAATTATGGGATTACAAAAGGTTAATTTACTTTCTTCTTATCCAGAAGCAGATACGTTTCTCTCGTTTAATTAAACAACGAAATATAAGAGGCTTATTTATCCTCGACAAGTTTCACGAAACATTATGCAACGGGATTAATTCGAACAGTATGGGTCCATCGATTTTTGTTCCTTTTTTTTTTCTCTTTTTCTCGACGTTTCTAACATTTCATTCGGTTATATTGTGTACGATCATAGTTCTTCTCCTATATATAGAAACATAATAATGTGTTGGTGAGGATGGTGGTAGTGCAATTGCTATTTTCAGAGGCAAAATGCGTGCCCCATTAACAACGCTACACAAAGTGGCGCGCATTAAAGGGGAACACGTTAAGAAAAGAACTGTTGAAAGATTCTTCTGTATCTTTTGCGTGAAATCGACTGATTGGTTGCAAGCCTCCATTAACGACGTGTATTTTTGCCCCCGCGGAGAATGAGAGCTCTTCCTCTCTCTCCTCCCTCTGCCCCCTTCCTCCACCCCTCCTCACTTACTCTCATTTCTTTTTTTCTTTTCCCTCTCTTTGAAACGGTCGATTTTTAGCACGGATCGAATCACCGTTTCGTCGTAGAAGAGAAGAGAAGAGCCCTTACTCAGTCCTCAACTACGTAATCTATTTTTCGCATCTTCGTCCTGAGCAGCTGCCATTCGAAAGCGGAGAACAAGCACAGAAACTAGGATCTTCTGGGTATACAACATTCCTTCCTTTTTTTTCCCCCGAATCGATTATCGAAAATCACTTCCTTGATAAATAGAAAAGAAAAGGAAAGAAAAGAAGAAAAAAAACAAGTCTCGCGTGGAAAATCCGAGTGAAAGATAATCATTGTAAAATTGGATTGCGAGTAAAGGAAATGCTCGGAAATGAAATAGAAGTAATTCCGCGATGAAACAATAAGGATCATTAGGTTCTGATTAAACGAAAGAAGAAAAAAAGAAAAAAGAAGTAAGAAAAAGAATCCTGAGCCTTCTTCCCTCGTTAAAAGATCTAACAGGGTGTCCGATTTAGATTCGAATCCACACGTATTTTCTGTGTAATTATTAGTTATGAGGTATATGTTGCTTTTTTCTTTTTCTGTTCCGTTTCGTGCAATTTTGGAAATTTTAATCATTCGAAGTGCCCATATCTTGCGATACTTTATAAAAATATTGTTGTGTAAAAAAAAATAGAAAATGGGAGAGAAAAACGTTTCTTATTACTTTCGTATTTTATATAACAGACGTTTTATATTAGTATAATGGCAAGTTTAAATATTACATATTTTCTCATTAAAAACTTGCAATATTAATTTTTAATTCATTTGTGCATAAAATCAATATGATCGGTAACGTTCGAGAATATCTTTTAAAATGAGACGCTCGGTATATACTTAACTATTTGTGTTCTTGAATATCTACTTTCTCGAAGGACTATAATTACTAATTTGTTTTTTTTAAGTTTTTTTACATTCCTACATGAAAGAGAAATGAGTCAATTTGAAATGGATCGATTGAAAGGACGCATTCTGAATAGGATTGAAGGACAGATCTGACGTATCCTACCTGTCTTTTATAGACGTCATCTCATTTATTTCGTTATTAACAGTCTTTCCGATGTTCCGTCATTTGATTATGAGGTCAAATAAAAATCACTTTTTCTCGATCGTTCAAAGAACTAGTCACAAGAATTAGACATTTTTTTCACCAATAATTTCAACTCATATATATGTACATACATATATAATTATGCTAATAATGATGGCAATGAATGAACATAAGTCCAAAATTATAAAAGAAAATTTATTTTATATTACAATGATTTATAGTCTAAATATAATAAATATAAAATATAATAATATAAGAATAGACATAAATATATATGTAGAAAATATAAAGAAATCATTAAATAAATATTTGTGATAATTTAATTTACAACCGTGTTGTCATTATTAAAAGGAACATACGAACATAAGCCACCAAATGTAATTTATGTCTGCTAATCGAGGGAAAAAAAAAAATGAAATAAATAAAAAGAATTTAAGCGAGGAAAGATGAAAAAAGAAAAAGAAAAAAAGAAATTGTTTATAATCTCATCAATGTTTCAGAACTTCGAGAGCTGTTCGTGCAACATTCTGGAAATTTGTTGTTGTTGAACACGTGTAGTTTACGACACCGCTGGTTGTGTACACGTTGATGTCGTTTACTTGCTTGAACAGCTTGAACTCGAAGACTGTTGTCTCACCGTAGCTAGGGCGGGAAAATTTCGAAGATTATATAATAACGTAAAGTATCATTGTGTAACATCGTCGGGAATCACACGTATATTTACCGTCCACGTAATTTATATTTTTTTTCTTTTAATTTTTATTTTTTATTACAAACAAATAATGGAGTTTGTCGAAAATGTAACACAATAATAATTCGATGTTGGATTTATAATACAACGTACAACAAACATTTTCAACGAGTATATTATAATTTTCAATATATTAGACGTAGCAATTAAAATTAGGTGCATTTGTGTTAAATTCATTGCAACAAAATCCACTTGGGTTCTTTTTTTATTTTTTGTTTCATCAGCGAGAAATTCAACAATTGTCAGAAACTATTTAGAGAATAAATTAGGATGTACGATTTATTTAAAAATGAATATTAAATTTGTTTTAAAACTTCCATCCACACTAAAATTCATTGCTACGCCTAATGTTTTCATCGATCGATTCTCGTTTCGTTATCCGAAAAAAAAAAGAAGAAAAAAAAATTTATTTTTTGTTTCATCATCGAGAAATTCAACAATTTTCAGAAACTATTTAGATGAATATAATTAGGATGTACGATTTATTTAAAATGAATATTAAATTTGTTTAAAACTTCCATCCACACTAAAAATTCATTGCTACGCCTAATGTTTTCATCGATCGATTCATCGTTTTCGTTATCCGAAAAAAAAAAGAAGAAAAAAAAATAAGAAAACATTTATATTTTACATTTATTACAATATATTCGCCAATTTATTTATCCTCACGACATTTCTTATTCGCTTTGACGACTTTATGATAAAAGAAAAAGGAAAAAGAAAAATAAAGAAAGAAAGAAAAAGGAAGGAAAAATTCTTGAAGCTGTTGAATATGCGAAGCTCTTGAAATTCTCTTTTGCGAGCAATCGAGCTTGAAACGTCAAAGAAGTTGAGCTTATCCAAAAGTCAAGATGCCGCAAACATTCTGAAATCTTCTTTAGAAATTTTCCTTTAAATATTATCATCAATTATGCGTCAGAACTTCTTCGAATCTTCGAATCTTCCCAAGTGGTTCAGTCAATTTTTATAAATATTTTCTATTACGACTATTTTTTTATGACTTGTGATGATATCGTGGAAGAAATTTCTATTAAAAATCGTGAAGTCTCTCTCTCTCTCTCTCTCTCTTTATCTTATTTAAATAATAGAATTTTATTCGAAAAAAGGTTGCTACTGGTAATAAATAAATTCTATTTTGTTTAATTAATTTTCTAAATATTTGTGATTGTCCGAGAAAGAAAGAAATCAACCACGTTTATTAATACCCCCCGTTTTATTTCATGAAATGTGCTGATAATTATGATAGTAGACTAATTGTAAGAAAAAAAAAAACAAAAGAAAAATAAAAGAAAATTATTTTATAATTTTATAAATATAAACAATCATGTTATATAAAATAAATCATAAAATCAATATTTCTTACTTTTTAACTTATTCCGCTGTTATATTTACCGACACACATATATTCTCTCAGAATAAACAAATTAGTTGATAAATTATTAACATACAAATCTATATATATACAATTATAAATCAATAAACTGCAATCTAATGTTGAACAGTGGTTAAATTTTTAATATCCCTTGAAATAATAGCTGCTACTTTACGTTAAAACGAGGAAAATGATAAATTATTAAATGTTGTTAAAAAATCTTTGTAGAATATTTCAAGAAGTTTTCGTGAAAATATTACAATAACGAACAACTTTGTCTTTAAAACAATACAAGCGAATTAGTTGAACTTTTTTGTGGCTACTTAATATAGAAATAATTTTGTTTGTTTCGATCAAACTCACTTTGATGTAATTTAACAAATAATTGAAGTTGAAAACTTGTACATTATTCAGCCTCGTTAAGTGATTCCAATTTACAAAGTTTTTCAAATTTAGGCCACGATACCATTACAACAAAAAAGTATGTTAAGTGTCTCGTAGATATAATTATATTATTGATATATATAGTTTATATCAAAGGAATGAGATATGACATGAATGTAGGATAAGAAAAATCGAAAATAAAACATTCATCATATTTTTCTACTAATTTTTTAATATCGCATCTCTTTCGTTCACTTAAAGTGCATAAAGTGCACAGCCCATGGCATTGGCAAGTTTATTTTAAATAGTATAATTCGAACAGAAAGAAAAATAAGAAAAAAAAGATAGAAAAGAAACTCTTAAATTCTTTTCAAAAGTACATACACAGCACGGACGTAGTTATTATTATTATTATTATTATTATTAATTAGAACGCGCGTTTATAAATTATTCGTTCTTTTCCGTTAATAATTAAACTAAAAATTAAAATGATATGTACAAAGTTCTGATAGTAGTATCACATGTTCACACAGACATACACACATACGCACAGTTGTTGTTTATTCTCGTTTTTACGCTGTACAGCAATGAATAATAATAATTTTTATTATTTATTTAAATATCTGGCTATACACGTGGCCCTACTAAAAAAAATGCGTCGAAATATTATTCGACGACTTGTAATAGAAAACAAAAAAAAAGTATCATTTATTAATAATTATTGATTAGGTCCCTTAGCAATAGTTATTGACGTTTAACATGTATTATTTTATTAATCACATAAATGTCAACTTTTATTACGCCATTAATTTTGTTCCAAAGTCTTAACTTACAATATTGTTTTTTACGATTAACAATTATCTCGAGGAAAAGCGTAGAAATTCGTTTGAAATTTAAAATTAGTAGGGCGATATGAAATATCTCGTTAGGATTAATTTTTCTATTTATTATATATCGAATAGAACAACCATCGTATTATAATAATACGCATTATATGAACCACCGACGTGATCGATCTATTATTATTTAAATATCGAATATATTTATAAAACGACAAATCGTTTTATAGAAAAATAGAGTAAACTTACTCGCAAAGAGGAAAGATATTTTTTTGTCCACAGTCTCGTTTCGCTGTTAAACTCTCTCTCTCTCTCTCTCTCGTACACGCGTTTTATATAACGAGAGAAAAATAAAGAAATAAATACAATTATCGCTTAAATGAAAGTGAAATATCTATTACCTATCAAACGAGCACGTATATAATATATATTTCTTAAATAATCGATCGATTTTTTGTACAACCAAATGTGGACTAATATCTACGCTACGCTACGTGCCACGATTGTTTAATAGAGAGTATAATTATCAAAATAGATAGAAATATAAAAAAAAAGGAAAAAAGAACATTTTCTTATTATATAAAATATTGAAAGTACTAATATATATAACTAATATATATAAGTATATATATATATATATATATATATAAGTAATATATATAAGTACTAATATATAAGATGATAGGACAATTCTTAAGTACAATTCGTTTACGATGTAAAAGCATTTTTGTCGAACATTGTATATCCTTGTGTTTAAGTCTGTATTGTGCGCACACATATATAAATATATATATATGCATACTGTGTGTGTGTGTGTGTGTATTTATATATATATACTATAGAATAACAAAACAATATACTTTCATAACATACGATATATGCGTATAAAAAGATACAATATGAAAAAAGAAAAAACACACGATAGATCGAAAAATTCGTACAACGGCGAGGCAGCAGCAAGTCATACGCAAATAAATGAAAATAAAAATAAAAAAGAAACAACGAACGAATGCCAGTTTAGGCTTAAGTACATACACTGAAACTCTACATACATAAACTTTCATACAAACACGAGATCACAGTCCCAAAAGATACGTTAGAGTCTACCTGAGACTTATACTTGAACGTTCTGAACGTAAATCCTCTTGGGAGTATCCCCTAGAGGAGCAAACACGATGGGGGCAAATACTCCTTGAGGTATATCGAAACCTCTTTTGCCCCGTTATCTTCCCCCCCTTTCCCTTCCTCCTTCTTCTTCGGCTTTTCTCCTAAGTTCAATATCCTCGATAACGATGAAATCTTTCGATCGAAAGGAAAAGAAAGCAAAGAAGAAGAAGAAGAAAAAAGGATCGTGCCGTAGGTAGGTAGGTAGGTAGGTAGGTGGTAACCGAGAAAAATTCTCAGCTTTACATTTTACGATTAAAGAGAAAAAATGAGAAGAAAAAAAAAATTCTCCATCCTCTCCCTAGAAGAAGGAGCAAGAAAAAGAACAAGAAGAAAAAGAAGAATAAAAGACTACATTATTTTTATTTTTCTCTTTCTTGTTTCAAATTACTATTCAATAGTTGAGTATTCGCGTTATTGGCGGCTATACGTTGTTGTTCCTTCTTCAATTTTTGCTTCTTCCTTTTGTTACGTCTATGCAAGCAAAGTAATACGAGAAATATGATAAATATGAAACAGGCAGCGCATGATGCCACGATGATCCACATATTACGTGCCTTTTTAGTTTGAATCTGTATCCTGAGGATGTTCATGCATTCATCGTAGATGGTTAAGGTCTCGTTGCTGAAGGTGACGTTTCCGCAACGTTTTAACGCCGCGGGAGTACAATTGTAATCTGGCTTGAAGACAATCTCCCGTAATTTCAACCAGCTTCGCATAATGACGCATTCGCAGTTGTCCTCTTCGAGATTGAGTGGATTCTTGGAGGCATCAAGTATCTCAAGTTTACAGAAACGAGCCAGCTCCTTCGGAGTTATTTTGCCGATCATGTTTTCGGAAACGTTTAGGCTCGTAAGGGTTGGCAAGTATCCCATTTCTGGTAACTTTGTCAGTTTGTTACGATGTAGATGAAGAAAAGCGAGTGGCGAAGTAACTTCGGTCTGAAATACCGAGTCGCCGAATTTATTAACGGATAGATAAACCTTACGTAGGTAGGGTAGTTGGAAGAGATTCTTCGGTAGATTGTCGCAACCGTTCTTCGTCAGGTCAAGGACTTCGAGATAATATTGTCGAGCAAATGCAGACTCCTCGATGTTTTGTATAAAGTTATCGCCGAGATAAATATAGGCCAGCTTAGTGTACGACGAAAAACTGTCGTTGTTGAGATCACGAATTCTGCTGGATGATGCATCAAGAATCTGTTGACAATTCGAGAGAAAGAATTAATTATTATTTCTTTTCTTTTTTTTTTTTTTATTTATTTACGCGACGATGAAATTCAACGTTTATTCTTTAATTTTAGATATATATCATTTTAACGAATAATTAAAAAAAAAATAGAAAATAATACACAGCAATTATTATCTGTACTTAATCACATGAGATAAAAATCAAATGGTATTCATCATGTGTAATTCAAATATATTATTTAATTCGAATCTCTAACCGAACAGTTATATGTAAGTTTACAATTAGAAACAGAACGTATGTTTTTGTTTTTTTGTTTTAATATCTTACCTGTATATTAGAATTTAAATCACGAGGAATTTCTTCCAATTTTGGATCGGAACATTTAACCTGTAGCATCGAAAAGGCCTTACTATATCGGCAGTGAACCTTAGACGATTCAGCAACTCCCACAGACGTAGATCCAAAAATCAATTCGGTGGATGCAGTGGTCAGGTTAAGACCAACCACAATAATACTACTCAGAACGAATAAATGCATACCTGTAAAAGATAAATAGAATTTCATTGGTAACACAGTTATCGGATGTTTCATCAAATGAATTACTTTTCTTCCATAATATTATTTTTCAATTAAATTTATATATTTTGATTAAGATGATTTAATTGAGAATTATAACAATTCGACACCTGACATGAACAATAATAAAAATAAATACAAATTTCAAATTATATTTTTTCTTTTTTTACCAAGTAGAGTGGTGCACGCTTTAATTAAAGATAAGCAACGTTGAGAATATACCCTCTCTCTCTTTCTCTCTCTCACACTCCTTTTCTCGTACAAAGAAGAAAATATACGACAAAAGAGAAAACGGGAAACGAAAGATATTTGAAATCCGGACTTATTTTCCAAGCCGACTCGTACTAATATCTTAGGTAATCTAAGCGTAGGAAGAAAACGCGTATTGAAAGTTTTAAATGTGTAGGACTTTTCTCTACTTTATAAACCGTGGTACGTGGTCGTACCTTAAAGAAAATTTTAGTGAAATAGAAAGAGAAAAGAAAGAGCTAGACAAGGCTGATAGTAATGTTGATGGTTGTGTGTTGGTTGGTTGGTATAGCTTTACCAATTCGAGACCAGAGAAGAAGAAGAAGAAGAAGAAGAAGAACCTGCTGCTGTTCTGTTGGAAGCTGGGAAACTGAGGAGAAATGGTAAAAGCAACCACAAAACTTTTACAAATAGTGTGGAGAAATGAAGAAAAAGAATTTCGAGTAGCAGGAATCCAAAGATAAACCACACGCGAGTTTACTACACACACACACACACATATATATATATGTGAAACTTGGTTAGTAATAAAAAGCTCTTATTTTTCATATTTATACAATATTAATCTTCAAATTGATTAATTTATCTTATTATTTTGACTGCATTTGTCTCTCGATTCGTTGATAAATCAATGTTAATTAGATTTTTATATAAAATATATAATTTGCTTTGTGAAATGATTATTGTATTATATATATATGTAAATTTTCCGTTGATGAATAAATATATATTTTTTAAATAAATAAAAACAAGAAGAAGAAGAAGAAGAAGTAAAGTCAAGCGAATAACCACCAATTGGAAAACAATTCGATTCAATTAACGAATTTTAAACGCAAACAAGCAACCAAGCAAGCAAGCAAGCAGGCAATTACGATTGCGAGTGATATCGATTTTCCAAGGATCTCGTTTTAAATCGTCTAAAACTTTCCATTTCTCCCTTATATCCTTATTCTACCAACGTGGATATAAAATAATAGGAATGGAAGAAAATAAAAAAGAAAAAAAAATAGAAAAAAAAGAAAAAAAAGTCAAAGAAAGATATAGACCCGCAAAAATCACTCGAATACTTCAACATCCAAAAGTAAATCCGACCGAATGAAAGAGAATATAACAGGGCGGGGAGGGGGAGGGGCGGGAAGATAAAAAGCTTCATGAACTCGAGAAAAGCTCTCGGATAAAAGTATTGAAGCTTTGTATCCTTCTTGTTGTCTCAAAAAAAAAAAGAAAAAAGAAAGAAAAATCCATTAAAAATGTTCATAGGTCAACGTACGAGGAGTTTTACAAAATACGAACGAGAAACACAGATTAACGAATAAGCCGGGATGAATCTTTTTCTTCTTTTTGGGCTATAGTTTAAAATAAATGTAATACATTATATTATTGAAATGCAACAAGGGGTGCAACCCACCTATACCTATATAAACAGTTACACATCGTTTCAATGAAATTTTGCAGAATTTAAAACGAAAACAACGTATCGTCATCCGATATCCGTTAACTCGTTTCGCATTCAAGATGGAATACCATTATTTTGTCTTTCTTTTACAAATCCTATCTGACTAAGAAAATAACTACTAACCCGACCGAATTGAAATTCACCGTGGCTCGTTATCCAAAGAAGAAATCGAACACGAATGGTTTTTCTTCTATCTATCTATCTATCTATCTATCTATATATCTATTATTCCTGAAAAATTCCCCACCCTTCCCCAAAAAAAAAAAAAACTATTTTACCTCGTTATCGTCATATCCAACTACCATGTAATACAAAAAAATCGTATCAAAAAATGTTACTATCGATAATATCGATAATTTGTGACAAGGGTTAGAAGAAAAAAAAAAAAGGGAAAAAAATGAGAAGTAAGCACAACGAAAGGCAATTAAAAAAAAAGAAAAAGACTGATATCAACAGAATATTTTCCAGTTTTTAGTCTTACAATTATCTTTTTTATATATTACCACATAGTTTAGGTTTTGTTCTTATCGGATTCTCAACATTTTTAAGATTTAACTACGGATGAAGTTCGAATAACAAAAAAGAACAAAATAAAGAGTTAATCGATTTAATAAAGAATAGTTTAGTTTAAAATTATATAATAACAGAACAAATCAAACAATTTGTTCGAAAAATTTGTACGATAAAATTGATGAGGAAAATAAAACGAAAAATAAACAAAATAAAATAAAATGAAAGAAAAATAAAAAATTGTTTTTCTCCTCCGAGCTAAGCGATACTATCGATCCTAGGAACTGCTTTTATTAAGATTATAAGAATAACTTTATTATATATATATATATATATATATATATATATATATATATACATACAATAAAACAAGTATTCAATAAAATGAAGTGAAAATAGAGAAGTAGTAGCATAAGCGTCAGAGCGAGCATTAATTTAAAGTTTAGCGCAAAAGTCAAGGTAGAAAATAAATTTGAAGAAAATATAGAGGTAAGGGTTTATCGACTATTCATTGAACAACAACCAACCAACCAACCAACCAATAAACCAACCAACAAAAACAACAACAATAACGACTACAAAGACTACGATTACGACAATGACGAGGAAATTGGACAAACACCTTTTAGTATTTATTCATGGACAAAATTCGAGAGGAAGGTAAACGACCATTGGTCGGACTAAAAAGTCAGGGCCCCTTTCCTCTCCCACCACCCACCCACCCACACATACATACATACATTGAATAGCGGAAAAAGCGAGTGGGCGACACGCCGAGGATGGCAAAAGTATTGCCAACGAGACGACGACGACGACGACAAGTTGGAAAAGAGTTTGTCAAGCGACCTGATAAACTACTGTCGAAAGTCTGAAAGACGCGGATGAAAAAAAAGGGGGAAAAAAAAGAAAGGAAAAAGAGAAAAAAAAAAGATAGAAAAGTGTCACGAGTAAAGTCTTCTTCAAGCGATTTCACGGAAGTGGAAGCGGTAGAGTAGGTGATGAGAAAGGGTATGATGGAAAAAGAGTTTAAAAAAAAATGGAAAGAGAGAGAAATGAAAAACAGAGAAAGAGAGAGAGAGAGAATGAGAATGAGAAAGAGAAAGAGAGTAAGATGAAGTGATGGTACTAGGCAGGTCAGTTTTCTTGGACACGAAATACACGCGAGAGGAATCGAGAATCATAAAAAGCGGATAACTCGACACGAAAAGATCGTAAAAGTTGAAAATAAAAATCATTTGATGTCGGGGGTGTTCTCTTTCCCTCTTTTCGCGTTTCACTTCTCAACTCTCCTTCCCCTGGCCCTGGCCCTGCCCCTCCCAACCCCCTTCGCTCCTTAATTTTCATTTATCGGTTTATTTTATCAAAGGAAATGAGACTCGAAAACTCATTTATCATAGTTTATTACTGTTTGGCTGTTGCTGCTATATTTATGTTAATGATTTCTTATATTAGATTTAAAAGTCTATTCGTGAATGATCAAAGCAATCGATTATAGACGAGCATAGTATAAAGTACTTTAATAAATATTGTAATAAATGTGTGTTGATACGCATATTTTGGAGTTTAATCGGGTATACATGTTAAATTATATTTTCTAAATTCTTTATTTTGTTTTTTATATTTATTTTTATACTTTCAAACGATCAAAGTTGAAATTCTTGTTACACTTTGGATTTAATTAATACGGAAGATAGATCGTTTTGTGTATATAAGTTATTATTACTAATTATTTATAATCTCTTGATACTTATAAAGTATTTATTTAAATATACACGTTAACAACAACAATAAACGCAGACATTTTTCGGTTTAGAAAGAAATGATTATTTTTGGGGGAAAATTTTTGTTCGCGGAAAATAACGAGGATGTATAATAACGCCGTTGAATTTGATTTTTATATTTATCGAAATATTTTTAATTGTAAACATCGACGGAACCTTTTGTACGTGTCAATTAAAAATAAATAAATATGAATCAAAAAAGAACGTTCGTGTTTGTTAAAAAAACATATGTCCATAGTGTGTACTTCGAGAAGAAAATAAATCGACAACAAATCCGAAAATTTCATTATATTTTTCGCTTATTTATTTCGACTTTATAAAATAAAATAAAATAAGGAAAAAAAAAACAAAAACAAAAAAAGGAAACGGAAAATATTTATCGACTTTTGTCACGATAATTTATCACGATAATGGTCAATTACAAATAACATTATCCGATGTTATAATAACTTGGCCAATTATACTTTTTACAATTATCGTTAATGCCAATACGAAGAAATGAGTTTTGAAAAAGAAAAACAAATACGTTTATAATAATCTTAATGGAACACGAAAAGCTCGACGCATTAATAAAATACCTTCAAATATTCATAATATTGTCGTAACTTTTTTTTAGATATTTATTAATACGTAAAAACGCATAAAATAAATATAAAATGCAAACACGCGAGGTTCATTTTTACGATTTGAAAAATCAGAATAATCTTGATTTTTTCAAGAAAACAATTTTAAATAAATGGAACACAAATTTCTGATTCATTTGTTAACAAACATTGTGTATAAATACCAAAAGTCAACGATTGATATATTTATCGTAGACACGAAAGGCAGGAGGGGAGGGGAGGAAGGACAATAAAAGGAATGCACTAGAATGCAACCAAGTATGCATTTTATTATATAAATTCTAATAACGTATATAAATAATTGTTCGAATGTGCATATCGCTTTCAACGAATAGGAAGTAATAATGAATCGTTCAACATATCTATGGCACGTACTCAGATAACGATCTAGTATAGCGTTACGGTAATATGACATTGATTTTTTTGTGTGCATATCGTTGCATAATAAATAATTATTTCATTCTCGAAGATCGAATGACTGAAGCAAAATAAATATACATATATATTTATAATGTATTATACTGGATGTTTCAAAAAAATCCTTTCACCGAACTAAAACAAAATGTAAAAATTCTAAATTTATTTTAAAACAGATGTTTGAAGTGTTGGTTGGTATCTCATAATAATACTTTTTCTTTTTTCAAACGAAACTATAAATTCATATTACGAAATGACAAATAAAATATTACGAGTAAATAAATGAACATTGATTTTCAATTTGTTATTATGATATTTATCTAAACAAAAAAATTGTATAATTTATTGAATTAATAATACATTTATCGATTATATAAAAAGCATTATTAATTTTCTTATCTCGACAAGAAGATTACCTTTCGGGACACCTCGGTGAATAATAAAATATCCGAATCAAGTTTGAAAACAATTTCAACGTCCTTTTTAATATTACAAGATTTTCTATGTTAAGAAAGGGAACAAAAGTTTAACGTTACATTCCAAAGAAATTTCGGATACCTCCTCTTTGGGTTGCTTAATACACGAGAACGAAATAGGAGAATTCGAAAAATTTCAATTACAATGTCGGTCTGGTACCGAAGATGAAAGATCGAAGAAGAAACGGACACGGGCTCTTGGTTCTTCTCATGTTCTTACACAAAAGATGGATAAATTGAATGAGTGAAAAAGAGAATGAGAGAGAAGACGGACAGAAATAATGTGGAAACGACTAAATATTATTTCAACGGCCGATTTATAGAGTAAGCCTGTCAGTTCGACGAGAACCAAACATTGTTTCTCAACTATTCGCGTTTCCGTTACACCGTCGTCGTCATCTCTTTGTGAAAACTTGCTCGGTTAGCGTAAACAATTCGTTCCTTGACACGAAACAGAAAAAGAGAAAGAAGAATAAAAGTAAAATAGTAAAAGAGAGAGAGAGAGAGAGATAATTAAACGTTAGGATAATATCGTTACAACAAAGCTTCAACTCAAGCGAATACAGTTTTATTAACTTCGTAGTTATCTACTATACCCGAACATGAATATTTCATGATGACTTTCAACATCAACGATGCAAATATGTATTATACGTAAAAGTATATATGTATATATATGTATATACGAAAAAGTCTTGTAGGAATAAATAAATCAAAAATGAATGATGAGTTCGGTAGGGTAGCTTAAAAATTCGTTACTTTAAATTACAAATATATATATATTTTCAGGATAATTTATTTTGAAAAATTACGTAGAAATGTTAGAATATCAATCCAAGAGAAAAATTGGTACACACCACTTACACCGTAACATTACCCCCAATACGTCAAGATTAGGTAACAACTCGTCATGAACGTTTAAATTTAAAAGGAACGAAGGTACGAGAGATTTTACCCAGAGGTTTCCATGTTCTAGAATAGAATGACTAATTTCTACGAGCTAATGGATCCCTCTCTCGTTTTAATATCTCTTCAGTGAACGAATACGTGTCTCGAAATAGGATCGTTCGTATTCACTTAAATGGCGAAAGCGATTTAAAACGTGAGATTTCGGGACATCGAAGAAGAAAAATGGTTTTCATCTCGAAACTTGCTGCTAGACGTTGAATTCACGAAATAGAGGAACGTGGCTTGAGAGTAAACCAAATGTTTCAAGAATCTATACGTATATATATATATATTTCGAAGAAAGAAAGATTCTATAGGTAAACAGAAACGTGATTGTATATGTATTGCAAACCTAAACGCACAAATAATTGTAACGTAAGCTATCGATTCTACGTCAGATCGAAACCGAACTAACAAAATTAGGTGCACAAGATAGATACCAGAAACTCGTTCGGTATCTTTAATACTCTCTATCTCTATTTTTCACGTTACTAAAAGAAAAGATAGAAAGAGAGAGAGAGAGAAAGAGAGAAAGAGACCAATGGAAACGACTTTTACGTGCCGACACGGGGAAACCAGCGAGTTAGGCTACGTGACGTTTACGGTTAACGCGTGCTGCTGCGTTAAAACCTTCAAACCACCAATACACGCACACATATTTCGTCGATTTTAATTATAAATAGCTTTTGCAAGTACTATATACTATTGTATATTAATCCAACGTCTACCTTGAGAAATATCATAAGTCATTTATATACGATATTTGCACTTTAACCTATATAAGTAAAGATTTATTTAGTTATCTAGTATCTGAAATGTATATATATATATATACAGGACTTTAATTAGAACTATCGAGTCACGCGAGAATGCATTAAAGTTCAGAAAGGCTGGAGATTTTGTTAAATCTAAAAAAGAAAAAGTTGAAAATAGAAAGTGGATTCGAATAACCGATATTATCGATAAAATCGTTGTTAAAAAACATTCTTCAATTATTACAAATTGCTAGTCAAAAATGAAATTTTATAGATAACATCTATGTACCTATCTATCTACCTAACTACCTACCTACCTACTTGTTTATCTATCTATATATCTTATCGAATATCTTCGAAGCTTACATATTAGATCTCTTGGCATGTGACTCAGAACGTGTTAGCAACGTGTCTAACGAATCATGCATGTTAATCCTATGCGATTATTATTATGTCGGACTCTCTTACGTGTTCCAATTCGTATTTTTATATTCATTTCGAAAAACTAACGTGCAGAGTGTAGATCTTAGAAATCGATCTCGCAACAATCTTTATAATCCTTGAACCAATTAAATCGATCCAATTCTACAAGGACGTCTGGAATGATATTGGGTCAAGAATAAGGGATTAACATCGAAGGACGAGAAGGTGGTGAAAGAAGAGGAGGAGTAGGAAGACGGGGAGGAAGGGGAGGAGGGAGGAGGAGTTGACTCACGTGAGCGTGGCATAAATTTAGATAAGGTATTAAAAAAGGAAAAGGAAAAGGGAAAAAAAAAGATACACGAAAACGAGCGAGCAAGGGAAGGAAGAAGAAAACACATTCAAAACTCACCAAAGCGAAACTGGAAAAAAGTTTATGACCGAAAAGCGGAGCAAAACTCTGTAGGTGGGATCATAAAGGAGGAGGAGGAGGAGGAGAAGGAGAAAAAGGTGGAGATACAAACCGAACGACGAGCGACGAATTCGCACGAATGATTCTCTCTATATACATATGTATGTACGTGCATTCTATTTTCCATATGTGTATATGTATGTATGTATGTATGTATGTATGCATGTATGCATGTATGTATGTATGTATGTATGTATGTACGTGCATTCTATTTTCCATGTGTGTATGTATGTACGTATGTATATGCAAAAGATAAAAATGTGTATGTAGTAGTATTAATGATAGTAGTGCTGGTAGCTTTACACATCACTGCTCGACCGAGTACACGTATTCCATTTACCTGTGGGGTATATTTTCTTTGAATAAAAAAAGAAAGAAACAAGAAATAAATAAATAAACAAGAAATGAAATTAAAACAAAAAGAAATATATATATATATATATATATGTGTGTGTGTATAGACATGTATGGAAGAAAGAAAAAATTTTCTTTATTCTTGTCAGCCAACTTTTCCCTCCCCTCCTCCCCATCCCCGCCATTAACATCGACCTTTTAATAATTCGTTGAAAAAAACGTGTTGCAGAATTTTTTCGCAAGGAAACAACACCACGACGACGACGACGACGAAAAATAAAAATTGAAAGAAAAAAAAGGTAATAAGATGAAAGAAAGAAGAAGAGAAGAAGAAGAAGAAGAAGAAGAAAAAGAGTAAAACAAAAAGTAGTAATATCTAACATAAGCGAAAAAAGTTTCTCTCGTCTTTTCACGCGTCGAGCTTATTAATAAACGCTAATTAGTAACGCATTTTGATGTTGCGTTAACAGGTGTTTGCGTCCGCCAGTGCTACCGTTTTTCTCTGTTTATCCGTATCTTTTTCTCCCTCTCTCTCCCCCTCTCTTACTTACTCACTCCTCACCCACTCACTCACTCACTCACTCACTCACTCACTCACTCTGTTTCTCGAAACGTATTTCGCATTTAAAAATAATGCACCGACACGACAAGCACGTGCGAATGAGCAAATGAGTACGAATGCAAGTCCTTCGTCGTAGTCGTCGTAGTAATCCTCATTATATTTCGCTGTAACAGCAGCAAAGTCGAGGCCAAGCTTCGCGTGCATACCACGGAGCTTACACTACGTGAGAACAAATTTTCATCTACGAAAGATCCATGCAAGATAAAGTGACACCCTAACCCATATCACGATAGTGAAGATATATAGATGTATATGTATGTGTGTGTGTATGATGTATGTGTGAGTATGTGTGTATATATATTATACACCGCACGTTCGTTTTGGAACACAGAACTTTTAGCTCACCTTAAAATCGAGAACGAATTCTATTTTTTATTTTATTTTCTTTTATTTTTCACTTGATTTGTTTTATTTTTTATTTTGTTTTTTTGTTTTTTTTTTCTAATTCCAATCAAGATCAAAGAATTGTTCTCGTCCATAGCAGGTAAAGAAGAGACCTATCGAATATTCGTCGTTCGTTATACATACATATATGTATATATATATATATATCTTCATACGAGTTCGAAATAAAATGTAGATCACAATAGATTCTCTCTCCGCCAATAGGAAGAAAAGAAAATTTTCTTTTGACGTGTTCTTCAAATGAATATTCTTCTTTCGCAGGTCGACGATACCCCCTTCCCCCTACCACCACCACCACCACTACCACTACCACTACCACTACCATCACCAGGTAGATCGATTTTCTTTTGCTACAAAAGAAACAAATAATAATCATTGAAGACGACGACGATGACAAGCAACCAATGCATCGACGAGTTTCGCGACTACCGTTCGGTTTGTTGCATTTCAATGATTTTAGTGAAAGTACGAATAACCAGCAGCAAGTACTTCGTCGTTCATCATCAGGGTCACAATTACCATTGAAGCGTCACACTACTTAGCGGTGGAGAGGAGGACAACGACACGCGATTTGAGATTTAATTACTTTTCATAGTTCGCGTGAGATTTACTACGTTCACGTGTATCACATCTGTATATGTATATATATACTGTTTTGTTTTACGACTAACGTTAAGATAATGAGATAAAATAGGTTGTATTGCATTCACTATTGTTACTAAAGTTAACTTTTACTTTCGCAGCATTAAATCGCGTTGAAATACATTTCACATTTTTAAGCCCCTCTCCCAACGGGGATAATTATTAAATAACGCGAAAGTAAACTATTTTGTTGTACAAATTATTATATCTCGATCTATCCTTTTTGTTTTATTTTCTTTTTTAATTTTTTAATCACGATAATGAATCAATATATATTTTTATATTTTGTTATTAATAGAAGAAAATACATATAATCAATTCTCAGCGAGAATTATAAGTAATTTATGCTGACGTGATAGATTAACATGAATAATCAAGAGAGATGTTTTATGATGATAAATATATATATTCGAAATAATTCGACGCAACACGATATATTTAAGATTAAAAGATATTATCTCAAAACTATGTACCCCACTGTCTAACCGATGATGCTGATGCTTGCTTGCTAGCTTGCTGCAACTGTGTGCAGTGAAAACGAAGCCTTAAAGCAAGGTGCACGCAACAGCGGTTCTCAAGCAATCTAGTAACCTTCGACCACCATCTCGTAAAGAGCTTCGTATAAAAGAACGTACTGTTTCCTTGGTGTATCTTTAATATCGAAAAGTTAAATAACTCCTCTTCTTAGTTTTATTTTTATTTTCTTTTTTTTTTCCTCTTCTTCCTTCTTCCTCTTCTTCTACTTTTTTATAAAAATGTTCTTCCTCTCCGAGTCTGCATTTTAGTCAGAGGAAAAATATCCACGCTATAATAATAATCTACTTGGTGGTGGTAGATTATCGGAAATATGATTTCAACGAATAAATGAACTTTAAGATAATTATATTGCCCAAAATTAATTATAAAAAAAAAACATTTAAATAATTAATAAAAAAAAGAAGAGAGAAAGAGAGAGAGAAAGAAATAAACTTAAAATAAAAATTGAGGATTTTTCTATATTCTATATTCTCGATTCCTTTATATCATATTTTAAATTGTTACCAAATTGGAGTGTCGTAAAAAGGGAAAAACAGAAAAAGAAAAAAAAAACCAAGCAAAAAGAGCAATCAGGAAGGAACCCTTTATAAGTGAACAAGCGCGCGAAAGCTAGCAACCAATCGGGAAACAAGAATAAGCGACGTGCGATACTTTTGTTCTATTCTGACGTATGGGTAATCGATTTTGCGCTCTGATTGAAACACCCGATTTTGATCAAAGTAACAAGGAACACGTACGTACGTCTGTGTTTTACACGATTTCATCATTCGTAAATTCTTTTTCTTTTTCTTTGAAGGATTATATACTTTCACCTTTTCCTTCTTATACCCCGTACACATATATATCATACTTCATTCCATACTTTTCAATATCTCAAACGTTTCCTAACATAATGATAATACAATAGCATTTACATTACTTTTTTAATTACAATATTTATCAATACGTTTCTCTTTCATTTCTCCAAATCGTTATTTTATCTATGCCATAATTTGAATAATCACATATGAAAAGAAATAATAATAATAATAAAAATATGTGTTTATATATATATATAAAGAAATTCAATTACACATATTTGTAATTATTTATAAATCAAAATAATCTTATTATCAATTATTTATTATATTTCTTATTATCAATTATCAATTATCAATATTATATATCTTATTATCAATTATTTATTTTTATTATATTTCATTTTCCATAATCACTCGTATACGTTACTAAATAAATAAATAAATAAAACACAAAAATCATGAAAGAGATATTATTCTAATATGTTAGATTACAATTGTTATCATTGAAATATGAATCTTTGATCGAGATTGAAATTGTAGGGCACGAAAAAAGGAGCTCGTTTCGTGGCAACGGAATTTTTCGAGAACTTTTTCGACCCTTCCTTCCTTCCTTCTATTCCCGCATAATTCTTCTTTCTCTCTTTTTGGCTGAAACGATCGCTCTTTCTCTTTCTCTCTCTTTCTCTCTCTCTCTCTCTCTCTCTCTCTCTCTGTTCTCTTGTTCGGCCCTTCGAGAGGGACCGTCGAACAGAACTGCATTCACAGTATGCGGAGGTCGTAAGTAATAAAAGGGACGCAGAAGCTCTTTCTCGGTATCGATCGGCCCCCGTGTTCTCTGACGCAAATAAATGTATGTAAAACGATGTAAGTTGTATACGTGAGATACGTAATTACGAATATAACGTGATCGGGGATTGACTAAAGTTTCTTGCATTTAATCCAAAGATTGATTTTAATTGGAATCTTCTGTGATTTAATTAAAACCCACGAAGTAGATAGTAGTAGTAGTAGTATTAATTTAGGAAACATCAAATGTCAAAATTATTTCATTTGTAAATGTCCAAGATAGGAAGGAAATATATTATGAAGAAGTTTATATTGAAAGTGAATCATATTTAACTTGTTGCATATCAGTTTATTTTTTGATAAGATATTATAAAATATTTATAATAATTGTGACAACGTATTAAATTGAAATATATATATTAATTATAAATCATAATTATAATTAAGTCAAAATATATATATATATATATATATATAATTTCATTCATATAATTTGAATATAAAATTAATCATAATATCCCTAATCTATCAAGTAAATATTTGAATTTAATTCAATTACCGCGCGTGATTCGTGACAACGAATTAAGAATCCTCTAAATTGATTATATATTTATATCTCAACGACTTGATTTAACAGAGATTGATTCTTTATTTTTGGAATTTTTACTTTGTGCGTATATCGATTAAATATTAAATCATTATATTATTACTCACATCCGTCCGCGAAATAAACGTAAATCTTTTTCGATGACGTATAAAATGTATATCTCACAAATGTAACGTGTAATCGATTTTTCTTTTTTCATTTGTATTTTCCTTCCGTATATATTCGTGTTCCCATAGTTGCCCCTAGTGGGCTGAACGATAGATTATCGTAACATCGAACACACAAAGCAGGTGCGAGCGAGTTCGACCTTTTCGTGTAACGTGTGCATCGATGAAACCATATGTGCTCTTTGTACATGGACAATCTGGGATAGTGGCGTTATTGCACGCGGATACAAAGAGAAAATGCATTGGTTAGTAAATATTTATGTTATGGTTCTCTCTATCGTTCATTTTCCATTAACTCTCCACTCTATACTTCGCGGAACTAACTAATATACATCGAATCGATCAACTCGTTTGTGATTTTTTCTTTCTTCGCGCGTACAAAATTTGACCTTAAGAAAGAAAAAAGGAAAAAAAAGAAAAAAGGAAAAACCAAACAAGATATAATTTTCTTCGATTTCTTAAGGAAAAACTTTTCTACCATCCCCCCCCCTTCTCTTCCTCCTCCTCTTACTCTTACTCTTACTCCTACTCCTACTCCTACTCTTCCTTCACCTTCTCTCATCTTTAAAAAGTTTTATCATCGGAAAAGCGGATCACGAAGAAATCGCAAATCCGTGAAAGAGTCGCCCGTTAAGTTCGTTACTTTTTCATTTTACGATAGAGCCGACGAAAAAAGGAATCAAGTACCAAGTTTTGTAACTTAGGATGTTCGATTTTTACCCCGCCTCTTCTTTTTTTTTCTTTTCTTTTCTTTTTTATAGAACTTTATACGACTTACTGTAGAGAGGAAAAAGAAAAATTAAAAATCACAACGTTCTTTCTTCTTACGTTGAACGATATCGGCGATAGTTACACATACATATATATATATATATATGGTTTTATTCGTAGCACGTTTCACCTTTCATCGAAGGAGGAATCATCGTAAACCGTGTCGACGTATAAACCTCGAAACTTCCACGGGAACGTATAAAAGCGTGAAAGAAAGAAATAAAGAAATAAAGAAATAAAGAAATAAAGATAGAAAGGGATAGAAGAAACACGTATAAAGTAGCAACACAAACGTATATGTGTGTATCTAATTTTTACGAGTATCCTCGATCGTTCGTCATCCTTCATGTTATTCGGATAATCGATTTCTCTCTTCTTCTTCTCCTTCTTCTTCTTCTTCTATTTCGTGTTGCTGTTGTTGTTCTTCTTCTTCTTCTTCCCTTCTTCTTACACGCGAAAGCAGCAAATAAAAGCATGAGCTCGTTCGCCACTCGAAGTAGCGTTTATTTAAAGAAAACTTTCAATACTCGAGAGAACCTGATCGACACTTATAACATTTCACAACAGAAAATAGAAGAGATATAGTAACGAAATAAAATTATAACGAATCATATATATATATATTGTTTTTCTTCTTCATCTCTGTAGGATATAAAAGAAAATGAAAGAGTAATGTAAGTATTTATTACATCTATGTGTATATAATTTAGTACCGTTCATTATGATATAACAATTCGTTTCCATGAGTATATTATATGTCTCTTACAGTGTCCTATAAATATAATTAATAAGATACATCGTATAGTGTGTGTGTGTGTGTGTGTATGTATACATAATAATAATATCATTCTCATAAGATAATTATGCTTATACGTTTATTGTTAGAATAGATATTTTATTTTCTTTTTTTTCGTTTTATATTTTATATACTTTCTCCTGCTATTTTTTTGTTCCTTTTTATTGTTCTTCTAGTTTCTAGTTTTTATTTATTTATTTGGTCTTTTTCGAACGAAGTAAAAGAACAAGCATGGTGCCCGTATATGCTCTCGAGTATAGTTTACCTTGAGTTTCGCTTAAATGGCAAAGAAAATGACACGGTGGAACGATCGGTAATGTTTTGAAATAAAACTGAGTATTATGTTCTTAGTCCTCGCGGAAAGAGAAAGAAAAAGAGAAAGAAAAAGAGAAAGAAAGAAGGTAAATGTTTGAGAAAGTAAGATTTTACGAAAATTCTAAAATTAAACTTAGTTCGAATTCTCGTCGTTGAATAAAAAGAAAACCTATTCGATATCACGGCAAATTCTTTTATCGATTTATAAAACATTCAAATATGTTTCATTAATAACTATTGATAAATATATATCTTTTTTTTTTAACTTTTTTTATTGTCGATCGATAAAATTATATTTGAGGAAAATTTGATACCCAAGTTGATATAAAAATACGAGAAAACTGATATAAGAAATAAAAGTAACAATGATATATATATATTTATAAAATTGAACAAAAAAAAAGGAAAAAAATAGATCGTTATTACGAAATAAATGGGGAGAACATACGAAACGACCAATGTATTTCTGAATGAGAAATTAAACAAACGAATGACCAAAAATATTCATTGAAAATTGTAACAATAAAAACGTTTCCTTTTATAATCACGAAGAAAAATGATAATGAAACGATATAATTAAATTATAATATAATATAATAATAATAATAATAATATATATTATTATATTATTTATTATTATTATTTTTTATTATTAAATTTTAATTCAATCGTCCGATACTATAATGAGGGAGATTTATATAAAAATTAAATTAAAGTATAAAAGTTATATTATCTTAAAATTTTCCTTAAAAATCGATAGGAAATTTTTCGAAATAAACCCCAATAATAAAGGAGAGTTCATAGTAATTTCGTGAAGGAAACTAATAAGATAAAACAATTTATTTCAAGGCTCCTCGTCTACTTGTCACATCACACACATACACACAAACACAGACACAGACACACATACGAATGCACAACTTAAAAAAATCGTGAAAAATTTTATTTATATAGAAGAATACACACACACACACACACACACACATTCGTCCTCGAGAAAAGGTAGCAAGGAGGAATTCGCAAAACGATAAGACACGTCTAGGTAAGTCATTCAACTTTAGGATTAACGGTCTGACAACGGGAAAAAGAATTTATCTTAACGGACGACAAGTTTCTTCGAAATGAAACCAGCAGGACATTTTTTTTATTATTTTTTTTTTTTTCTAATGAAATCTTTAAAAACGAAGTTGGTCAGAATAAACGACGACAACGAGAAGAAGAAGAAGAAGAAGAAGAAGAAGGTGAAGAAGGAGAAGGAGAAGGAGAAGGAGGACAACATGACGACTAAGAAGACTATGGCAGTTAGTTTCGTTGTTAATTACAAACTGCACTAGAAGGAGGTACCCTCTAGCTCTCCTTGGTAGTGTGAAACTTCACTTTCAAGGAACTTCTTCGACAAGAACTCGAAAAGTCCGTCTACTATTCTCCGTTGAACGGACATTCGACAAAAAAAACCGGTTTTTGCTCTTCCCACAAGAAAGAAAGAAAGAAAGAATGATAGAGACAGAGCAAACAAAATTTGGAAAGTCCAACTGTTCTCTCAAAAAATGTTTCGTCGATGACTCATTAACACAATAATAATAAATATTTTTTTGTTTACTTCGAATATGTCAACTTACACGTTTATTCATATTTTTCATGACGATAACCTTAAACCTTAAATAATCGACCAAGAAGACAATGTAATCTCGGAGTCGATGATAACATTTGCACTCAAGAAACAAATCTCAAACTCCTAGAAACAAATTTCAAAACATTATTTTTCGGTGCATTTGATATTATACATTAATATAAATATCAATATTTTATATATAGGGTTCGTACAATACACAAATCGAAAATTTTTATGATAACAAGAATAATAATCGTGCGAATATTATTTTAATAATCGTCGTTGATAATAAAAAATAAAGTACGCGGAAAGAGAAATCTTGGCAAAACAAGCCACAAGACGGAAACTTTCGTAAAAAAGGGGTACAGAGGGGCAGGGGGGAGGGGGAGGAGAAAAAACACGAGTAGGAAGAAGAATCGGGTAGCAATCTAGACACATGCGTCAGCAACAACGAAAGCGATAAAAGATCGAACAAAAGGAAACGTGACCACGTGTAGCTATTCTCTCTCTTTCTCTCTCTCTCTCTTTCTCTCTAAATCTCAATTGTTCTATCGTTATCTGACATAGATTACTCGTTCTTTTCTTTTTTTCATTTATCGCGAAGAAGAAAAATAAAAAACTCCGTGGAGGAAACAAAAATGATGAAAATCGAGAGAGTGGAGTGTGTTTACGTTTAATACGTTGAAACAAATTTATCGCGTTATCTAATCTTAAAAATCGCACGATGATTCGTATCAGAGATTAAACTATTTTCCATTGAAAAAAAGAAATATATTTATATATATTATACTCTACATAGTTGGTTGGTTACGAAGATACTTATCGTTGATGTTAAAATCGCTAACATAAGATAAATTACGAATCACAGCACAATCCTTTCGTGGAAGATGAATTACGTCACTACTTCTACTACTAACTCCTACTACTACTACTATGCGGAGAGTCATGCATTTTTTTAAATTGCAAAATAATAGGAGGGGAAAACCACTGCTCGAGAAAAAGAAGAATAAAAAGAAGATTGTCTTACCTATTTCGTTCATTTTTAAATCCCTCGTAGACACGTTTTCTTTTTCTGGAGGAGGGGTGTTGTTATGAATGAGATGATACACACGTTGTTATTGTTATTTTTTAAATAACAAAAAAAAATATCCCAACGAATAGGAAACCGAAAAAATGAGACACCAGATAAACGTTATTATTGCAATGAAAAATAGATGAAAAAGTGAAAAACAACCGTTTAGGTTTTAACGTTCGTTTAGTCGTCCAGTTTCTTCTTTTTTTGCACAAGTTTTCAACGAGAGCGTCGTCAGGACGCCGTTGTTCATAGTTTCCTTCTTTCGAACGGGACACACCAGTAATTCGAGGAGATGTTTCCGTTGGAAAAGGAGAACGTTAAAGACAGCAAGAGATAGTTAGAAAAAGACAGAGAGAGAGATGGAAAGAAAGGTTAAAGAATGCGCAACACTCAACCGATAAAAATGTTGATAATCATACGAAGAAGACGTAAAATACACCTTACAAGATATAAAAGTGCGCGCACGCGTTATTTCGTTTCAGTCAGTCACTCTACCTTTGATCTCTATACATCTCTCTTTATTTCTTCTTTCTCCCCCCCCCCTTGGTAACCTTTACACGAAGAAGAAGAATTTGTTCTCCTCCGTTTTCTCTCCTCTACCCTGTTCCTTTTTGAACTATAAAAGCGTCCTTTTCCCTCCACACGAACGAATGACGAACGAACCTTTTTCCTTTATCTTTTTCCTCTTGTATTTTTCCTTGTTTTCTCCGAATTTGTCTTCTTTATTTATCTTCCTCTTCTTGGAAGGTCTCAACCGGGTTTATATTTTATCGTAAAAATGTCTTCCTTACTCTCGTTTCAATATTCCTTGAAAATATTTCAAATCGTTGAAAGTCCAGCTTGTGGTCGTACAGGAAACAACAACACGTTGGTCGTCACGCTATCCACCAAGGATACAGGGTGGTAAAGTTCGTTGGAAAGGAACGGTTGTTTCGTTAACGTACGAAAAAGAAAGAAAGATAACACAATAGTTGGGAATAATACAAAAAGAGGGGAAAGTACACGTTGATCACGAATACACGTATACACGAACATCATATACATATATATACGGAGAAAAAGAAATATATATATATATTCTATTTATATATAATATATATGTTATATATGTATGCAATATAAAAGTATATATAATGTTTGGATAATAAGAAAAGTTATATGAGTTGGGATGTTAACCAACAACAACAGCAACCACCAATCAACACGACGACAGCAAACGTATACTACCGCACTCGACTACGTCGCGCGCTCGACTGCGGTCGGTTGGCTTGCTCAAACCGAACCGGGAAGACCACCTAGCAGAGAGCATGGAGCAAAAGAGGAGTTTCTTCTTTTCTCCTTCTTCCTAACCAAAGCAAAAGCAAGCAAGCAAGCAACCAGTCGTCGTCAGTCGGTTTTATTTCGCACGCACCATCTCGCACGGTACAACAACTACTACTACTACTAACACTACTACTACTACTACTACACTATTACTAACACTACTACTAACACTACTACTACTACTACTACTACTACTACTACTACTACTACTACTACTACTACTAACACTGCTACTATTTACTTCTCTATAACTTGTTTTCTTTTTATTTTTGTTATATATCCAAAAGTATATCTTGCTAACTCGTCTTGGTTGGTTGGTTGGTTGGTTGTTCTCTTATTAACACTTGAAATTACTCCAGGGTTATACTTGATAAATAATTCTTCTACACAGTACACAAATATTTTCATTTTTTCTTAATTTTCTTATATATGTACCCCAGCAAAGTTTGAAATCCGGCATTCTCTAGAATGCCTGAAACTAGCCGGCAATGTATGAAATACATGATATTTTTCAGAATAACATTTGTATTTTTATTTTTTATTATTTATTATTATTATTATTATTATTATATATTTTATTATTATTTATTATTATTATTATTGTATATATATTATATTTTATATTTATTATTATATTTATATTATATATTTAATTTTTATTTTTTCAGAATAACATTTGTGTTTTTGAGGAATACATGTCATTTGTATAATAACCTTATCAGAACCTTTCTTCATGCTTTACCTAAATAGCATTTTTCATTTTATAGAATACATAGAGAAAGTATGTAATAATTCTCATATTTCATAGATTGCCTAAAAACACCGGGCATTTTATATAATGCAAGATTTCAAATTTTACCGGTAACATATACACATGGAAATATTGTTGAAGGTAAATTTCTTTTAATAAATTTATTTATCTCTTCCCGATGAGGAGGGGGTTAACAGTACGATTAAAAATAAACTACATTTTTTTCGTTTTTAATTTTCTTATACACACGTGAAAATATTGCTGAAGGAAGGAATATTTCTTGAAAACTAACATAAGTCAATACATTTGTCTATTTTTTTTTTCTTTGTAACAATACGATTCGGAATAAACTACCTGGCGGAGTGGAAAATACCGAACCCGTATCTTATTGGCTTTACCCCTACTATATATACCTGTTTCTCGGTATAGTGGGAGAAAATGACGCTCACCGTTATATGCTTAAAGTTAGAGAAATCCGTAAGCACCAGCAGCTTTCCATTTTATTAACACGGAATAATGACTGATAAATATCAGTCTTTTAAATAAGAAAGTAATTTATCATAAAACGCGTTAATGTTTTTATGGTGATAATAGTAAATGCGTGGAAATAATCATTACAACATTTTTTACGCGATTATTAAAGAATAGTGAATTTAAATTATTTTTCGATTAAACTTTTACATTTTTAAAGTCAAACGATGCTCTTGAAACGTGTACGGTTAATAATTTAACAATTGTTTAATACGTTATTTTAGTATCGTTAACAAATTGAGTATTCGTTCTACATTCAATTGTAAAAATAATATAAATTTTATTGCTTCGAGAGAGAGAGAGTGCAAAATGTTAAAACAAAATAAAAAAAATGATGCGTCGAGTTTAAATTTATTTGTATAAAAAAAAGAAAAAAAAAATAGGAAAACAGGTTAATTAATGGTATAATGGGAAACGTGTAGAGCCTTCCCCCTCACCTCCCCTCTGGAGCACAAAAGTTATCCGTGTATGATTTATTGTTAGAAGAAATATCTTTCATTACTGAAAAGATATCTGAAAAAAAAAAAAAAAAAAAAAAAAAAATAAAAGATCGTCCCTTTCTCTATCTTTTATACTATTCATGAAAACTCGAAAACTATAAAGGAATAAACCGAAGAATAGAAACTTTTTCTTTTTATTAAGTAAGTATGCACAATTGTTATGTCCTATTGTCAGGTATCGATACATCTGGAAACCGTAAAATTCTTATCTGTGTTTACTATAGACATAACTCATCCTACGTTATATCTTACTATACGTATATAAAAAAATGTCGTAGAAAAGAAATGAATGAGATAGCATATGACAAGGGGAGGGGAGGGGAGGAGTGAAACAGAAATGAGAAAAAGTAAGATATAAAATTTGAAAACGGGCAGGGGTAAAATGAGAATTAATAAAAAAAGAACAAAAAAAGACGAAGAGAAAAAGCAATAAGATTTTTGTAAGAAAAAGTATAATTGTAACGTTGTCATGAGTTTCATCATACGAATAAATTAAAATCAAACACGTTGAAACGTTTAAATTATTTGTGTGTGTGTGTGTATAATTTTAAAAATGATTTCTTTACCAATCAATAATTGTATTGTGTGGGGATATTATTAATTAATTAAGGGTCTGGAAAAGTTTTATATGAAAAATTCGAATTTAGAAAAGTAGATAAAAATTATTATCAAATAGTTACAGGCAATACAAATATTTCGTGATATT
Organism: Polistes fuscatus; assembly: GCF_010416935.1. Classification (NCBI taxonomy): domain Eukaryota; kingdom Metazoa; phylum Arthropoda; class Insecta; order Hymenoptera; family Vespidae; genus Polistes; species Polistes fuscatus. Next base: position 9,919,958 of record NW_025113118.1, on the reverse strand, counting down.
TTTTCAATCAAGGTAATCATTCGAAGAGAAAGCCAAGTATTTCTCCCGCGCATCGATTATTTTCTCATAATCGATCCCCATTTTAAATGAAATAACTTCATGAATTCGTTAGTATTTGTTCGTAATCAACAAGTGTTGAAACTAACGTATATACATTGTGCATTTAACATATTATATACGTTACACATGCATAAATCATATAAGGATATATATTTCTTTATATATACACATATAATCAAGTAAAATGACTTGAACCATGCCGTTTTATAAAATTTACAGAGAAAACGATGCAGCTTCCTTGGCATTACCCGCATTCGGATTGTGTGCACGTGTGCCGCGTTAAAGCTTTACACGAGGATGGGCTTTGTCGAAAAAAAAAAAAGAAAACGAAAAAAAAGAAAAAGAAAAAGGAAGAAAAAAAGGCGCAGCATTTCTCAAGCGGCAGATGTCGTTGTTTTGAAAAATAAAAGAAAAAGGTAGTAGAAAAGGTGGTGGAGGGGGAGGGGGTGGGGGAGGATGAGGGGGTTAGGGGGGACAGGAAAAAATTGTGCTTTAAAAGCGTCGTCGCGCGAGTACCATTGTTGAACGCGTTAGGTACCTTACGAAAACTGGGACGTAGATAACGCCAAAAATACGGGTACACATATAGTAAAAGCGGCATACTTGGTTCGCCAAACTCTGGGGAAGACGGATTTGGGTTTTCACTTGAAATTCGCGGATCGATCGTTCTAAATTTGCCGCAAAAAGTAATCGTTTCCGAGGTTCGTTAAAAATCGAGTGCAATTTTTCTTTTTTTTTTTTCTTCTGATCATACTTTCTCCTATTATTTTTTTTTCTTCTTCTTCTTCTTCTTCTTCTTCTTCTTTTTTTTTTTTCAATTACTCTACCGCGTATTATCGGGAAACAATCAAACGCGTTTACAAATTTAATTAATTTACGAATTAAACTCGCACGATCCACGATCGTCGTCGTCGTCGTCGTCGGCGTGTGAATTTCATGTAAATATCGACGAGAAATTTGATCGATAACCCCCTGCCCCCGTCGCCCCCCTACCCACCCCACCCCGGCATTATCACCTACCTATAGATTTAAAATCTCTATTAACCCATTTGCGAAACATGAATTTCGAAACTGTTGTATAAAATCTACGAAGGAGATGATAAATGTTTCATGGGAATAATGTTGAACAATGTTGAACAATGTTTTACTATATTATCGTTTATTAGGATAAGGAGAAAATGAAAATTTACTTTTAACCAAATACCACGGAGATATTTTAAAAAGAAATAAAAAATTCGAATTCACTGACCTAACCGTCATCCGTAGTCAGCTGCACTGATTACAGACTCTACGGAAGAGGCTGTTTGAGGTAAAAGGAAAAAGGAATAAGAGAGAGAGAGAAAGAGAGAGAGAGAGAGAGAGACAGAGTGATAGCTAAAGAGATAGGGAGACAAAGAAGGGGAAAAACGAGGGTAGCGTAGTATAACGTTCTTTCTCCTGCTTAGATTCCTTTCAGTGGTGCTCAAATGAAACTTTTAAACGATCTTCCGAAGTTCCGAACGACATCTTCTCTCTTTCTCTCTCTCTCTCTCTCTCTCTCTCTCTCTCTCTCTTTCTCAAGTTATCTCATTTTAGATAAATTCATTAAAAGTTTTACCCTTTTCCAAAATAGCAAGCGCCAAATGAAACATGTTCAACGTTTCGCGTTATCATTTATTTAAAAAAAAAAAAAAAAAAAAAAAAGAGAAAAATGATTGAAGTCATGAAGAAAGGGAAAAATTAAGCATACACATTCCGCGGATATGTAAGCGAATTTTGCATAATGATTAACACACATTGAATTTTCAATTAAAAATCTATGCCTCATATTTTCCTCCCCCGCGCGCGTGTGTGTATATCATATTATATCAATTATTTAAATATATGTAAAATAACATAGATCCACATGTGTAAGTGTAGGGAATTTATAAAATCTATATGAAACGTTGAAAAAAAAAAAATAGGAAGGCACATATATAATTCATTAAAAAATAATTAAATAAAATATCTCAAGAGAACATACACACACACACACGCATATATATATATATATGATAGTTTCGGTCGATACACATTTTTCAAAGTAAAGAACGTTGTGGATTTGCAGGAAGTTGAAGAGAAAAGAGAGCTCAGGTACAACGTGCAGAGGGCCAAATGTGTGGATCGATAATTTTCTTTCTCTCTCTCTCTCCCTCTCTCTTTCTCTCATCCTAAAAGATCGTACATTAAAGCAACGGGGTAAAAAAAAGGAAGAAAAAGAAAAAGGAAGAATAAGAAGAAGAAGAAGAAGAAGAACGAAAGAAAGAAATAAAGAAAGAAAAAAGTAAAATGATCTCCCTTCCCCTTAATGGTTTAAATATTCTCACTGCGCCACACGCTGCCTTAATTATTATTTAATTACATCGGCATCGCGTTTAGTGGCGCGCACATTGCGGAAATCCCACGAATCCGAGTACCGATATACCGCAAAAATGACATTTAACGGAGAAAGCAGCAGTTTTAACAAAACGCGAAAAGAGAACTCAATAATGCATTTTTATGAAGAGAATAAGGGAGAAAAAAATGAACAAAAAAAATCGGATCGGCTTCGTGGTTAACGTTAACAACGTTTACGAATCAATTCAATCGGTACGTTCTCATTGGTTCTCGAAACAAACCTTGATCGAATTCACATTCGTTTGAAACGAAAAGAAGGAAATGAAATTAAAAAATAAAAAAAAAAAAGAAAAAAGAAAAAAAATAGGAAAATGAAACATTATAACATTATTACACGCAAACCTATCACACATGCGTGCATGTATATGCGTATACGTATACGAGTAATTGTAAACATATACGTACGTAAAAAGAGAGAGAGAGAGAGAGAGAGAAAAAATTGAAATCCTATTACTCGCAAAGGCATTTTTTTTTGTCGGAAAATAAACGGAATTCTTTCGTTATCCCAGATTTATTCAGATTATACATTCCCCTATTGTTATTAACGGTTCGGCGTTGAACGTTCTTCTCTGTTGGGGGTAGAAAAAAAGAGGAAAGAAAAAGAAAAAAAAAAAGAGGAAAAAAGAGAGAAGAGAGTGCAAGAAAAATGAAAAAGAAAAAAAGGGAGAAGAAGAAGGAAAAAAAATAAGAAAATACATTCCACAGTAGTGGTCTTTTCATACTCGTGGTTCAAAGGTCTACTACCTTTCCTCGCACCATTGTAAGCTGCTATCTGCATCTCTCTGCTTGGGGGCTTGATTGTATACTTCCGAGGGGTTGAGAATGATAATGGCGCGAAAACAAAAGATTTCCTCTACGAGGGGGCACCTGGAAACTTATTCTTTTTAAACGTTTCGGGTCCACCCAAGATAGTACCTTACCTGCGTTTATTCTATTTGAATTTTTCGTTGATCAACGGTGATACATATCCGGCTCCGATGGGGGTGCGGGGAGGTAACTGATGCTCGATGAAAGAGATTGAAAGAAACAGAGACATGTCGAAATAAGTACGAAGAAGAAGAAGAAGAAGAAGAAGAAGAACGAGGTCTTGAAAACTAGAACGTCGCTAGGAGGCATATCACCAAGCCGTATCCTTCCACAACTTAAGAGTATAACACGATTTCAAAAATTTTACTCGAAGAACTTCTTCTTGAGGTTAACGTCGTACTACGTTTTTTGACGTTAATGTAGTTATATTATATATTAGGTCGTCACGAAAGTTTTTCTTATCAAATGTCTACCTGGACCGATATTATTATCTTTTTTATTATTATCGTTAGTAAAATATCACGTAAAATAAAGAATATGACGAATAAGATAAAAAATAAACTTTTAGAACGATTTAACCATATTTACAAAATATGTTATATATATATATATATATATATATATATATATATATATATATATATTACTTATAATTCACTGTGTATATAGATAAACCGATATATGGTTTACCAAAGCAAATGTTCACAAAAATGATACAATTAGTTTACATTTGATAAATATTTTTGTTTTTTCACACATATTAAGATATTCATCGAACGCGTTTGATTATTTCCCACGTATTGTTTAAAAGTAATCGCGTAACGGATAATACGGATAATATAATCGCGTATTCTCGACGCGAACGTTTCGTTTAATTTTATTTTTTGTATTATTATTATTATTATTATTATTATTATTATTTTTACGCTTATTGTCAACAGAGGGGTTTTTCAACATTTACACGGGGTTAATTGAACCTGTGATACAAAAAATATATTTATTGCATATACATATATGTATACGTATATATGCATGCTTGGGGGGATATGCAAACGAAGAGTGCATTCAATCGTATTGTGTAAGAACGCTTGGAAATATGCATGTCTATTTACAATATACATATATGCTCGCACACATACATATACATATATATATATATATATATATATATATATATACATTTACACATTCGATGTACAATTCACGAGATGTTTTTCCATTGCACATTTACATAGAACCACGGACCAAATTCATCACCGAGAGTTCTAAGGATCAAAAATATAAAAGACTTTGAAAAGAAAAGACGTCGCATACGTAAAAGAAAATTTTTTACCTCTATCATTTTATATTCGAAGCTACCCCCTTTGATAATGCTCTATCTCTGTATCTATCTCTGTCTATCTTTCTTTCTCTCTTTCTCTTTTATCAAGAAAAACTATTTGTCGAGATATTTGCAAACAGAAAATAAAAAAAGAAAAAAAGAAAAATAAATTCATTCGTAAGCCTGGAGAAAGAAGGTGTATGGTAAGGTTGAAAAAAAAAATAACAGTTAAAACAATGAAAATAATCAAAGATATACATATACACGTATATTTTAAAAAGATATTCGTTATATATTCATCGATGATCATTTTATCGAAACTATAAGAAAGAAATGTTTTTCCCCCTCCCCTTCCCCCGTTCGTTCGTATTGATAAATACTTTGTTTGACGTTTAATGAGCGCGAAAAAAGGAAGTAAATGTATATATTTTTCGCGTAGAATAATATATTGAAATATGTACGTTTAATTAAGTGCGTCCTATATTGAGGAAATCCCGCATGACCAGAAATTACATGTAGAAAAAGGTAGACGAGAATAAAAATAATAAAAAAAAATAACAATATCAAAGAAACAACAAACAATTCCTTTGTTAACTAGATGTAACAATTAATTCGATGCCTTTTATTTATTTAACGAATAATCATACGTCTGTTATTCTTCGAAATAGTCTCCTCATTATTTTCGATAACTTTGTTTAAAATTCGATTGTTCAAAAGACTATCCAATTTCTTAACGAAAAAAAGAAAACAAAATGACGATTTTGATAAAACATGTATCAAATTAATTGTTACACCTAATAGATACAAATACGCAAAATTAATTTTAAACTAGTAATATTCGTTTTGTTGTTAATTGTGTAGCAACATCAAATAAATCCTTTGAAGATTGTTATATGTAAGAGGATAAATGAAACTTGATAAGACAAAAGCATGCACACATACACACACACCTATCAACGTATACCCATACACACATATCCGGCACGTATTCGGACAAATTTGATATTAGCGATGTCAGGTCGCGATGGTGCAGTAGAAAATGATGGTCGGAAACTCAGTTTGAACCGATTCCCAACGGTAGAATTAACTTCAACTCCTATATCAAGTTTTGAGGCTCTATTCGAGATACTATATTAACTCGAGACTTGTGCAAACTCGTCGTATACGGAAGTGTTGAATCTAATAACTTTCATTTGACGTATGTGATTTGTAAGGTCCCTTGTTACCCATCTAATACACGGATAAATATCAAATAAATAAATATTAATAAATCATCAATGATCAGTTAACATTTGAGGTAACCTATTTTAATCTCAAATTCATGATTATTAATGCGATTAAATATTTATTCAATAATATCACCATCTCTTCCATTTGTTTTATTGTCTGTTCATATATTATATCATATCAAATGTAAAAATCAATATAACGTTACAATACTTACAGATAAATGCAGTTGATTCCAATCAATAACAATATAATAATAAATTGGTTGTTAATCACTCTCTCGAAAAAGATGTTCATATGCACCGATGCCTGTGCATAACTGACAAATCAATTGAAGGATATTATAGGGAAATATTTTCGATCGTTTCATTTACCCCCACCTTTAAGCACTCTCTAAACATATTGTTTCAAAAAATGTTATTACATTCGTTTCATTCTATACGCGTTATTTAATTATCACAGATATGAACTATATTTATTTGATATATAATTATATATTAAATTCTATTTATTTATATACATAATATGTAAATCTTTGCATAGATATAATAAAGAAAATGAAATTCAAAGAGAAATTTCTAAGTAATTTGATCAACTCGCAAAAATGATCAAACGCAAACACGTGCTCCTTGTTTGCTCATTCTTTTTTCGTTTAATAGCAACAAATGACGTCAATTTCAAAAATAGTCTTGCACGTGTGCAGCTGACAAACTTCTATCGTTACGATATCTGGTTACTCTCACGAACTGCTCACTCGCTCGATCAAATCTTACAAATACTGTTTTACTTAAAACCAGAAGAGAATAAAAAGATTTTAAACGATACCTGAAACAATCTACTAATGATTTTCTTTAACCAGTTGGCTCTGATTGACGAGTGTACTTGCCACGAAGGAATGGCAATAATTTGCGTTATGAATAGTATACTCATTATGTGGAGAGAAAAAGTAATTACCATTTAAATATTTAAATAGCAATTTTAGTCAGAATTAAAATATATTCGTAAATTTCAAGATGTTTCAAATATTTGATTTTCTTAGGAATAAAGGAATCGCATTGATTATCCTACTTACGTATATATGTATCAGGATTAATTAAAAATCAAATGATTTCATATTGCAAAGATTATTAATATATTAATATTACAAAAGTAAGATAGTTAAAAAATTGCACATGAGTATTTAAGTTACTACAGATTTCTATATAATCCATTAATATTGTCTATTAATGATGACATAATTAAAGATTAAAATATGTATGTTATTTGTAAATGAACAAAAGAGAGACCCATAATATGATATTAATATAGTATGAATTTTGTCATCTAATCGTTTAGTAAATTTGATAAATATGTTCGAAAGATTATATTTTGTATATCCTAATATTGGTAATATGTATGAAGTAAAAATGAAGCAGATGATAATACATGATTTCATATTGATAATTGTAAATATATGAATATGTGTACAACATCTATTGAATATTGCATGTTGATGTAATGCAAATTGAATTTTGCAAACAATACTGGGTACACATCATACGTCGAGTAAAAGATACAAAATGTTAGAAGATATTTTGCACCAGGAATACATGTATCATTTCAAGAGTACATTGGTACATATTGTGTAACTGTATGAAATGATGATGTGTGGTTAGTCGTTAATACGTTTAAATAGTATAAGTGATAGCATTATATCTTACTTTAAATATTGAGTCTAAAATCTTAAAATCTCAATAAGTGTTTGCTTATAGGTTTTGTACTTTTTATTCATCAGGTATATTCTCCAGACCCTGTAAACATGAAAAGTTTTGTTTTATTATATTCTTGTTTTTATAAATTATATTTCAAAAATTAAATGTAACTATAAATTATATATTATATTCTCTATTACCACTGTGTTCCACGGTGCTCCAGAAATATATGTATCCCTCGTGAATGTTCGACGTTTCCATGATGCTAGCATTGTTAACATATGTATTGACTATAGAAATGATTTATTACTGCAGTCAAAGCCGAGTCCATTGTCAATTACGTCAGGTAACACAAGCATGAATCCATAAAATCATACTATTGTACTTATACCTAAATCAAATGCAATTATAAGGAAAATTAAATATTATGATTATGTTTTTTATATGCAATTGTACAAATTTATTACAACTAACATATTTAAAAAAAAAAAAAAAAAAAAGGGACAATTTATAATTAAAGATAAAAATCTTTATTTAATTACCGAACTGAAATAAATATATAAATTTGAATATTTAAAAGAACAATTAACTTACATTTCTCAGAATAAATTGATCTTCGTTGAACGTAGCATAATTTCATATAATCATCAAAAATGTAATTATTCTACATCTTTGACACTGTCAAGTTCGCAGCGTGACGGAAAATAAAACCGGAAAACGCACCTTGAAAAAAAAGTTCTATACCGCAGAATTGCAGGAAAACCATAGAATAAAGTAATCAAGATTTGTCCCTTGTAAGTGTTGCCACCTTTTAAGCATCAAAATTTTCCTGAAATATTTTCTTTCGTACAAACGTTGCAAGAAATGGATAAAAGAAACAAGCATCATAAAACATCCGATTTCGTCTAATTATTTTCTTTACAAAATAAAAACTTGTTAAACATGATTGATTGTTCGTAATCATTTATGAAAAGCAACGAAAATGATAAGTTTTAAATTATATAGCACGTGCAAATCGAATCGCACGTACACGATTATCGATTGCGATAACGTGATCGTATCGCGATATATCGATTTTTGCGCGGCAATATTTAAATAAGTATTACGATTTTCTAACGAAATTACTACATTATATACGTCATTTAATAACTTTTAATCGTTTTACTTTATCTGGTTGGATTCTTTATCAAAGCTGTTCTTTTTTCATTTTGGTTTTAATCGTTACTCGACGTAGTTTTATATTTGAATCGAGTATTTATTTTTCTTGATCATTAAGTATCAAATATAGTATATATATAACACGTATTATGGTGTAGTTATACAATTATTGACATTATGTTAAAGCCGGTATGGGTAATTTGTTTATTTCTTCAGACATGTTTTACAAACGTAATTGCATCGATAGGAGACGAAGCACCGTTTTACAATCAGTGTCTTATGAAATATCTTAACAGTCATTGTAAAAATAGTAAGTATTGAAAATATTCTTTTATGGTTAGAATTTATTTGATTTATCATTTAATTTACTAAAAGTTTCTTTCTGGTATTATAAAATGCTGATAAATTAATCTTTCTAATACATTCTTTCTTTACAGATGTAACTTTTAATAATCCACCAGCTCTATCTCTTTCATTATTATCATGGTCTTGTATTGAAGATTGTAAATATATGTGTATGTGGCGTACAGTTGACTACTTTGTAAGTCATGGTTTAAGGGTTCCACAATTTAACGGAAAAGTAAGTTTTAAAGATTATTAATTAAAAAATAAGAATTATATATCTTTTACTTATAAAACACTAAAAAATTAAATAAGGAAGCTCTATATATTTATATATTTGATCATAGTGGCCATTTATACGAATTTTTGGATGCCAAGAACCAGCTTCTGTTTTGTTTTCAATATTGAATTTTTATGCGCATTGGGTATCATATTGGAAATTTAAAAAAAAAGTTAATTCCAAATATCCAATGTTTTATGTTTGGACTTATTTTAGTCTTGTGAGTATTTGTACTTTTAGTACAACCTAATGCTATAACAAATTTATATTATTAATATAATAGTTAATCGTAATACTTTAGATTTGTCTTAATGGATGGTTTTGGTCAACGATATTCCATGCTCGTGACACAGATTTTACAGAAGTAATGGATTATTCATCTGCATTTGCTATCGTATTAACATTATTATATTGTATGTTATTAAGGTAAAACCTATATTTGCAAATAACTAATTCCTCTAACTCTATATTTATATATATAGAGTGATTAATTGACCCTTTTTTTTCTTTGTTAATTATAGAATAACATATAAACATACTAAAACATTTATTATACTTACTTGTTGTTATATCAGTATTTTGTATACACATTTAACACATTTGTGGTCTGGTGCAATTAATTATGGATACAACATGAAATTCAATGTAGTAATAGGTAATAAATTATACATAAAGGATGTAATTCAAAATGATTTATCGGGTTGCGTCAAAATGTTATTAGAATTTCTGTCAGAGTTACATCTGGGTTTTTTTCTTTCTCTTTATTTTAAGACGTCGTTCAATATTTTATTAGTAATACTTTGTAAAATACAACTAGTTAAAACTCGATGAACCATTTCGAGGATTATTCCGTATATATTTAATTATAATATTTTTTAATTGTAGGTTTCTTAACTTTTGTGATAACAATGTCATGGTGGTACAATGTTAGACGTGAATTATCTCATGCTTATCTCATCGGTTGGTTCAATATTTTAGCAGTTCTTTTTACTCTGTTAGAAGTGTTAGATTTTTCACCAATATTTTGGATTTTCGACGCTCACTCCTTATGGCATGCATCTACAGCACCGCTCACTATTCTGATATACAGGTATTAAAATATTAGCTGTGAGCAATGTAACTATAAAAGAATCTTAAATCTCTAACTATTTTAACTCTTTTTACAGGTTTATGACTTTAGACTGTTTGTATCTAAAGACGTTTTACAACAAAACAATATTGAATATGCACCATATTAATTGATTTAAAGTTTATTGAATTAGCAAATTTTGTTTTTTTCTCTTTTTTTTTTTGTTTATGAAGTAAAATCTATTTTTATTGAAACGGTAACTTTTTATTACATAAATTTTTACATTTTCTATAAAGTTTATTACGAAATATTAGGAATAGTATTTCGTTTTGTTAAAGATTCATTTTTTTATTAGTAAGCAAATACAAGAATTAGAATTTGTTTATAAGCAGTTTTATATTAGATTTTTACATGGCAATTATATTAGATTTTTACATGGCAGTTTTAACTTATACAAGCAGTACTTCCAAATCTTCACGCATTCATAATGACCTTTTACATTATTTTAAACTAATGTATTATACAATCCAGTGATGCTTTCACCATGTCATTACTTTTCTAGTTTTACTTTCATTATTATTTTAGAATATCTAAGTCATTTGAGGAATGTGTTAAAACATATGTATTACATATGTTACTTATATTTATAATTATTTTTTTAACAAAATGATTATTAAGAAATATTGATAAAATATATGTTAGGTCGTCTCTAAAGTTTTGTTTTTGTTTCTCCGTAATTTTATATGCATAATCTTCATTATTTCATATTATTTTACTGAGTAATATACAGTATAGAATAAATTAATAGAGCAGAATAGATCGTATATTATTCAGTAAATTAATATAAAAATAAAACCAAAATATATTGTGCGTATATAACTTATTATAAAAAAAAAAAGCAAGAAACTTTCGGAACGACACTTAATATATATAAAATTAATTTGGTTTTATTCACGTGCCATTAATTTTATAATATAAGTATGAATATATATTTAATTCGTAAATGTTAATGATACGTGCGAGCATTCACTGTATTTTGACAAATTTGAAAATAATTATCAATATTATACAAATTTTTCAATTCGTTTTATGAATTTATTAATTAGATAAAGAGATATATATTTACTTACAGCCTGTTGCCCTAGTAAATAGATTGGGTTATATATAATATATCATTATATATGATATAACGTAATATAAACATAAGCTTATTTGTTTGATGAAACTGTTCATGCTACGAATGAAATTAAATGTTTAGGATTCAAAATAAATTGTGATAGTCTAGAATCCTTGCCATATTTTAAAAATGCTCATCCTTCTTATTTGTTTACATTTGTTATGAGAAATAAGAAATACAAAAAAGTCTATTGTATAATGTTCAAATAGAAAATTATTAATTGCTCATATATTAGATTATCAAAAATTATATTACATGATTCAAGTACTTCTATACATCGCTTTAATACATTTTGTAAGAAAAATATCTACCATGCAAGTATGGCAAGCTTTTATGTATATACAAAAACTATTGGGAAATTCACGTACACTGTACGGATATTATCAAAAAATATTTCTTATTATTAAAGAAAGTAATAGGAAAATTGATAGTGATGATTGATGTCATTGTGGAATTACTGAGTAAAAAAAAAAGAAGTGAATAATGATACAGAAAGTACATACAGTAGAGCGATTTTTGTAGCTAATAATAAGACTGAGGAAAGTACGTATACACTTCTGCAAGTAATAGAAAAATTGTACAAATCTTTCTAAAGTATTGTATGAAAGAAAATAGAAAAGAAAAGTAATTTTAATGGAGAAGAAATAAAAACCGAAATTTTGTTATCATTGTGAAATGTGTAGTACGATTGCAAATTTTCCATGAATCTATTAGGTGTACAAATAAGTTTCCGCCGTTTTAATGTAGATAGCGCGGCGCGGAGTTTCCGTTTACTTTCGCAGATGATATTCTGCTTAAAAATTAGTTTGGACGTTTAAGAACAACATAACCTATTAATATTATTGATTTCATATTGGTAAAATATAATTTTTTTTAGTTGAAAATGTCCAAATTTGAGCCAAATAAGCGTCATTTGCGGGACATATTAGTTTACTTCTTTAATATAAAGAAATCTGCTGCTGAGGCGCATCGATTGCTCGTAGAAGCATATGGTGAGGCTGCTTTGAGTGAGAGAACGTGTCGTGAGTGGTTTAAAAAGTTTAAAAACGGTGATTTCGACGTAGAAGACAAAGATCGCAGTGGAAGGCCAAAAATTTACGAGGATGCAGAATTGGAGGAAATATTGGAGAAAGATTCATCTCAAACACAAAAAGAACTTGCTGTAACATTAGAAGTCACTCAGCAAGCAGTCTCACATCGTTTAAAATCATTAAGAAAATCAATGAGAAAATCAAAAAACAAGAGAGGAACCTTGAAACACTAAAATACCAAAAAATCTTTTAAGTTGAAATTGTATTAATTATAATAACAAGAACATTTTTATGAAGAAAAAGTATTTGTCATTAATACCAATGAGCACAGAAAATAATTCTGTAACAGATGAGATGACAATTTGTCATTATTACCGATGAAAAACAACAATAACATCTACAGTTTTGATTGAAGAATTATTATATTTTAAATAAAAATCGTCACTTTTTTGATTATCAAGGGGAAACTTAGAATGTGGAAATTTTATACATAGTAAGTCTATAAATAAAATGATTAGCTACTACAATTTATAAGGGAACAAATCTCTTTTTGTAACGAAGAATATCAAAATAATCAACCACGATATTTTGAAATTTTAAGCTTTTTGAAAAACAAAGAAAAATCCTATTTGCATACATAATAAATAATATAAAGACACAACCAATGACGATGAGCACCCTAATGGTGAACAACTCTGACATTAAGCATCATATATTATTAGTATGTGAATTTGTTATTAAAATAAAAAAATTACTTTATACCTAAACCTATAAAAATGTATCAATTCTTCCTTTGTTAAAATATCTGTATGCTGTATGTAATACCAATAGGAATTCATAATACGAGAAATAAAAAAAAAAAAACCATTGAGAACATTAAAAAACATATTTATCTCTTATTTACGTCCCTATAATTAGCGAACTTTGGAAAAGATAATCAAATTTTTAATAGAAGTTACATCTTCCCTTTTATTATCTCTAGTCTCTTTACGTTTTCGATGTTATATAAATATATTTTACACACAATTTTTTAAAACTCTTTAAATAATCCATATTAACAAATATTGCAAGAAATAATTTCATATTAAATTATATAACATTTCTTTAGTATTAAAAAAAAAAACAAGTTTATCTTAAGAAAATATACAGAATTCTTTTTTTTTTTTAATTTTTAATTATTATCATGTGTATTTATAACGTTACTTTTAATAATAATAGTAATAACATATTAAACATATAATGCTACTGCCAATTACATATTTATCCTAAATTTAAAGTACAGTATCATTATAAAAGGCAGTATAAAGTTAGCAAAAGCTATTCACTTAATATATCTTTCTTTTTTCTTCGAAATTGTCAATTTCTAATAGTAAATAAAGCAATATGTAACTTAGTTATATTTAAAGTATATAATAATCTACGAAAATTATTAAAATACATTTTTAAATATTGACAAAGTTATGCATTAACAGAAAAAAAATTAAATTATTGCTGCCATCTGTTAGAAAACCACGTGTATCGCCTTGTTAACTATTAGTATTGATATTCATACTAATATCAGTCAATACAATTACTTGTATCACTTGTATAAACCTTTACAATTAATTAAAAGACCCAGTATTTTCTTGGTATAGAAGTAATAAATGAAACACAAAATGGTTCATAATAAAAAAATAAACGAACTTGCATTTGGTCTGTCAATGCATAACATAATTCATATATTTAATAGAACATTATGCCATTCTTCCATCAGACGATATGGCTAATAAAAATTACTTTACATACTGTAAATGTATCCTTACACAAATCATTACCCCATGCATACACACGTATGGAAACTTCTTAATATTATTTAAGTAAATAAGTGGATGCTAATTAATTAGTATTATTATTTTGTAGCAGTCTTTATTGTAGACCTAATATTACCGTTCAAACTATCATTCCAAATGATGGTGTTGAATTTTTGCTTTATATTTTAATAAAGCATCATTGCAAAACACATATTACTGATGATAAAAAATATGTAAAAAATTTGTGATGTACTTAACCGAGATAAATTAATAAGTGATACATTAACAGCAGCGCTATCGTAATATGTGTATTTTTTATCAAAATAAAAAATACTATGTAATAAACATAAATATGTAAATACACATATATATAAATATATAAAAGTATATCTTTTAAGAATAGTGCTAGCACTATTTTAGAAAAGAAGTAAATATTTAACCCACTTGCGCTAAAATGACGAGTCTAGCTCATCATGAGTTTTTTTACACTCAACTGCACAATAACGAGCTACACTTGACTAAAGTTACAGTAAACATTTTGTAATATGTACAAAATATATAATTCATAAAATACAATATGTTTTCTTTATAAAAGTTTATACTATATAGTAGCTAATGAAAATGAAATGCTTTTTTAAATTACACAATTTTTCACCGTTTAATTGTAGTGCAAGGGGTTAATATAAAAAGTTATTATCACAATTTCTTTTTTTTTTAAATTGCATATACTCATAGCTGCTTCTGTTATATATACATAGTGTACGTAAAAAATGTATAAACAGCCTTGATGTCATTTTAAAGCTGCTGTCAGCTATTGGTTCTTTGTATATTATTCATAAGTACTGAATGTTAAGTATTGTGAAAATTCTTTAAAATCATGTTGTAAGTATTTTTTGTTTTCCTTGTTTGTTGTGCTTTTTTTTGTTTTAGTTTTTGTTTTTTTTTTTAAATAAGTTTTCAGTGTTTAAATAAAGCTTCATTTTCTGGATTATCGTCTCTATGTTTTTCGAGATTACCAGACAAAGTAGGATCCGGTCGTCTTCGTTTAAAGAAACCTAACTTTCGAAGTACTAATGTAAGTAAAATGAATAATAGTAAACCTGCAACTACTGCTACTATGATTATCCAAAGAGGAACAGGCTCGACATCTTGTTGGTCTAAAGGATCTGGGTTGGAACCTATTTTCACCATGTCTACTTTCGGATAATCTTCCACCAATGTTGAATTCCAAAGTCTATACAAATTTTAATATAATTGTTATCAAAGATTATTCTTTTATCTCCCCCATAGAAAAGTATGGTATTTATTATACCACATGAAAATTTACCTTGCTTTGACGGTTATAATTGCTTCTTGTTTTCGTTGCAAGTTGTATATGATACATGTTATATCAAAACATTTAGCCGTTCCTGCTTTACAATTCTATAAAATAAATGTAATTTAAAATGATATATATTATAGTTAACTACTGTTTTATAATTAATATTTTATAATTATGTTTCATTAATTTACCATTGAAACAATATAATGTTTTTGTCCATCTTTGTCAATAATTGTTCGAGTATTTACAACTTTTTCTGTATCTCGTTTCATTCTTATATGATTAGTATGATTATACAAAATAGGAGGCGACGTAGATGGTGTTGGGAAAATTGAATCCAGGTCTTCAAAACTAACAGAGTCTTGTAATTTTAATGGATTGACTGAATGGCCTGGTGGAAGTGTACATTCTCCTTCACCTAAGGCTAAACAAATGTTTTTTATTTACTAAAGATATAAATGAATAATAGTAATTTAAAAATAATCTTTCTTAATGTTTTTCATTTATTTTAAATGTTTTCTTAGACGATATAAAATATAATTACCTTGCACAGTTGGTAATTCTTCTAAGTAAAGTAGCCATTTGCCATGAGATTTGTCGTTTGCGACTTCATATGGCCACGAAATTCTTACTTCTACGCTACTCACTTTCCACGGTCCTTCGTTAAATACTTCATAAGTGTGTGAAACTTTAGGTCCTATTTCACTTAAATGTTTTATAGCTGATTCGCCGATAACTGGTCCACCATAAAAGGCCCATTGAGTTTTTGCACTTCTGTTAAATTAATAAACAAATATTAATAAATGAATCATAAATATATAATAAATAATAAACAGGTTACAACAAACCTACCCTTTTATTGACAACTCAGCTCTCTTTAGCACAGTGGCCTGTAACAATGTAGGTTTCTTCTCTGTCACTTCTTTCGATGTTGAATTAGCAAAAATCACGAAATCTAAAAATGATTCATTATCTTCTAAACCTTTAGGATCAAATCGCACTTGTATGTTCACCATTTTATCTTTCTTAAATGGATTGCCAATCGAACATGCCACCAATGTGGCATTGTATAAATTACAAATTACAGAATCATTGCTTTTACTAGCAATGTAATTTAAATTTTGCGAATGAGTTATAAATAGTTGCGCTTCGTACGCCGATTCACCAACGTTCGTTACATTAACTTCAACTACCACTTCTTCTTTTTCACCAAGAAGTAATTCGTAGAAGTTAGGCTTAACTGACGACACTGAAAATAATTATAACATATTTAGATGTATTTTCTTTTTCGACAAACAAACGTAACAAAACAAATACATGCAGGGCATACAAGTGCAAATGTGAATGTGTGAATAGGATCGCAAGTATAGAAAGTAAAAGTGCATAAACAAATTAAAACTATATAAATTGATCGACAAATACAAACCTGATAAATTCAAATGCGCATACACTTGCAAATCACTTTCACAAATATCATTATTTCCACAATCTTTCTGGAATGTTGCTTCAAATATGCGAGCTGCTTCCTGCTGATTAAGAATAGGATAATTTTTAATATCAGGCAAAGAATCTCCTTCGGCATGCATCATTGGTTCTTCTTGTATCAATGAATAATTTAATCTGAACTTAATGGGCGATTGGATGTCACGAGTATTTTCCTTAAAAAATCATTTTTATATTATTAACTAATGTTTTAAATATTTTATACATACATTTTTATTTCGTTAAAATATCCTACCTTTAAGTATACAATTTCCGTTTGACAATGTATTAATTTTTTTGTATCCAAAGTAACCGTACGATTAACATAATGAGGCCGTGTATTACCAACGCCAAACCAGACTCTAGAAAATTTTTTGACACCAGAATATGTCTCGGCCTCTATGAAATAATTTAATCGTAAATTTTGCATGTCTTCTTCTTTAACTAAAGATTCTGTTTTACAACATGCTTCAAATGAAAAGCTAAAAAATATAACAATTTTGTAATCGTAATGTGCACTAGATATACATATATTCATAAACTTGCATATGATATATACCATGTATGATTTGCATCGGGATTAGCTGCACATCCTAATTTATTAGGATCTATAGGATCTATCTTATCTTGATATGTCCCATCTTTTTTAAGATAGCTAATATATGTGGTAATGTCAATAATTTTTTTGGAACGAAGAAGTACAGCAGCATCATCTTCATAAGCACCGATCAATAAATCAGGATAACCATTTTGATCCATATCAATTCCACCACTTAATGAATATCCGAAGGTACGTAATGGTACTGGAGTATCTTCCGAATGAATGATCTATAAATAAAATTATTTATAATTTTATTTATGAACGTCAAGAGCAGCTTTATATTCAACTGCTTTTAAAATTGCTTTAAATACCTGTGATGGCGTTGTAATGATTCCATTTTTGGATCCAAGGTATATGTAAACTGTTCCTTTTCCTTCATAAGGAGCACCAATAGCAATATCTTCGTAACCATCTTTGTTCAAATCTCCTAAGTTAGTTAATGCAAAGCCAAACCTTGATTCTTCGCGTCCAACTAATTTAACGGGCTTGCATTTATCGTTATCTTTAATATTTTTACATAACATTGTATAAATATAAACAGCTCCACCCTCCGCCTTATTAAAATAAAATGGCGCTGCCACGATTAAATCTGTAATTCTGAAATAAATAATGAATTAAAATAATTTTGATAATAGCAAATAATGTTTAATATATTATAACAAATTTTCTCACTTGTCTCCATTGACATCCGCAGAAGTAATTTCGTACCCAAAACTTGAAGCAAATTGTTCACCACTTAAGATTAAAACAACATCCATCTCAGGTTTATTGTCTTTTCTTGTGAGAATAACAACTTGTCCTGTACCTTTCGAACGTGGTGCTCCAGCAGCATATGCTAAACCATTTCCAAAGAAGTTACCCACAGCAACTGACATGCCTACAAAATTGATTTGTAATATAATTGAAGTTATTTAAAAACTTGTAAATAATACAAATGAATTATTAAGTACAGACCTAAGTAACTGTATTTGTTAACAGGTGAAGTATCTTGCATTGGAACATTGTAAACAGTATTGTCCCTATTTAAAAATTCATCAGAAACAGTAAAAAGATATAACGTTCCCTTCCATGTATGAGGTCCAGGTGTACCAATCACCACACGATCTTCAGAAGTAAATACTCCGCTCGTACCAGCTTGACAATATCCAAATTGTTCATGTGCTCTTTAGAAATGAAATAAAATAAAAATAACAAAAATGCATAAAACAATATAATTCATTGCTATTGCATATCTTACTTATTAGTAGGTTTTCCTGAGCATGGTTTTTTTAAATCTGGATATTTTAAATCCTGAGTCAATATATAACACTGACCCTGTCCCCATCGAGAATCAGCGGTTTTAACAATGTGTCGATGAGCACATACCTTTAATGAAATGTATTAGTAAAAATATGTTGTTAGTTACATTACATGACAACAAAATAATATAAAGGGCTATAACACACACCATTACTTTGCCACCAACACCCTGACTACGCACTGTAACTCCCAACCACTGATTATCTTTTATTTCATCCTTACCAGGAGGAACTAAATCATCAGAATCAAAACCTAGAAACAGAAACTTTAGAATAGTAACATTATCATAATTTTATTTATAAATTTTTGCATATACCATTGATCTTTATAAATCAGAAAACAAACCATAAAACATATTTCTTTTTTTAACTATGCTCAATTCTTTTTTTGCAGAATTTTTTTAAAACGTATTTATTATGTAGAAAAAGAAGAATTGAGCGTATGCAGTATACCTACATGACAAATCAGATCAAATCGGATCATTTATTATAAAAATATTTTTAACTCGTTAAGACAATAAGTAATTATTATATAATTGTTATTAAAATTAATCATGTGTTAGTACTTCACAATATCTATAAAGCAAAATAATCTAATGTTATTAATACATAAGGATTTTCAAATGAAATGGAAAAAAATATGATTGAGTATAAATGATTTACATTGAAATCAAAGTTGTTTTAATATTTTACTACAATATTAATTTTAACAATTATAGTTAAAGAAAATATTTTACTTTTTCTTGATATATAACAATCATAATGATTATCGTTTGAGTCCCAAGAAGTTCTTCAAATTTAATGTCAAAAAAACTCAATAAATTTGACCATAATGGAAAACTTCTTTCTTCTTTTTCTTGCTAATTTTACGCAAACAATATTAAATATTTCATATTATTTTACTGAGTAATTATACAATATAGAAAAAGTTAATAGAGCAGAATGGAAGGGGGTATCGTATTTTATTTTAATAAAATAACATTAAATAAATAACATTAATTGTGCAAGCAAAACTAAGAAAAGCTTATTGGACCGACTTAATGGAAAATGACGAACG
The DNA here is from genome assembly GCF_010416935.1 of Polistes fuscatus. Lineage (NCBI taxonomy): Eukaryota > Metazoa > Arthropoda > Insecta > Hymenoptera > Vespidae > Polistes > Polistes fuscatus. The sequence continues at coordinate 9,899,831 of NW_025113118.1, read as the reverse complement.
ACATTGCATCGTTTGAATTTTTTTGGACATAAAAAAAAAACGAACGTTATTGAGCTATTTTGTTTTGTTTGTTGAAAAAAAACGCTATCGCGATGTTCGAGTCTTCTTCACAAGATTTTTCAAAACAAAGAATCTTCCTGGGACTAAAACTAATTGAAGTATACTGCAATAAAAATCAAGGCTTCTCAAATTTTTCCCTGTTATAAATCACATAAAATATGTTTATCATTTTACATGCCATAGATAAAAATAATGCTTGTTAATGATGTAACTGGTCATTGTAAAAATGAAATTTTCCATATTTACAGAGTTATAACATAAATGTTATGACATTTTTATGGCATACACATAACGTGCACGTGGTTTAGTATAAAAAGAGAAACGATGAAGAAAAAGTATTAATTACAACAAAGATAGATATTACAGTTAATCCTCATGCGAGTATTCCTATCGAAGCATTTAAAATTAAAAAAAAAAAGTACTCATAAAAATACTCAAAAAATAATCTAAAAAAGTAAAAAAAGTTCGAAGAATTTTTCATTCAACCATTCTGTCACATCTGTTTTGTTTCACTTACTTGAATCATACAGACCACCCTCTGCTGCTGGTTAACCAAAACATGATTTAACAAAAAATAATCTTATTATACAACTGACATAAAATTAAACAAAGAAAAAAAAATGAAAAGAATACTTTACATTATACATGGTACCACAAATTTACGAGTTACATGCTTTATCAAATTAATAAACAGTTAGACCACATACTAGCCATTATGTTTATAATAATGTAAAAATAATGTTCCTATATGCAGGATTTCTTATAACTGATGGTACAAGCGAACAAGAGATGATTGTACATGAAAAACTAAATTGATTTCATGTAGAATCATACCCCCCTGCTCGCTTTTATCACCAGTTACAGGACATCCTGTATAAACATAATACACAATAGATTCTTTTGAAAATTTCCATCACCAATGATAAATGAATATTAAATATAAATTACTACTGGTCAACTATAACAAAAATATACAACCAAAATTAAACATACTTGATCGTCCATCTGTAATAACTTGAATACAATCCCTCGTATATGTCGTTAATGGACATTGCCATAATGCACCAGATCTATTTGTTTCTGGTTGTCTATTCTGATCTAATGGGGCACCGATTAACATCCTACAAAATATCAATTATAATACATTACCAATATAAAGTATATAGTTTTATTAATTTTATTACAAAAAATTAATCATTTATTTTATTTTTAATTAGCATCAGTACCAAAAAGTATATCATTTTAAGTAAACTTAAATTTGATTATACTAGACAATAATAGTTGATAGTGTCATGTTTACATTCATCTTATCTCGCTTCTTATCTGAGTATCCTTAGAGTTGAAGAAAAAAAATGAGAAAGAGACATAAAAAACAATGTTGATTTTTAAATGAAATTTGATCAGCAAGATCATTGAAAATTACTAACCAACTTTTAGCTTTTCCAGTACCATCCTCAGTAATTTCTTGATGTTCGGCTACCGAATAACCGAAGTAGGTACCATTAAATCCTCTTTTAACAACAGGTATTTGTGTTTCCAAATTGAAAGCATTTATTTGACAGACACTTAAAAGGATCCATGTCGATACAAACCACATCATTTTTAATTATCAAGCTCTCATGAGTAAATGTTATTTTTAAATTCTGTCCTACTGATTTCAATGACCCTATTTTTATTACTTTCTTTATCCCTTTCACGTACGTACACCTTCAAAACTCTTGCAAGATCCACCCATGCGATTCATTCACCAATCGTACTTCATCTTTTTATTACCATAGAATATAAACAACTAGTAAAGCATGCGAGCGTTGTCAATGCCTTCTAACTGAACTTTGATGCACTATGCATAAGGCACATTATCGCAAATACAAAAATTATCTAAAATTTAGCCTTTATTATGATTTCATATCTTGTATTATGTAATATTTCATATTACGTTTATATCTTTTCTTTCATTATATTTTACTCCTATTATTTAACACACATTTGAATTACATAGTTACACATTTAAAATTCGCGCCATTACGACATGTTTTTTTTCTTTTAATATTTATCGATTAAAAACAAAATCGAAATTTGATAATTATTTTATCACATTTAATGTTTTTTATTTGTAAAATAAATGTTCAAATGTTAATAAACTAATTGTTGTATTTTATATTATTATCTATATATCATCAAAATACTATAATAAATAGTTCTGCTCTCTATGTATTCATGTATAATGCTTGAATGCATGTTGCCTGTTTCCGACTATCCTTTCATCCTCGACTTTCAAGAAGAGTGGATGGTCGAAGTAATCCAAATACATCTTTGATTTAAAGAAATTTAATCGCATTCAAGATGACTGAAACTCTGCAGTTAAGGGGAACTCTTCGGGGTCATAATGGCTCGGTTACGCAAATTGCAACAAATCCGAAATATCCGGATATGATTTTATCCTCCTCACGTGGTAAGTCATCTGTTAGATTGGTGTTACTTTTTCGTATATACTTTTGATTGTAGTAATTTATATTGATCTTCATTCGTGGAGTGACGTATTTAAAAATTGCAATTAATAATCTAATTTCTAAGAGAACATAATTTTGTTTATGTAAAATATCTAAAATTAGTGCAGTTTGTCATACATTGTCTTTCCATTTGGCGGTTTGTCTATATCGTAGCGAGTAATGGCCGCTCAAACAACCCACGCCTGCATGCAATGTGGACTCTACGTGTTAAAATAATAGTGCATTAACATTTTAATTACATTTATAGATAAAACATTAATTGTATGGAAGTTAACGCGTGATGACGCTAATTACGGTATTCCTCAAAAGCGTCTGTATGGACATTCACATTTCATCAGCGATGTTGTTCTATCTTCCGATGGAAATTATGCACTATCCGGTTCCTGGGACAAAACTTTGCGCCTTTGGGACTTAGCTGCAGGCAGGACCACTCGGAGATTCGAAGATCATACCAAGGTGGGGCTCTTATTCTGAGAGTGGGGTATACTGGCGGTACCTCAAATTGGAAATTAACTGAAGCTTTTTTTTATATATTTTATTTTATATAATAAATAGAAGAGGTGGGCTAAACCTACAATACTGTAAGTATTGGCCCGTTTATAATATCGTTCCATAAGGGTTAACAAATGTTTAAAGTATGATTATTTGAGCGAAAAATCAACATTTGTTTGTTAGGATGTCCTGAGTGTCGCCTTCTCTGTAGACAATCGACAAATTGTTTCGGGTTCACGAGACAAGACTATCAAGTTGTGGAATACATTGGCAGAGTGTAAATATACCATTCAAGATGAAGGACATACGGATTGGGTCAGCTGCGTACGCTTCTCTCCAAATCATTCCAATCCTATTATTGTATCTGCGGGCTGGGATTGCGTTGTTAAGGTATGCTAATTGAAAATTATGAAAAATGTAATGTTATATCAACTTTATTTTAAATGATGAACATTTTAACACCATGATATCTATGAATGGTAAGCGGATATGGGACTGAATATTTATGTTTACACTTATATATTAAAAATTATAAATATTCTTGTTTTATGGAATGATTAATCTTACAGGTATGGAACCTGACAAACTGCAGACTAAAGATCAACCATAATGGACATTCTGGATATCTCAATACAGTTACTGTTTCTCCAGATGGTTCATTATGTGCATCTGGTGGAAAGGTACGTAATGAATTAATTTGAAACAAAATATTTATTTTATTAATACGATGAACTCTTATTAAACATAATGTTTGTTTTTAGGATTGCAAAGCTATGTTGTGGGATTTGAATGATGGCAAACACCTTCATACTCTTGATCATAATGACATCATTACTGCACTTTGCTTTAGCCCTAATCGCTACTGGCTCTGTGCCGCATTTGGACCATGGATCAAGATTTGGGATCTTGAAACTAAAGAAATGGTTGAGGAATTAAAACCTGAAGTTGTATCTGCAACCAGTAAAGCAGAGCCACCTCAATGTTTGTCTCTCGCTTGGTCCACCGATGGACAAACATTGTTTGCAGGTTATTCCGACAATACTATTCGCGTATGGCAAGTTTCTGTATCTAGCCGCTAATACTTTGTAAAAAAAGTAGAAAAATAAAAAAAAATGTAAACGTCAATATATTTTTCTTATTTTAAATATTTATTTTATTTGTTTTCTTTTTTTAAATAATGTACATAGTATTTTTGCTATAATTGATCTGCGATATGATTTATATTATGCACAATATCATATGTATTTTGTCAACTATATAAAATGTAAAGCGTCTGAAAAAATTATTTGTTATTGCCATTATTTGACGACTTTTGTAATTTTTCTTCTAATTTTTCAAATTCCTTTTTCGCTATTTTATCAGTTTCGTCTTCAACTTGTATGACACCTAATACTTCTGGTATATAAAATTGCATCATATTTTGAACTCCATTTCTCAATGTTACGACAGAACTTGGGCAACTAGTGCAAGAACCTTGCATTTTAAGTTTTACAATGCCTTCTTCAAAACCCTATAACAAAGTCAATTTTAATATCTGGAAAATTTGCAAAAGTATATTTAAAAGTAATGCTATTTGGATATTATAAATTATGTTTACCATAAAAACAATATCACCTCCATCTTCTTGTACTGTAGGACGTATTCGTGTATCTAAAAGTTCTTTTATCATCTGAACAATTTCATCATCATCTTCATTAATTTCTATAAAATTAAAATAATGTTATTACAATAGAGTTGTTTTTATTGTAAAAATTATTCTTTGTAAGCTTAGAAATTTTGTCTATATACGTGTGTCTGCTGGAGGTTGTGATTCATTTAATATTGGTAATCCACTTGCAAAAAAATCCATGATCGTTGCAAATATTTCTGGTTTTAAAATACCCCATTCCATATCTTCATCCGCTTTAGTTATTGTAATAAAGTCAGGACCAAAAAATACAGATTTAATTCCTTCGATACGAAATAACATTTTTGCAAGAGGTGAGCAATAAGCATTAGTAGCATTTGGAAAATCTTTAGTACCACCTCCTTCTAACACTTTAACGCCAGGAAGAAATTTTAAACTATTTGGATTAGGAGTATCCTGGGTTTGAATAAACATGTTACGCTTTTGTAACTGTGATAAATTATATTTGTTTTTATTGCAAAGAACATGTTGCCTTGATTTTAAATTTTGTAAATCTGTATGTAAATTCACAACGTTTTTATTTAAGATCCTGTAAAATGTTAAGTATACGCATAAAATATGTCAAATTAATAATTTTGTATTTATATAGATGAAATTGTTCTACTAATGTTATTTCTTATATTTCTACATTCTGACTTAAATATTTGATGTAACTTACTTTAAATTTGATTGACTAGATAGTAATGATCTATAAGCTAAATAACGACTGGACTGTAATGATTTGGTTAATATTTTATCCATTATTAAATAAGTACCACACTTTTGTAATTATTGTACGCAGTTGTCATGATTTTGAGGTTTACTGCTACTGTACAATACGTTACTCCAGTTCTAGTTAGATTTTAGTGAATAAAAATAGTAATTCATAAGGTAGCCACGATGGAGCAGTCATCGAATTTAAACAAAATCGTAACTGCCTCATTTGTTGTTTCATTTGTTTTCATACTTACAAGAATATTCAGCCAGGAAGAAAGAGGAGTTAATTTTATATTGTAAATGTTATAATTTTATAGACGAATTGATAAAATTTACAGATATTTTTATAGAAATAGTGCATAATAGTAATACAATAATCACAAAGATGAATACAAGTATGGATAACAGCAAGGGTGGATTTCTAAACGATACACAATCGGTTTCTGGCGAAAAGAATTTAAAAAGAGTACAAAATGTTATTCCTGTAATGATAGGACAAATATTACGTTCTTCTGGCGACTTTGAAATTTGGGGCATTCCAGCACGTATGGTTACAATTCTTGGCGTATTACGCAGTGTTAATGAATCTACAACTAAGATCACATATGAAATAGAAGATGAAACAGGTGAATATAATACAAAGTAAAATAAATAAAAACTAAATATAATAATAGTTATAAAAGGTATAAAACAAATGTATGTATATCTCAACATTACAGGTGCAATCACAGCTGTTCGATGGTTAGAAGCAAATAAAACAATGCCAGAGCCATCGTTGGAAATAAATAGTTACGTTAGAGTAGTTGGTCTTTTGCGCGAACAAAATGGAACTAAGCAAATTTTTGTATTGCGTATATCACCTCTTGAAGAACTCAACGAGTTAACCAATCACTTGTTGGAAGTCACTTATGTAACATTAAAGGCGGAACAACTATTTAAAGAAAAAAATACAGATAATGTTCCTCTTAACTTAGATGATGATATGAAAACTGCTAACGATTGCTCTGGTATGAGTCCAGAACAAGCTACAATATTTAATATAATACAAGCTGATACTAGCGATTCTGGAATTGAAAGGAGTGTAGTCAGAGCTCGTACACCAGCACATATTTTACGTGATGTTGATAATATCATTCATTTTCTTATATCCGAAGGTCATATTTATACCACCTGTACGGATGACCACTTTAAAGCAACTTAATTTGTGAATTTAATAATAATTATTTTAATACTCTGATAATTAGATATAAAAAATGTTAAATATGTAAGTTTCTAAATTAGTATTACAAGATTATATTTTTTTTGTTTTTAGTAATAAGAATAGTAATGCATCTTAACAGAAAGAAACTAAAATTACATACAGATTATGCGCTTGAACCCTACAAGGGAAGCGATAAACATAAATACATATGTAGATTACATTTCTTTGCTGATAATTTACTTTAAAATATTTCTTTTCTATTCTTTTTTTATGATATTTCATTACATTCTTCACAAATTAAACTGAAGAAAATAATCGTTTTGTTGTTTTGTCATTCGTTATTTTTGTTAAATTTACTCTCATATCAGATAAATAACAATAATGAAATTATGTACAATTATACTTTTTGATAAGTAATAAAAAATTTAAGATGGTATAAATTTCAATTTTATACTGAGTTCTTAACTTTATAAATACAGTATTGGATAAGATGAAAATAAAATATATATAATGGAAAGAGTAAATGATTTATTGTGAAAATGTGATATAATGTTTATATTTTGTCTTTTATAACTGAAAATATTTGAATAAGATATCTTTGGCGCTCTTGTTTTGCGCACCTCGACGCACATCCTAGGGATTAAGTCCCTAGAAATGTCATGAGTCGATTATCGCAAATAGTGATATTGATAGGTAGTTTCTAACAATCGCTGTTCGATCTAGAGACGAAAATACCAGCAGTATACAAATCACGATTTTTTATTCTGTGCATCGTAATTCGAATTACAAATCAAATGTTATAACACGATAATTGTTTTAGCAAATTTATATGTACTTTCATACATATAAAACGTGAAATTTATGATAATTTATAAAAAATTTATCGATATAAACGACTGTATTACAAGTTTATAAGTTAAGCATTACAGAAAGTTTATACTAATTTTGAGGTTAGACAAGATATTCCTTAATTGTAAGTATATATTTTATTTGTAATCAATGATTATAGATTATTTATTTTTATACATATATAAATATGTATGTTTTATAAAAATATTTATGTGTAGATATAAAAATGTCTCAATCAACAGAAAATATAAAGCTTGAATCAAGCAAAGCGCAAGGTGAAGGTTCGCAAAGAAAAAAGCCAACCTGTATTATAGTTCTTGGAATGGCTGGTTCTGGGAAAACTAGATTTGTGCAAAGAGTTGTTTCTACTTTGTATAGTATTAAAAAACCTTATGTTATCAATTTAGATCCAGCTTGTAAAGAAGTTCCTTATCCTGTTAATATAGGTGATTTTTATATAAATATTTTGTTATGTATATATAATATACAACAGTTTCAATTAATGAATTACGACATGGATAAATTTCAGATATAAGGGATACCGTTAATTACAAAGAAGTTATGAAACAATATGGCTTAGGTCCCAATGGTGGTATAGTTACAACGTTAAATTTATATACTACAAAATTTGATCAAGTCATGGAGTTTGTCGATAAAGCGGGTAAAGAACATGATTATGTGATTTTTGATACCCCAGGACAAATAGAAGTATTTACTTGGTCTGCAAGTGGTAGAATTATAACAGAAGCATTGGCATCTCAATTTCCAACTATTATTGTATATGTGTTAGATACAGTACGTAGTGTTAATCCTGTTACATTTATGTCAAATATGCTCTATGCGTGTTCCATATTATACAAAACAAAATTACCATTTATCGTTGCTATGAACAAGGTAAGAAGAAATGATATTATCAGTGAGTTCAATTAGAATTATCATTGTAATTAATTTATTTATAGATTGATATTGTCAACCACAGTTACGCTGTAGATTGGATGCAGGATTTTGAAGCTTTTCATGAAGCTCTTGATTCTGAAACTAGTTATATCAGTAATTTAACAAGAAGTATGGCTCTTACTCTTGATGAATTTTATTCTCATTTACACCATTGCGGAGTTTCTGCTGTTACTGGGGCTGGTATTACCGAATTTTTGGAACGTGTCGAAGATGCAGTCAAAGAATATGAAAAGTAAATATATATTTTAATTTAAAGAAAGAATAAACAATGCAAAAAAAAATTACTAATATATTTTTTATATAATTTAAGCGAGTACAAACCAAATTGGGAGAAATTGAAGCAACTGCGAGAAGTTGAGAGGAGTAAAATTGAAAAAGAAGCTCTAGAAAATGCTAAAAAAAGTGATGAAGTGGAAACCACATCATTTGTAACAACCGTAAAGAGTGGTAGAGAAATTTCAGATATATATCTAAAACATGCTGGCAATGAATCGAGCGAGGATGAGGAGGGCACAGAAAATACTTACGATGATGATGTCACAGAAAAGAAAGAGGTCGAATCTTTCAAAACATTTTTAGAAAGGCATAAACAAGAACAAATTAGTAAAAAAGTTACGATTCAACAAGAATAATTTAGTACTAGTGAAAATACGTAGTTTATATTCTATGTACAAATGTTATTTTATATTTTAAAGTAATTAAAAAACATTATTCATATTCTGCATACAAATGTTATTTTATATTTTAAAGCACTAATGTACATACATAGTTTATATTTTACGTACAAAACAAAAATAATTCTTTTACTTTTTAAGCTTTTACAGTATTCCTTTTAATAAAACATTGTTTCAATTAGTCACTGTAAGGTAATATTTTAACATAGATATATATATATATAATATAATGTAAAGCACTCTATATATAATGACAATATCATTTTTTTAGAACATTGAATGAACTCATTCGCATAGGAAAAAAAAAGAATAAGATTTAATACTTAATCAAGTTTACTTAGTATTGTTTAAAGGCATGTAAAAAGCAAAATTTTGTGTATTAGGAATGAACCAAGGTTGCGGAACGTTGTTGTTAATCGAGCTGCAGTTTCTTTTTGAGTAAAAGTCCATTCCATTTTTTATTAGGTATTCTTGAGAACGATCACTTTGTGGAATGGAAAAAGGTTTCTCTGCAAAGAATGGAGAATACTCTGGCAATTCTGAAATAGAAATAATTTTGTTTATAATATAAAAGGTATGGAAATAATTTAATACGATAATATTAATAGTATACAAATAAATAGAACCTTGTTCCGAAGATACAGAAGAGAAGGATTCGTTTCTAGTCGATTCGTTTAAAGACTTTTCCCGACGTTCGCGACTTAATTGTTCCAAAGTTCTGGTCAAGGCGAGCTATGTCGATTAAAAATAAAAGAATAAAGATTTTTGAGCCGATAGAACGATTAACCACGTAATAAAAAAGAAATACATTACCTGGCACATACGTAAATGCGAAACAGGAGTTGTTAAATCTTTGCATCTTAGGGGTCCGAAATTTTGGAAATATTTGTTCTTTCCAATAGATTTTCGGCAAACTCGTGATAGAAGTTCAACACGACCGGCTTGAAAGTTTTCGTGCATGAACTCGTGAACGTTTGGATTATAGCAACTGCATAAAGGATCGCGATTATGTGATGTCACCTTACGAAAACCATACAAATTCAATTGTCTGATAAAGCTCGTGATGTTTCTCGTCTTGAAAATGGACGTCTCTCCGTCAAGGTATTCCTCTTGAAATTGTTTGTAATCCAATAGAATTGATGTACCATCGGTGTTCCATTGAATTGCACCACTTTTACAAGCGTTAACGATCTTCCAAAGTTTTTGAGGAAATCTCATAGAAAGTATACGATCGTCGTACATGATTGATGATGGCAGCCCGCTGATATGAATTGGAACGCTCTTTCTTCGAACGAAAACGATTCTGAGTATGGTTCGAGGCATTTCTCGAGTGCAATTACTTCGTAAAACAAATGACTGTCGTATCACGGCAACAATAATTTTCAGCAGACTCCAGAACGCCGAATCGTCGAAATCGTGGACTAATAATTGTAAGAAATCGTGAAGGATGTCATTTTTTAATAATCGAACGAATTCTCGTCGTTTCGTTATAATTAATATTTTATTTTGCCTTCCTTATTATTTCTCTTCTTTCTATACATCTCTTAAACGTAAGAATTAGTGAATACGATACATGAACAAAAAAAAACAGATATTATATTCTTAACTTATTATATTATTATTATTATTATAATTATTATTATTATTATTATTATTATTATTATTAATTATTATTATTATTAATATTATTATTATTATTTTTATTTTTATTATTTTACAAGAAAAATCAAGTATACAAATTGGAGCAAATTATTCTTAACTGTGCTCTCATGCAGTCGATCGACTTCGCGTCAAGGATTCAATAAATTATCTCGAAGTATGATACATTAGTTGTACATGGGTAACAACGTTCCTTTCGATTAACTTATCCTAATAATAGGAATAATACTATTGCGTGGACATTGAAGGATCGATGGTCCGTCCGAACCTTCGTAAATTCCCTGATACCATTTCACGTGCATTTCATTCGTTTCAATTATTACTCACAGCACGTAGGATCGTTTTTAATTTCGATCATCGTATATATATATATATGTTAAGTATTCGAATCGCATTGCGAAAGAACAAAAAAGAACTAAAAAAAAAAATGAAAAACAAAACAGATAAAATAAAACATCAAGAAAACAAAACAAAAATCTACGAAACATTGACGATCGTTAAAGAAAAAAATCATTTCTTCTTTTTTAATTATATAAAATTATTTTGTTAATTTAATCGGTCAAAGCCGGCAGAGTTTGTAAATATTCTCGAGGAGTAAATGGCGAAGGCAACAAGTAACCGTCAGAATCTAGAACATCAGGAGTACGAATGGTGACAGGTCCTTGTGGTGGTCTCGGTAATGTTCCCTGTTGATTTAATTTCCCTTGGACTTTCTCCAATCTCTCCAATATGTCGGAGAATTTAATACGATCTTTCGGTTCTGTCTTCCAACACTCGCACATTATTTGGCAAATGAATTGTGGGCATTCGTCAGGAGGGATTAACATAATTCCATGTAGTACCAGCTTCATCACCTACGTACAAAATCTTGGTAATGAGGTAACACGTTTTTTTGACTTAAGTAACAAATATAAAAAGACAAATCTTTTAATCTTACTTCTTCGTTACTGTGTCCGTAATATGGTTGCTTGCCAAGGGAGTAAATCTCCCATAAGACTACACCGAAACTCCAAATGTCACTTTCTAATGTAAATCTACCATACAACAAACTTTCAGGTGCCATCCATCGAATTGGTAATAATCTCGAACCACCGATCTACATTTGTATATTCATGTCAGATACGTTTTCAATTGTTATGATAGATTTTATTTAATATTATTTACGATAAGTGTGTTTGTACATACTTTATAATAATCGCAGGTATAGACGTCCCTTGATAAACCAAAGTCTGCGATCTTGACAACGAGCCCGGATCCAACAAGACAATTACGACAGGCTAAATCACGATGAACGAATCTCTGTGAAGATAAATATGTCATACCGGCAGCTATCTGAATGGCTATCCAGTGTAAGGAACCCTGATTAATTTAAATATCGTTAGAAATAAACTAAAAATTTCAATATTTTCTTATAATAATAATAATAAAAACCTTTGTTAAAGGTTCTAATCCAGGATTAGGTGAATGCAGTTGTCTCGAGTTAGATCTCAAAACTTCAGCGAGATCACCATACGACATATATTCAAATACCATCCATGGACTGTTACCAGCGTCACGAAGTACCACACCTTTCAAACTTAAAATATTTTGATGTTTAAAGGTTGACATAATATCTGCCTCTCTCATAAAATCTTCCTCAGCTTCTCTTGAGACGGTATTTTTTAAAACTTTTATCGCGACGATCTCGGTTACATCTTCATTTCTTAATTCTCCTACAAAGAAAAAAAGGTAATTTAATTTTATCTGTTAGAACATGTTAAATGAATATTAAATATATCAAAGAAATATATAAATATATTACAAAATTTACCTTTATAAACTTTACCAAAGCAGCCTTCGCCGATATCATGGAAAAATACAAGATTTTCACGTTGCAAAATGAATACTTCCGGCGAGTTACAACTATAATATTGAGGATTAGGCGTGTATTTGTTTGGTAACAATAATCCCTTTTTCAGGTTCATCGGAGATGACTGGAAAATACAGAAAATTGTGAGAAGATTTGCTGGAAATCATTTTTGATTTGAATATTTTCAATATCGTCTTACTTACGTCCAATGAATTTCTCTGCGACTTAACACCATAACTTCGTCTCCTCACGCAATAGACTATACTCAAGAGGATAACTATAACCGCGACGAATGCTATCGCAATTCCAACTATTTCAGGTACTTTATGCCTCGAACGTTCAACCTGCATGATAACATTATAATACTATCCATTATGCGTACGTTAAGAAGTTTAATTATTTATTTAAAATTTAAATATGTCGAAGAGAGAATTGATCGAATAATGAATACCTGTTCTGCTTCTGGTAGAGCAGTTGTACTGTTTGTGCCATTACCACTTGGTGGTATTATATTGTGTATGGGTCGTGGAGTCAAAGGGACTAAGAGAATGAAGAAAAACAAGAAATAAATATGAAGAAATATTGTTGGACACAACGTTAGGTCTTAAAAACATCAACGAAGAAAGAAAAACAAAAAAGAAATAAAGTTAACCCTTACCGGTTAAACGTTTAGGACATTTGAGGTCTGACGTAGGTGGGGAAGTATCATGTGGACAAACACATTGGGAAGTGTTATCACTGAAACTACGACAGGCAGCCTCCTTTCCGCAAATAGTAGGTTGATCTTTGCATCCACTAATTACGGTAGCACCGATGGTTGCTGGAAACTCAGTTATCGTTTCATATTGCTGACTGGTCGAGGATGGTACTAGCAGCGGTGGTTCTAGAACAGTTACTTTATTCTTAGAAAATACGAGAGAACGTTTTGATTTTCCGCGTTCGTCTGTCTCGATTGGATCATCATGTTAAGTATTATTACATCTTGCTGAATAATAATTTTCTCATATGAAATTGTAACTCGATATATAATCGAATATGGTAGGGTCAATCGAGGTTGAACAACCAATGTTCCGATGATGTAAAGATCTTATACTAAAGACTCGAGGGAAAATAATTGGCCAGAGTATTAACTCGAGAATCCAGACAAGTACAGTTGAAAGGGAATCGAGTCGTCGTCGGGCCGTTGTAGTCGGTTAATTCGCGAAGATGTAAAGGAAGAAACGGTAAAAGGGCATCGAAGGAAGGAAAAAGGGCTGCATATTTGGATTGGGCCTGAGAAGATAGATACAGTGAAGGCATTCATTTGGTGCTTCGAGCTTGTAACGGGTCAAAGCGTTATCTCTGCGGTCAGCGCTCCCCGACAACGAGTCTCGCTATGAGTACCTATTATCGTCCCGTATTCCTTTACTTACTTTAAAGCATCTCCGTAGTACGTACGTAAGGGGTTTCAAACTATTTTTTCTGAAAAATCACTAAACCCTTCCCAAAAATACCCTCCACAATTTTCTCAGGATTAGATAAGTTTAGTTCTTCTTCTCGTGGAATTGTCGGCGATATGATGGGGAGAGATAAACAAGGAGAAAAAAAAGAGAGAGAGAGAGAGAGAGAGAGAAAACAAAAAAAATAAATAATCGCCAAGGTCAAAAGGTTATACTCGTTGTTTTTTTATTCAGATATATCTACCTTCGATAAATCTCAAACGTCTTACAAATTTTCTTAAATCTTTGTTTCTTCTTTTTCTTTCTTTTTTATACTAGGTTTTACATATTACTAGATTTCGTCTATTTTATATATATCATGGTGTATGTTTAATAATTTAATAAAAAAAAAAAGAAAAGAAAAGAAAAAAGAAGGATAGAGCTAGTAAATAAATGCGTTCTCTGTGTAACAGATACGCGATAAAAATCCATCATTTCGCTTGGTGGAATGCAGAAGAATTAGACGAGAATATTTTATCACGTTCTCTAATCTCAACGTATGAAGGTCACGTAAACGTTTACTGATATATACGAAACATTGTAATCGACTTAATTAAAAGTACGAAGTCTTTACCGAGTCAATCAAATCTCGTCATTCGTTGGAGCAACAACATCGTCTTGGTGAAAGGCAACAAGAGGTGGGGAAAGGAGAGGGAGAGAAAAAAAATGTCATGGGATTTTTCTCGAACGTTAAGAAGGCTACTTTATTACCTACGTTATTGGATGACCTATGATCTTTTTCATCGTTTACTCGTAAAGTGCTACAAGTGTCATCGTACAATCGAGTGACCTACGATAGCGTTTGTCAACATCCGCGTATTTTTTCCCCGGGAATTGTCCTTTCAACGATTTTTATAGAAATTATCCAAGGTTTTTCAAAGTATTTACACATATACACACACACATATATATAAATTTATTCGTAATGTAGATGCACACATCTAATATCGATTACAGTAGAAGACATTCTTTTTAACGACGATTTGTTTAACGTTTTCTTTTTTAATTTTTTAATTTTTTTCTTCGACAAAAAAGAAAAGCAACAGTACATCGTGGATAAATTTCATGGGGGAAATAATAGAAAGCGTTTACCTCCACCCTCGTGTTATTGTAAAGACGGTCATTTATAGAGGATTTAGCAACTTTGAAGGACATTCGAATCAACCACCACGTGTACGAGAAGTTTATTTACGAAAGCAAGCTTTAGGTCAGAGAAAGAGAAGCCACAATAGAGGCATTATATACGTTTCCCCAATGTACGTCTTTTTCTCTCTCTCTCTCTCTTTCTCTCAGTCTTTCTTTCTTTCTCTTTCTGCCGAAAGCGTGCGAGATTTGCAAGCTAACTGACCGGCAAAAGGGCGGAAGATGTCCGATGATTAACCAGAGTAATGAAGACCGAGACTGTGCCCGTGTACTCGACAAAAACTTTCCTAGTAATAAAGTCCAATAAGAAGAGTTCGATGTTATCCTTATAATGGACCATTTATTGTAAATTCGTAGTTTTTTTTTTACATATATATTTATTTTTTCTGTTCATGTGTAGTTCGTTTAGAATTTAATTAATTACAATTTTAAAAGATAGATATGACGACGAAGACGAAGGATTATTTTTAATACGCACCATTTATTACAATTTTGTACACAGTAATGCGAATATTTGATTTAAAATTTAAACTAATGTAAATTATAAGATAAAGGGATGAAAATGGAAGGATTTATTTTGTTCGGCGTCATTTATTGTAAATCCATGCTCGTACATATTGCTTGTACGGATTTAGTTTAGGATTTAAAACTAATCGAAATTTAGAAAGACAAATACGAGGATGATGGATTATTTGATTTCTTTTTTTTTTTTTTTTTTTTTACAGCTAACGAAGGGACGACAATAAAGACGTCGTTGAATATTTAACAATGGAACACGGAACATAACAATAAGCCATCCTTCGTTATATTATACTTCGTGTCTCTCATTTAACTAATCGTATTAAAGTCCATTATATATGTATGTGTGCGGGTTTGTACGCGTGTGTGTATATATTCGAATTATATTTGATTGGTATATGCACAAACAAGCATTCCTATTTTTCTACATTTTCTCTAACGATTATATTTTTCTTGTTATATTTCTAACGATTAATCTTATTACTACATATTTGATGTCAATTTTGTCACGTTTTAACGTTTTTCCCCATATTAGAACATTAAGAGAAAGAGAGAGAGAGAGAGAGAGAGAGAGATTCGTGTATGTTGTTGCAACGCATATGGTTATCGTCACGGGTCAGTCTTATCGGTAGGTCGAATATATCGATATTGAAGATAATTTGGAAAGACATAAGAAAAATGTAGATTTTTTCTATCGATTCCCTTTTTTCCAACGACTTTTTCTATCATTCATAGTATTTTCCTGTGTTTAATAGAAAATATTTAAAGAAAATGTTATTTGTTATAGAAACGTAGACCTCGTCCTTATTTAATTATCGTCGTGATCGAGTCTTCGCAATATTTCAATAAACAGGGTATTCAGTAGCTACTTGAGATACGATCGCACTTTCATCAATGGAACACATTTATAAGACGGACCACCAACGTACGATCAAAATATCGTGACGCGTTCGAAAAGAGACTCATTCGTGCGTTGAATTAATTAATCATAATATATTAACTAACTATAACAAATTGAGTTGGAATTCATTTATTTAGATTAATTCATCATTTCTTCTTACCTGTTTGCGACGAATTAATGGAAGGTGAGAGTCCTCTCCTCTTTGGAAACCTACGTCGATCCATAACGAACATCAATGACGAAAGAAAAATTTCTTTTTTTCTCTTTCCTCGGAAGATAGTTATAATCCGAAAGAAGAACCGAGTCGGAAGTAACAATAATAATAATAAAAAAAAAAAAATAGTAAAAGAAATCCTTTCTATGTTTCTTATTTTTCTTTATTTATTTTTATTTTTATTTATATTTTTATTTTTCTGCTCTCGTTCGTTGCACTTTGCACTTCACCCGGCTTTGCAATTAACATCGACGCGTTAACATCGTCATTGTTTTAGTAAAATTTCGCGCATTGTAGTGAGCCTTCTTTAAGAATGTACCGCCTTCTTATCCAACACTATTCTTCATAAGTTCGTTAGAACTACTATCGCTTCTTTTTATATCCATGAGCTCGATCGGGATTTGTCATAATTCACTTAAACATTATTTCACTCTGATATAATATTTTTAAATCCCGATGAAAAATAATTAACACGAAATCGTGTCACACTATTTCTATACGATTAGAATAAAATTATCATCGTTAAGAGAAAAAAATGAGAACGGAATGAAATACAAATGATATCGAAGTAATTTGTGATGCGTAAACATTTAAGTGAAATCTGGTTAAACTGGCGAACGGAAGTCCGAGGATGTTCGTGAACAAGAAGGATAAAAGAACATACGAAGAACCGGCTGGGTGGTGGACGATTAAGCCGGAAGAAGAGGAATAAGAAGAAGATCAAGATGATGAAGAAGAAGGGTGGAGAGGGAGAAAGAAAATGAGAGAGTGGGTGAGTGAGGGAGGGTGCGTGAACGCGTACCAAAGGGGACGGTGAATCCTCTCTTGAACGAATGCTTATTCGAAACTAAAGACCGACTAAAGACTGACTTCGAGAACTCCCTCGCATTGCTCGTTCGTATGCGCGCACACACATACACACATAACATACACAAATGAAATATCTTTGAACTCACACGGATTTTATTCTTCTATGTATTTTATTCTCCTCTATGTATATATATATTTTCTTCGTGTTACGCACAACACAACAAAAACAAGAAATATATATATATATATAAAGAAAAATATATATATATATATATCTATACTTACTTACGTACTTTCAAAGGATTTACAAGAGAGACAAACGCAATTCATCATCTTTTCTGTACGTCCTACGCTATCGTAATGCGGCGAGAAATGTTTCTCGGATAACGTTTCTCAGTAATATTCGAATATAGTTTTTCTTTACTATTGGACATTGTTGCGATTGATTCTCATATACGCGTGTCTCATCGAAAATCTACGTAATTTAATAATCATCGTGTGATATATATATTTTTCTGCTGTGTTTTAAATGCATGGGCACATATCGATACTGATTAACGATCGGCTACGAGATACTATTTTTGGATTTTTTTTTTTCTTTTTTTGTTATTTTCACGTACCTATAAACATATTTATTTTTATTCGTAGATTATTACTTAATGTTTATGAAGAAATACAACGAGTTAACGTTGATACGAGAGAGAGTAGTTAACAGCTAGGTTGTTCCTTATCGCCGCTCGTTTCTAATGTTTGCGATGAATTTTAGGTCGTAACATTTTCTAATATCATATCAACGCGCAGAAAATCCGACGAAGAAATCTTGTTTAAATAAATAAATCATTTGCGTCGTGTGTGTGTGTGTGTGTGTATGCATGCCGGTAATTATGGATGATGGAATAATTTTAAGAAAGTTGTTTTTTTTTATTTTTAATTGATTTTATGATTTATATTTGTAATATAAAATAATTTCTATAGATAATTTTGACAATTTTTCTTTAACTCAATTAACTGTCATAATTATTTATAAGAGAGAGCATATATGTATAAATTTTATAATTTTATAATATCGTATTCATTCGAGATATTATTTTGATCGTACTCTGTCTGTAATGATGCATTAGATAAAAAAGAAATAGAGATAATTTAGATGACTTTCTCGGAATGTTAAATATTTATATAGCTATTAATTTAGGAAGAAATTAGTTATCTGTTTTTATTTCTAAATACAAAGTTTAATTGCTCTCCACTGGCCGTAGATATTTTTTCAAAGTTTAAAATTATACCGAACTCCCATACTTCTTCGAAATTCTTTTACGATTCGTTTCATATTTTTCCATTCCCCCCCCCACCGACTTTGTATTATTCCAATTTCTTTATTTTCTATTTTTAACGTCAAACTTTTCCGAAAATCATTTATTGTTGAAAAAACTATAAACATTTTGTCTTAATATTTACCAATGATAATTAAATATTATTTCATATCTTTTTCATGACTGTTTCGATATTTTATTACTATAGTGATGAATGAGTCGACTCCTTGACACGCTTCAAAACTCTTCTGGAGAACAAGTCGACTTTTCAGCTACCGATCGCGATAAACAAGGCCGTTTACGATCATGAGGATGCGTTTCTTAATTCAAGACGCGTGGCTACTTTACGATGTAAAAAAATCTTTTACGAGTATACACAAATTAGTACAAATTCCACTTCTGAATGATTAATAGAAAATACATATATATAATATCAATATAATAATAATTAATTCAATATTTATTGTATTATTATATTATTATTATTATTATTATTATTATTATTATTATTATTAACTATCAATATATTTATTATAATATATTATATTTATATAATAGTAAAAATAATAAAAATAATAATATTAATATTAATAATATAATACACTAAATAATAATTAATATTACTAAAATAATATTTAATATAATTCACGATAAATTAATATCATTATATGATAGATCTCTTTCTCTCTCTTTCTCTCTTTCTCTCTCTCTCTCTCTCTCTCTCTCTCTCTCTCTTATTTATTATTATTTTTGTAAGAATGTCAAAAACGATGAATGCTCTTTACAAGTTTGAAATTATAAACATGTTGACTTTAAAAAGCATCGTTTTTGTTCCCTCGAATCGAAAACGATGTCTCTATCTCTCGTCGTTCTTTTTTATTAGCCCCTCAAAGGGCCAAAGAGCGCAGACAAGTAGCCGAGAAATAGGTCGAAATATAAGAAAGTGGATGAGGAATGGAACAAGAGAGGGATACGTTAATAGTTCTCGAAGAGGCTTCGTCGGAATGGCGTAAGTGTTGTATATTTACACTGGCGTTACAGGCTCACACCTGGATGCAAGAATAGCGTCGGTTCTTCTTCCAAGTATTTTCTTGCTCGTGAGTCAACTCGTGTTTGACAAAAGAAATAGTTCCTTGGTAAATCTTTATTTTATTCGTAAATCATTTCATATTAAAAAGTACTTAAATTCTTAATTGTATGTAATAATATTTTCACGAAGAAAGAAATAAGAAAGACGAGTATGGGATTGGTGACATCAATGCCATCGAATTTACCAAGATGGAGGTTTCTCGATCAACCTCATCTTTCTATCAAATTTTTCAAAGATTAATTTAATTAATTTCTTTAATATTAATCAACATTTTAATAATTGATCTGATTATCGAAAAGATCCAATAATTCTTTCCCTCTTTTCTCTTCACATACTATTTTTTTGTGATACATTTGTTTTTACGTTCGTGATATATTTATGGTACTTAAAATATGTCGGAAGTATCTTCTTCCTGTTAGACAAAAAGAATGATACCTGATATTTAATCGGTCAAGGGGCTTAAACACTATACTCAGGCTTACACTCGTCGTAAGCGAAGTTGCAGATCCTTCTCGTAGCGTACGATGCTTACCGGGTATAAAAGCCGAAATGAGCGTGGGTATGCATGCAGATGGTGGGTTGTAAGGGGGTCGTCTAAAATAATAAAGACCAAACGGTAGAAAGATGAGAGGTGTTTGTGTTTTTACGAACGACGGCCTATCCCGAAATGATGAGGAACGAATGTTGAGAAAAGAATTTTCTCTTTGAGTGACAATTCTTTTTAAACGGAAGTAAACGCGACGCGCGTTCCTTGCAATGTTCCTGTAGACATTTATTTTTGAACATATTCATTGACATAATAACGAGAGAGAATTTTTTCTGTAGTAAATAATTAATTTTTTTTTCTATCGTTTTTAATGTAAAAATTAACTTTACGAGAAAATGATTTATAGATATAATTAGATTTAATTTTTTCTATAGTAAGTAATTAAAATAAAAATTTCGATTTTTTTCAACAAAATAAATATACGAATATACAGAGGATTTCCCAAAAGCCGCTTTACCGAGAAAAGAGAAAACGAAATAATAAATCACAAGATTGGTTTATTAATAGAATTACAATATTTTGTTTTTTTATTTTTATATATATGTATAAGGTGTTGCTAAAAAACAATCAATTCTTCAATTTTCTGCAATTATTTAGTGAATACAACATTAGTAATGTTGACGTTAAAATTATAAAATAATTGATTATTCAGAAATGGTATTATTGCTATATATTTATAAAATTCATGACAATTTTTGAATAGCCAATCATTGTGAGTCCACCTCTCGATTCGCAATTTGCGCACCACTGTCCTTAGAACACGTATTAATGGCGTGAGTCGGCAAGTTTCGAATTTGCGTAAGTTATATGTAAATTTGTTCATATTTCACAAGTCTATAGAGTATAGTTTGATAGCCAATCAGCACGTTAGAAATATTACACGTTAATTTACAATTTTATTATTGAATTCTCAAATATAAATAATTCTAATTGTTCATTTGTTGAAAGATATTGGAGCATCGAATTTGATTGGTTGATTAGTTACGCGTGATAAAAGCAAAGGAATTAATAACCAATAGAAAATCAAACATTCGATAGAAAATTGGTGCTTTCTTTTTGAATAATCAGATTGGTCAATTCGCATAATTCTCTGAAAAGAAATCGTTGAAAATATTGTATTAGTAAGAGTTGAAATTGAGAAATATTTAGTAAGTTTCTTAGGTATTTCTTTGACTTGGAACGCCATCTTTCACGTATTCCCATCATTCTTTTCGGAACGGTCGAACGTTTGCGTTCGTGTTGAAAAACGTGACCGTGCCAGAACCAAGAACATCGTGTGGCGGTCGACAAGAGGGAGTGTTATGCATGATATTGCATACTAACGTATAATAAAGGTATTGTGTGACGGAATGCAGTTGTCGAAATAAATCATTTATACTTTTCCACGGATAGAAGATTAAAACAGTTCGTACGGGTTTGTTCTACCGGCATACATTCATCAATTTACGCGATTACAAAGATTGGTTATTGGAAAAATGGCGGCTGAAATGCTAAACAAGAACCGAATGATGGTTTTTAAGAACAAAGGCAAGGATCAAGAAGTGAGTATTTTTTTGTCTTTAAGATATGCGATAATCATCTATTTTAACAGCTAATATTCTAGAAACATCGTCGCCATGCTTTCTCCTTTTAGCAATGACAGAGCATTTACAATTTACGTTTGATGTGTCCTCGTCTCGTGCGTGTCTCTCCTACCGATTCCTACGTACCACATTTTCTTTCCTTCCATATCATTTGTACGAACGAGTCAAACCATCGCGGTTTCGATGGTAAACATATTGTTTTTGAATAAAGATTGGTGATAAAATATTATTATCACTCCTATTCTTCCTCGACAAACTTCAAAACAAATACTATTATTGGTAGGATTTTTTTTTATATACACGTTATTTCGTTCGTAATGAAATTTTTTCTTTCGCATTATTCATTATAAAATATTAAATCGAGTAATTATCATATTGTTATTTACGTCAAAATATGACGCAATTTATTTGAAATCGTAGACAATTTCTTTTTTCTATTTTAATTATTTACTATTGTTTATATTACGTCTTAAAAATTGTTTTAGCTGTCATTGATAATATTTTATCATTATTTTTTCATTATGATTTTTGTTTTTTATTTTTGTATTCCTATTAAACGTTTTCCCTGTTTTCTTTTCACGTGGAAACAATTAATTTATAAATAGCATTAGTCAGTCTTAGTATTAGTCATAAAATAAGATATGTATAAATCATGTTTATGATTTTTATGGTTAAATATATTTTCTCTATATCTTTCTATGAAAGAATACATCTTTAATGCGAAGGTATTATTTATTTTTCTTCATATATGTTATTTTATGTTGTTTTAACAGGAAATGCGAAGAAGACGAAATGAAGTGACAGTGGAGTTGCGTAAAAACAAGCGCGAAGAGACATTACAAAAAAGAAGAAATGTACCTATCACAGATTCTACCGGTAATATAATAAATGCTGGAATAAATATTGAAAGTTCTATCAGAACTTTCACTTTATATAATTTTCTTAATGTTTGTTACAATAAAAAACATTAACGACTTTCTATGATATTAGATGAAGATGATAATGAAAAGAATTTGTCACAAATCAATTTAAAGGAATTAGTAATGAAAGCGAAAAGCCTTGATCCTGCTGAGCAATTACAAGCTGTCCAATCAGCAAGAAAATTACTTTCTTCTGATCGCAATCCACCAATTGATCCATTAATTCAGAGTGGTATCTTACCGATTTTAGTTCGTTGTCTTGAACAGCACAATAGGTATAGTAATGTGATATTTCTTAAATAGTATGCGATTATGTTTATATTTAAATTATTTTATTTGTTTTATCTATAGTTCATCACTACAATTCGAAGCAGCATGGGCTCTTACGAATATCGCTAGTGGAACATCCGCTCAAACGCAAGCTGTAGTCGCAGCTGGTGCTGTTCCACTTTTTCTACATTTGTTACTTTCGAGTCAGCAAAATGTTTGTGAACAAGCTGTCTGGGCTTTAGGTGAGTATTCATTTAAAGAAAATTCATTTTAATGTTTTCAAACGATAAACAATGAGACGTTGTTTTTAGGAAATATTATTGGAGATGGTCCAGTACCTAGAGACTATGTTATCAATCTTGGTGTTGTACAGCCTCTGTTAAGGTTTATTAAACCTGATATTCCACTACCTTTTTTACGTAATGTCACATGGGTGATTGTCAACTTGTGTAGAAATAAAGAGCCTCCTCCACCTGTTCAAACGATAAAGGACATATTACCTGCACTTAATATACTCATCCATCACACAGATATTAATGTTCGTAATACTTCTTTGAGTAATGAAAATTAAGTTTAAAAAATTTAGTGTGTAATAATAAGATATTATTTTATTTACATTATTATCATTATTTAATTCGAACGTTTATTATTCTTACTTCAGGTTCTTATCGACACAGTTTGGGCATTAAGTTATCTTACTGATAGCGGTAATGAACAAATTCAGATGGTGATAGATAGCGGTGTTGTACCACGTCTTATTCCTCTCCTGTCGCACAAAGAAGTTAAACTATTGACAGCAGCTTTACGTGCGGTTGGCAATATTGTAACTGGCTCGGATGAACAAACACAAGTTGTTTTAAATTGTGATGCTCTTTCACATTTTCCAAATTTATTAACTCATCCAAAAGAGAAGATTTGTAAAGAAGCTATTTGGTTCCTTTCTAACATTACTGCGGGTAATCAAACACAAGTTCAAGCGGTAATAGATGCTGGATTATTGCCACTTATTATTCGTAATTTGGCGAAGGTATAAACATCTCTTCTTGTTTTCTTTTGATTTTTGAAGTGACACACTTGAGAGATGAAATTAAATGAAATTATTAAATTAATTGAAATTAAAATTAAAATTTCAGGGAGAATTCCAAACACAAAAAGAAGCAGCATGGGCAATCAGTAATTTAACAATAAGTGGTAATAGTGATCAAGTTGGACGGCTTATACAAGAAGGAGTCATAGGACCTTTCTGCGATCTTCTTTCATGTAAAGATACCCAAGTTATACAAGTTGTACTTGATGGTATACAAAACATGCTCAAAGTTGCTGGTGCACATGTTGAATATTTGGCTAACATGATAGAGGAATGTTCAGGTTAGTATCGTTCTTACGATAGTATAATATTTTATCCAATCATATAAACTAATGAAAATATATATTTATATTTTGTAGGCTTGGATAAAATTGAACAACTTCAAAATCATGAGAACGTAGACATTTATAAACTAGCTTATGATATTATCGAGCAATATTTTTCAGGAGAGGTAAGGAACGATGTTGATAAATTATTTTTTTTTTGTAGTCAATGATTGGATAAGACTTATTAGTTTAATGTAATTTAATTAATGAATTTGTTTCTTCACGATTATATAGGCTGATGAAACTAATTGTCCAGCGCAGGCTGGAGATGGAACATTTGAATTTGATCAGACAATGAGTATTCCGAGTGAAGGTTTTAAATTCTGAGAGAGTCTCTTTTCTTTTTCATCCGATCGTGCCGTCCCCCGACAAAATCCGAGGTGGAGCATATCTGCTTTCCCTTTCCTCCTAATCCTACTTTTTCTTCTGCTCCACTGACAACACGTGGTATTATTTATCTCGTGCTACTATTTGAACCAAGAGTCGTACTTCTTGCTGATTCAGAGACAAAGCAATCTGCTGATTTTTCTGACTACAGAGAGACTAAAAATGGAAGAATTACGGAGCTGACAAACTGTTACGAAGCAAGCATCGACTGTGTCCTTATGTTCTATCCTTCCAATTCTTCTGATATGTATGTTACCTTTCTTTATTACGCATAATAAAAGTATTGGCGGAGCGAGTCTTAGCCGGACGCAGCTAGCAATACGATATGTGCGAGTAAATTATTCTAGTAAATTGATTAGTTGCTCTCTCAAACGGAGGCGCAGAGAGGAGACCTTTTTATTGCTTGAACATGTTGCTCTTTACTCAAACTCAGGATGAGTCTTGCTTAGCGATGTTACATTTATAAAACGATTCGTGTATATTTTAGGCATGTTAAATTTATAATGATATTGATTACTAAATAAATGAATCGATTGACTACTCTTTACTAGCATAATTAATAATTGTCGACATTTCTATAAGGAGCTAGCAGCCAATAAAAGTAATAGCGTGAATCCGGCATAACTCTAACCTTCAGTCTGGCGTTTCGCCTCAAGTTTAATGTCGAATTAATAAACTGTACTATTTTATACAACATATCTCAATGAATGCTAATAAGTGGCATCGAAGGAAAATTAATCATAAACAACAAGAATTTATTTTGACTTTATATATATATATATATATATACACACATATATATATATACGTATATATATCATTTTTTGTGTTACTTTATTATAATACAATTAAGATTCTTCGCTAAATCGAATAGTGGGTGCTTTGAATGGATGTACATCATCTGCATATAGATCCTCTGGCAATGGTTCTTTACTTAAATCGGGTATATAAGTTGGGAAATATGGGGGAGTTTCTGATCGTCTACGAGATAGCAAAGTGTCGTATAAATAACAAAAAGTATTTGTTTCTCCAGGTATGTTATGGCCCATAACCCAAATAACATTATATTTTGTATTTATTCGTAAAATCTGAAAAAGCAAGAATTATATGAGACACCTAATCGACAATTAATATTGTTTTCTTTTAAGAAATATCACTAAAAAGTAATGAATAATGTATATACATATATAGTTGTAAATTGTATTTGTTTAATATCTTACCCTGTAACCTCTAATTATGCGCCACCGATTACCCATGTGACCAGGTAGTTTAGTACCTGGCATTACACGAGCCATTGCTCCACCACTGCCAATGTTTCCTGGCCTTCTGTGAGTTTTAGTTACGCCATGAGACGCAGGCATTCCTTTGAAACCCCATCTTTTCATGACTCCTTGAAAACCACGGTCTATCCTAATTATTATTAATAATAATAATAATAATGATAATAATAATAACAATAATAATAATAATAATATTAATAATATTAATGATAATGATAATGATATATAGAAATATCGTTCTTTAGAATAACGCATGCTTTATCATTAATATACAAATATATATTTCAAATGAATAAGTAGTTTTTACGTTTTTGCACGAATGTCAATAACATCGCCTGGTTTAAAATGAGTCGCGAACAAAGGTGTACCGGGTTGTAATGCAGCTTCTGGCGATATCATAAATCTCATTAAAATACGTTTCGGCATTACTCCGGAATCTTTGAATAAGCCGCAATATTCTTTTCTAAACTATAAATAAATATTTTCAATGTTATCAATTGTATCATTGACATGAACTGGAGAAAAAGAGGGAGAGAAAAAGAGAGATAAAAATTCGTTTTAAATTAATACCAATTGTGGGTCTAAACTTTCTGCTCCTATCACGAGAGATCCAAGTCTGTTTATTATAACGTGTTGTTTCGTTTTAACTGGAAAAAAATTTTCTGGCGATATATATTTTATTACTTGATTGTCAAGGACCTGGAAATGAATTTATTATTATTTTCATAACTTGTTTTTATTATGGCACGTCAATGAATCATTTAATTACCTGCAGTAACGTAGTAGTAACTTTTTTTCCATTGTTTAACCACATTGGATAAATACCGATTTTTTTGGCTATCAAACCCGTTCTTCTAAGTCCTTTTCTCCATTCTGTGATTGGTTCAATTGGTTTTATATTAAGCGGAGAATTATATTTTGATTGTATGACTTCTTTAATAAATGTTTTATTTTCTGCGGTAATATGTTCGTCGTGTAGCTGTTATAAAAAGAAAAAAAGAAATAGGAGATATACAAAAAATTGTAATTAATACCATACAGACACATGTACAATTATATAAGTTTTTAGGCTATGTAAGACTAAACAAGTAATTAGTATTAAATAAAATCTAACTCACAACACGGTTTTGTTTCGGAAGCCAACCTGGATGACGTTTTCTGGGTATATTCATGTGCCTTTCTCGTACAGAAACTTTTTTAATATCCACGCTGCGAATTTTGATAGAATATTTTATATTAAAAAGAAAACAATTATGAACATAACCTATCTTCCATTAGATATTCAAATTAAAAGTAACACGATGATAATATCACTTACCTGTATTTTGAAAGTACGCGCGAAATTAAATTATTGTTAAACGATTTCCAAAACGTCGTCATGATAAATCGTGTTCAATTATTTTATTGTACAAACTGTATTTAAACGAAAATACTTTTCTTTCGATTATGCATCCATAATACCCGGTTAACCTCAAAAAATAATTCAACTTTGATTTTCTCACGCACGAGTATTCCTATGTATTTATATTTGTTTGTCTTACAATTAACTATATTCGTGATTATAACAATCGATAACAATCAAATCGAACGTTGAGTAATTTTCATTTTTTAATATAAGAATACGTGTTTTTTATAGATTTAATATATGCTTTAACAAAAACTACTACAATGGTGTTATCTGATGGAGTTCAGGTGAATGCTGAAGATCTCTGCATTATCTTGCATCTCTCATAAGGTAAACAAGATTACTTCTTATCCAACAGTGGTAATTGAATTTCCTAATCGTATCAACAGATGTCGTTAGTGGTGCATTTATTAGAACTAAACTGAAGAAGCGCGGGCCGACATTCTCAAATATGTCTACCAAGGAAGTACATCGTTTGAAAAAGTGTTTCCCTTCTAAGGCTAAACTTTGGACAATTTATACGTTTCGAATATATTCGATCGAAATAGGATGAAGGAAATCCATCTTATAGTTTATCGAAGGAATCCATCGGTACGATGCAAATAAAAAGGTAATTAATTAAATTTAATAATCTCTTGGTTTAAAATCGAATAATCGCGTCCATTTTGAATGATAGAAACGTTCCCGCTCATTAAAACAAAAACAAAAAAAACAAAAAAAAAATTAAAACTATAAGGAAATCACTAAAACTTAGAATAATATTTTAATTTTATACAATTGAAAATACGAATTCGATTATACCTGATCTTACTAGAATTGTTTTGTTCTTCAACTTTTTTTTTAAAAAATAGTCTTGATCTGAAAAACATTGAAAGATAGGAACAAGAGAGACAGGGATAGAGATAGATTGAGATGAATAAGAAAGAAAGAAAGAAAGAAAGAGACGAGAAGACGTGGACGGACAGGTGAACAAGAGACGATCGAGGAGTCAGCCCTAGAGAAGGGCTGTGTCGTGATGGAGGACTCGGAAGAGGAGGAGGAGGAGGAGGAAGGATGAGGATGGATACGGGGGAAGGAAGGTGTAGAAGGGAGAAAGAGAGAGAAAGAGCGATAGGATACGGGCGTCGGATGGCGTAGGATCTCTTGACGCGTGCATCGATGTCCACTGGCTCCCGAGGGAAATCCACTTCATGATGGGAATCCCATTATTTCCCGAGCGATATAAAAGTAGGTAGTCCAGTCGTCCACGTGCTGTCCAGTCGAACCTATTTCTATCTCTCTCCCTCTCTCTCCCTTTCTATCTCTCTCACTTTCTCTCTTCTATCTCTTTCCATTATTTTTTTTTCTCTTTTTATTATTTCCTATTCTCTCTCTCTCTCTCTCTTTCTCTTTTTCATTCTTTCTTTATTTTCTTTCTTTCTCTTTTTAGTTGCTATCGTTTCATTTCTCTCCCTATCTATCTCTTTCTCTCTCTTTTTCTGTTTCTCCTTTTCTCTCATTGGTGTTCGCTGGCCATTGTCTTCTCTCGTTCGATTCCAACGTTGCCTATCCGTCCGTTTGCAATCCATTCGATTCGAAGCCCGTGTATCCCGGAAGCGACGTTACTCTGACGGACTGTTTTTAGTTTAGATTAATACCGTTATATCGTCCGAGTGATTGGAAGCGAGATGCACCGTTGATAAACGGATCTCTATAGCGTTACCGGACACTGGCGCCATTCATTTGTATATACTCGCTTAACATTCTCCCACTTTCTCTCCCCTTCCCTTTTCTCTTTTTCTTTTTTTCCTCCCTTTTTTCCCTCTCTTTGCCATGGTTTTTTTTAATAGTTACAAGTAATCATCGTTTATTTAAACAATTCTCCCCCATTTTTCAATCTTTTCCAATTGTTTATCCCGAGAGACATTCGTTCATTCATTATTGGCGTTTGAACAACCAATGAAATTAATTTACGAACAATCGAATAAATTCAAATTTTTTCTTTTCAAATGAACGAACGAACGAACGAACGAACTTTCCTCGGACCTATTTGATTTCGTTCTTTTTACATAGATGATAGGTACGCGAATGAAAAAAAAGGAGTATTTCTTTTCCCCCCTGTTTTCGGTAAGTTCTCTAAAGTAGTTTAACGCTTCTTGTCCGGGCATTCATTCGACACCGACTTAACATCGAAACACGAAGGTGTCTTTGGACAAGCAAAGGGAAGCCTTTTCCGTTAAGGGTAAGCGATACCCTTAACAGGGAATCGACGTATCCCAAGTATACACACTTACATATCCACACACATATATATATATCTATTCATATATATACACGTATACCTACATATATTTACGTTATACGCACATTGGGGTGAGGGAAGAAGGAGAGAGGGTATATGCGCTTGGTATTTTGTTTACTCGTTCGTTCGTATCCGTTCCATACGATCAACGCCGATAATTACGATCGTCCGTCTCGCGGAAACGCGTTGGATATAAATCGAACGGTGAACGGAAAGGAACAAGTTGGAGTTGGTAGTTGGAGTAGAGCTCTGGTGCTCTGCTGCTTGTTCGTAGGTTAGAGGAAGTGGGTGGATAGGAGTGAGGAAGAGGAAGAGGACGAAGAAGAGAGGACGGGGGGGTGGCAGAGGGTGGAAGGTGGAGGATGAGGAGGAGGAGGGGGAGGATTATACACGTGTAGAGGTATATCGCGAAGTGACATCCAATATCGATTGAGCACGGGCCACGGTCGAGGTAAAGAAAAAGGCGGAGTTTTCCAGGGTACGACGAAGCATCCTCGTGGAACTTGGGATTCCGGGGTATTTCAAAGCTTCCTTCCAGAACGCTCGTATAAGCTGCGGGCAGTATAAAATAAATATGTGGGTCGTGGAGAAAACGGGGATGTGGGTGGTATGAAAGAAAGAAAGAAAGAGAAAGAGAAAGATAGAAAGAGGGAGGAGGGGAGAGGAATGGAATGGTATGGAATGGAAAGGAAAGGAAAAGAAAGGAAAGGAAAGGAAAGGAAAGGAAAGGAAAGGAAAGGAAAGGAAAGGAGGAAGGTCTGCTAGGAGAGGGGCTCGAAAGGAAAGAAGTGGTGGCGAGAAAAAGAGGGAATGGTGAGTAGGTAGGAGGGAAGAGAAGGATCGGTTGAGTATTGGAGAGGTGGACTGCACAACATGTATGTATTGCTGGATAATTGATTTCTTTGATACCACCCGCAGGAAAGGAACATTGTAGATGCCTGCGTACGTTCGTACTCTGGACACTTTGGAAGGGATTATAGTTCGTCTTTCTCTCTCTCTCTCTCTCTCTTTCTCTTACTTTATTTTTTTTTCTTTTTTTCTTTTAGCCTCACCCCCGTATTCTTTTTTACTTATCTACCCGTCCATCTCTATCTCTCTTCCTTTCTCTACTCTCACTCTCTCTTTCTTTTTCTTTTTCCTTTCCTTTTTCTTTTTCTGTCTCGCACGATATTTTTCGTCCTCCCTCTTTCTTTCGCTTTCGAAAGAGAAGAAGATGGACTGAGGGGCAGGGGTGGGGGTAAAGGGGAGATCTACCGTCCCTCGGATCAATGGATATCTCTGCGCCGGACAACTCCCCTACCCCCTTATCCCTCTTACCATCCCTTTCCTTCCTTCTTTCCTTCCTTCCTTTCTCCATCTTCTCCAAGGATGACCAATAACAAACACTGATGCTGTGTTCTCTCTCTCTAATGGAGTTTTTACCGATAAAAAATTCACTCCCTTCTTCTTCTTCTTCTTCTTCCTCTTCCTCTTTCTATTTTTCTTTTTTTTCGTCGTTATCTTTTTTTCCCTTTTCCCTCTCTCTCTTTCTCTCTCTCTCTCTCTCTCTTTCTTATTCTTTTTCTTCTCTTTTTCTATTCTCAGAGGGCTTTTCATTCGTCTCCGCTTCTCTCCCGTTCATCCGACGAACATAATTGCTGCCAACGTCCTGGACCACTACATCCTACCTTCTTGGACGTCTCTTTTCTGGCACAACACCTGCGTGCTTCTTCATCTTTCTCTTCTTCCATTTCCACTTCCACTTCTTATTTTGATTCTTTTTCTTATTTCTTCATTTCCAGTTACGTTAGATAGAGGTTGGTTGGATTTAACGTGTCGAGTACACAGGCGTTAAATTAAAATGCGTGAAATTTGATCATGCAAATTCGTTCGAGATAATAATAATAATAATAATAATAATAATAATAATAATTATTATTATTATTATTATTTATTCGGAATTTCTTATCCGTAGATAGTAAATCCTTTTGGCGTAATTACGATTCGCAGAGAAGAAAATATCATCGATGGCAGGCGGTGAGCATAGACGGGGTGGGAAAATGGTTTTGAGGTTGCGGTTGCCTCGTAGGTTATGCAAAGTGAAACGTGGACTTTGGAGGACTAGGTAGTTTGCGGTCGTTGAACGGTGCTGCCGAGGGACGTAGAGAGAACGAGAGAGAGAGAGAGAGAGAAAGAGAGAGAAAGAGAGAGACAAGGTGTGGGTGGGAAAGGGAAAGAGGAGGATGGTTGGCTTAGTTCATGCAACACAGCAGAGCGGCTGCTCGAGTTGTATGCCGCTGACAGCGTATATCGATTGTTCCGTTATAATGCTATGCACACATATATGAGAGACCCCAAACGTGTGTCCCTTCTCTTCCAAAACCTTCTCGAATTTGCCTCCATTTCTATCTCTTTCTATCTATCTATTTATCTATCTATCTATCTATCTATCTATCTATCTATCTATCTATCTTTCTTTCTTTCTTTCTCTCTTTCTCTCTCTGTTTCTCTCTTTCGTATCACCTCATTCGGCGATCGCGTTTCACGCGTTTTCCACCAGTTGATACTTCAAATATCTTCTCTTGGATAAGAATCCTCGTTTTTTCAAACTTTCCATTTTTTCAAACTTTCTATTTTTTTCCAAAGCATTTTTCTTTTCTAGAAAATGCATTCACTACTATGTATATACTAGTTTATATGCACAAATCCAAATTTCGCGTTATTTTATTATGCAATAATAATAATATATGTCTATAACAATGTAGAATGGGACAATTTTTCAATCGCGTTGATGATTTCTCTCACGTTGACAATAATTAACTATAATTGAAATAATATTTTTCTAAATTACCATTTTTAAATGATATACATTTTTTCTTCAATTACGATAGATAAAATAATAATAATAATAATAAACAAATTAGAATATAATATATTAAAAAGACATGATAGAAGAGTCAGTCATATGATTACGGCTTTGCGATATTCAATCATTTCTTATTAATCATCTTCAATTGTAATCATATTTTTTAATAAATATTCTTAACATTTTTCTCTCATAATTATGTTTCATCGTGAATAACTTAATAACATTTCAAATCTAAAAGATTTAATTATGAATTCATATATCTTATGAAATCATAACAACAACAACAACAACAATAATAATAATAATAATAATAATAATAATAATAATAAAATAAGAGAATAATCATATAATATATTAAAAAGAGATATATAGATAAAGAAAGAAAAGAGCGTAAAGGGACATGTCTGTCCTCGAAGGAGGTCGAGGAGTGAGTAGCGTCGGCACTGCCCTTGCAAGCTTCCTCGCGTATTGATCCTCATAATTCGGGGGGCGAGCGAAGGGGAAGAGGGCGGTCGGCGGGGCTGCGAGCCCCACCTTGCCAGTCGAGGAACGTACGCGTGGAGCTTCGGAGTGCGGCTCCTAGCTCGGAGGGTGGAAGAAAGGAAGGAACGAAGGAATCGGAGTAGGGTGAAGCTGACCAATAATAAACGCGCCAGCGTTATGATAATATCATATCATAGAGCGAGCCATATCACAGCACGTTATGATTGGAAACTCCCTTCTTCCAATAGGAACGCTCCGTTTCATTCCTATCTAGAGTTTAGATATATATATATGTATAAATGTGTGGAAATGTGTGTACGTGTTTTAGATATCTCTCTCTCTCTCTCTCTTTCTTTTTCTCTCTCTCTCTTTCTCTTTATATATATATATGTATGTATGTATGTATGTATGTATGTATGTATAGATACGTATAGACTATACTTTATACTTGAGTATATATCTGTACGCTTTGTGTGGTCCTTCTCGCACCTGTTTTCTTGAATACTCTTTTTCGAAATTCAACTATAATCCTTATCTTTTTATATTGTATTTTAGTTTTTTTTGTTTGTTTTACTTTTAATTTAAATAGTATTATTATGTTATTGATATTTATTTGTTTTTATTTAGGAACCACAGGATTTTTCTGATAGTTTAGAATATTTTCATTCGTGCATTTTATTCGTTATTTCAAATTTTAGAACAGATATTACATTTATCTATTTACGTTTATACAATATTTATTTATTTAGTGATTTTTGAGAAATTAATTAGAATTATCGTCTCATTATGTATTTTACTCGATAGGTACTTCATATATTTAATTAATATTAGCGTTTATTAACGTATTATATATTGCGATATTTATTTTATTTTTATTTAAGATTTTTACTTTAAAGATTATCTTCTTGCATATATTTATGATATTATCATAGAATATTAATACTTTTCTTTCATACATTTTTCAAGTATAGTAATCGAAGTATCGAAAAATAACGAATTAACAATGTGAATACAATATATATTATCCGACATAATATTATTTAACACGAATGAAATTAATTCGGATTTTTCTCAGATTGAAGTAGGAGAAAAAACTCCTAGGAGGTAAAAAAGAAACTAAATGAGACGTTTTAACGAGACTTTCTCATTGAACGGAAATATACGTATCGCGATCGTTTTCAGGATAAGTCAAGTAACGAGAGATTCGATATGCGGAGGGTTCTTTCTCGATACCTCTCTTCCA
This sequence comes from Polistes fuscatus, assembly GCF_010416935.1. Classification (NCBI taxonomy): domain Eukaryota; kingdom Metazoa; phylum Arthropoda; class Insecta; order Hymenoptera; family Vespidae; genus Polistes; species Polistes fuscatus. Next base: position 9,865,072 of record NW_025113118.1, on the reverse strand, counting down.
ACCTTCCAACCTTCCTACCTTTCCTACCAACCAAACCAACCAACGTACATACGTATGTATTCCGCATCGGGACGAGTTCTCGCCTTTACATCGATATTTCTTTCCCGGCGATAAAATTCAACCTTTCAGCCGGCCAGTGTTTTACGGCCAATAGGAGGCCAGGAAGAGAATCGCCCGTATAGCGCAATACACGTAGGTATGGCGTTTTATTGGCGGTGGAAATGGGTTCGTATATAGCTTTCGGAGTATGGTATCGGAGGATATTGATCCTCGCGTCCGTCAAGGAGTCTGATGGTCTTCGAGTCTTCCTTGCAACCCCCCTCCCCTTCTACCCTCTCTCTCTCTTTCTCTTTCTCCTCACCACTCTCTCTTTCTCTCTCTTTTTACCCCTCCTCGGACTTCCTTTCCATCCCTCCGTTAAAAGAGAGAAAGAGATAACACCTAGGATATTCTCTTTCTTTCTCTTTCTCTCTCTCTCTCTCTCTCTCTCACAACGCCCAATACTATTTTATATCCGTTATGTCCGGCACAATGCGCCTTGCGTATGTTTCTACCGTTTACGAGTTAACTTTTTTCACATTTTTACGAGGCAACACCACCACTTCTTAAGTATTACAAGTATATATCTATTCCTATTTATTTAATTATCGATGATACTTTTAAACTATGAAAGAATGAATATATTTTATTTATATAAATTCAAGATAGGTGAGATAAGAAAAGATACAACCATGAAAATAAAATAGAGAGAGAGAGAGAGAGAGAAAGAAAGAGAGAAAGAGAGAGAAAGTGGAAACGAATGTTTAAGTGTTGAAATCGGAAGAAAAGCTTTTCGATATCAACGATATCTTTTGGAAACGTATTCGAAGGTATTTCAAAGCAAGGAGCAACGGAACGTCGCTTTCGTTCAACGCTTTCGTTCGGTGTTGCCAGTTCGGAAGACGCTTCGACAGGTTTCGGGGTTGCGATAGAAAGAGAGAGAGAGAGAGAATGAGAGGGTCGAGGAGAGTGGACAGTGGTCTGCAGGGTTTACCCCTGCACTCTCTTTACCGGTGGTGGCAGTAGTAGTAGCATGAACGTATTGGTTTGGTAGTAGTGGTGTTGTTGCGCGCGCACCTATCATCCCCACCAAAGAAAATTTCTCACTCGAAGCCCACCTCCGATGGTACTCCACTCCTCCGCGAGTACCACCGCGAGTACCTCCGCGAGCACGCTTTTAAAAAAGAGAGTAGGACTCCTTTCCTTTTTTCCCTCGCGTTTTATCTCTCTCTCTCTGTCTTTCTTTTTCTCTTACCGCCTAGAAAAATGCAATATTAATAACGAGGCGGAGTAAAGAAGAAATGTCCGCAATGCGCCAGCAGACCAACCAAAGTAAAACAGTTGAATGGTAGGTTGTATCCTATATATGTATATATATATAGAATAATATATCTATTCTTACTACTACTATTACTACTACTACCATACCGCAATATTCTTTTTATTATATGTATTGTAAAAGGAGAAAGAGAAGAGAGAGAGAGAGAGAATGAGAGAGGGTGGGAGAGGGTGGGAGAGAGTTTGCTTTTCTCTCGATGAACCTACTCATAAGCTCGACCAATGAATGCCAAGAGAAAACTTGCCACGCACACAGGCACAACTCGATATGATGGATTTATGGATCTAATAAAAAGAGCTCGCGGGATTGGCTATCGTGGAATATGACGGGCGGGGCTGCTACGAATACACCCCGCTTTCTCTCTTTCACTCTCAGACTCTCAGCCACAACCTACCCTCCTTTGCTCCTCTTTCTCCTACAACACCACCTCCTCCTCCACCTCCACCTCCACCTCCTTCTCCTCCTCCTCCTTCTCTATCTCCTTCTTCCTCCTCACCAACGCAAGAAGGGGAACTTCCCCTTCTCGTGATACATTTCTGGTGGGGGATGCGATTCTGATGTATTTCAGCTTCTCCTTTCTGTTTCTCTGTTTTCTCATCCTTTCTCTGCTTTCTCTCTTCTATCGTCTCCTCTTTATATTATTTTTTTTTCTTTCTCTATTTCTCTCTCTCTCTCTCTCTCTCTCTCTCTGTTTAGCTATCTATCTTTTTTTTTCTATCTTTCTTAGTATTCCCCAGAGCTAGATACCAGATCAGACGATGAAACAGATAAGGGTTGTACGCGGGAGAGTCATATTTACCCTCGCGAGATATAGCAACCACTTTTGGTCTGCTCTCTTCGTTTTCGAGAGTACTTTTCTTTTTCTTTTTTTTTTTTAAATATGATGATAAATATTTTGTTCAGTAAGTAACATTATCTTTCCAAATTGTTTTCTTATATAGAAAAATGTCGAATAAATGTTATTTAATATTTGTCAGTAAAATAATAATTAATCGTTAGAGAGATAAATAAGTCAACATATTTGTAATTTGATATAGGACTTACACATGATATTTTTTAATTTTATTATACTTTTTATCGTATAAAAATCATGATACACTCATGTATCACGTAGGGAATGTGAGAACTCTTTGTTTGAAATAAAATGACGAGGTATAGTAAGCGAGGATTGCCATCGGAGAAAAAGAATAGAGAAAGAAGAAGTACGTTGGGTCGTTTCAAGGGTCGACAAAGTTAGGGAGAATCCGAGAAGATAAATAATATGTCCGTTACAGGGAAGAGAGAAGGGTGAGTTGTTGAGGAGAGGTAGGACGGTAATTAATTCGTATAATATGCCATGGTTAAGTTGCTCGTCTGTAAAACGGGCTCTCCCCCAAACTCTGCTGAAAATTCATCTCTGAAGAAGGATTTCACCCTTTGTTTCTCTACGGTTGATAGAAACGAAATGACACGAGGTTATTTTAAATTCTCGATGGTAGTCTACTGCTTTGTCGTTGTATAACGTCGTTGAATTTATTTCTCTATTTTTATATTTCATTTATAACGAAAAGTTTACTATCGTAATAATTGTGTCCGTATTTATTTTTTTAAATCGAAAAATTTGTATACCCGCGAAAGTTTGTAAAGAGGAAAGAAGAAAAAGGAGAGTGCGTGAGAGAGAGAGAAAGAATGGAAAGTGATGGGAAATGGAAACTAAAACAGTTGTTTTCCTTTTATATATACCAGCAAACGTATTCATCGTAGAAATTCGGATTTGTCTCGAGTGTAAAAAGAAACGCAAAGAGAGAAAGAAAATGCTGGAATAGCATTGGGTCTACTACGTAGCTAGACGAAAAAGCATGAAAGAGATGGACAGAGAAAGAGAGAGTGAGAAAGAGAGAAAGATAAAGAGAAAGAGAAGAGGGATAGAACGGGCGTGAAAATTAAACCGCGATTGCCATTTTTATTTCCACTTCGCGATCGGTTTAGCTCGCGATCGGTTTTTCCCTCTTTCGAGAGTGCGATTTTAATCCTCTTCGAATCGCCAATGGGGAGCCGGCGGTATTGAAAAGGAAGGTAAAGGGTGAGTAAAAGGGAAAGTGATGTGGTGGAGGGAGGAGGGAGAGCGGAGAGAACTCGCACGGTCCTCCTCCTCCTCCTCCTGCTCCTCCTCCTCTTCCTCTTCCTCCTTCTCCTCCGGCACTTCATCCTCCTCCTTCTCCACCTCCACCACCACCTCTTCCTCCTCCTCCACCTCGCCACCTGACTCGTATTTCAACGTACGCGTTTATTCCGCGAAATTTATACCGCGAAACTCTGGGCGTACCGCCGAACATTTTGGCTTTTCCTTTGCCCGATCGAAACTTCGTCCCGAGAACGTCGAATATCGTAGAAACTTTTATGCCTTTCGGGTGGTGGTGGTGGCTGAGAGGGGGGAGGGAGGGTCCCCTTTGAGTTTCGACCTTTTTTCTTTTCTCTTTTTTTACACTTTAAACCTATCAAACACCTCCGGCCCGCGCCTGGCGTGTGATTTTATTTTATCGGAAAGCCATAATTTTTCTTTTTTGTAAAAAAGAAACTTTTTACTACGTTAAAAAATATTATTCCGATTTGAAAGTTACTTTTTTTTGTTTTTCCTTCTGCCAGACAACAAGAAACAAATAGAATATTTCTCGAAACTTTAGACTCTTTATTGAGAGATCGCGATAAAGATGGGGGATAAGTTTTGAATCTAGGGGAGAAAGAGAAGAAGAAGAAGAAGAAGAAGAAGGGAGGAAGGAAAGAAAAGGTGGAGGAGGAAGACAGTTTTGCGAACTCGGCAGAAAGGCAGAAAGGTAGGACGGTTATCCGAGAATGAACGGGCGCATCGTTCGAGAAATATTTCGATAAATCAGCGCGGCGAAAGGCGGCGCGGTAGTAAGGTACACAACACACACCTTAATGTCGCATAAATCTTCGACTGGAAAATTACACCGATGTTGGGGAATAAAGGAGGACGAAAAGAGAGAAAGAGAGAAAGAGAGAAAGAGAGAGAGAGAGAGCGAGAGTGAGTGAGTGAGAGATCGAGGGGGTGAGGTGGGTGCCGGTGGTTCTCCGGCGGAAGAAGGAAGAAGGAGAGAGATAGACTTGGAGACGGAGATAAAGGTAAAGATGGAGACGGAGAAAGAGTCAGGCAATAGTAAAGCTCAGAAAGAGAAAGAGAGAGAGAGAGAGACAACTAGTAGAAGAGAGAAAGGATGAAGAGGAGGAGGAGAAGGACGACGATAAAGAAAGAAGAAGGAGAGGGAGAGGGAGAGGGAGAGAGGAAAAGGGAAGGGAGTCTGGAGGTGAGGTTTGGTGGCTGGGAGGAGGAAGAGAAACGAAGCTTCGAGATCCAGGCTGAGGTGGAACGTATATTTACTCCCCTCTCCGTTCCAGCCGCCTCTTCTACCATCGGCAATACTACTACTACCACCACTACCACCACTAGCATCAGCACCAGTACCAATGTACCACCACCAGAAGCAGAAGCAGAAGCACCAGCAGAAGCAGCAGCAGCAGCAGCGGTGGTAGCGGCGGCATCACCTTCTCCTCCATTGCTGGCGTCTCCACCCCCGAGCTACTGGCAGTAACAGCAGCAACAGCAGCGACGGCAGAGCGGCGGCAGTAGCAGCAGCAGCTTTCCCCACTTCAGAAGAAAAGCACTTTCATAAATCTGCCAGCAGATATATGTGCGCAACAATTTCCGAGATCCGGCCATTAAAGAGCCGCTCCTCGACTATACCTCCCCCACTTGGTCCGCCACCACCACCTCCAACCCTCCACTATTCTCTCTCTCTCTCTCTCATCTCTTCTATCGCAACTTGCCCTCCTCCTCCTCCTCCTCCTCCTCCTCCACCACTCGTCTCATACCGACCTTCCAACACACCGAAGCAGCGCGGATATAATGCGGCTTGGAGCCTGCAAGTAATTCTCTCCGTGGTTATATCTTGATCTCACCCCCTCTCCTATCTTCCTCCTCCTCCTCCTCCTCCTCTTCTTCAGTTTCCTTCTCTTCCTTTCTCCCAAGCCGTCGCCGCCACCGCCACCGCTGCTGCTGTTACTGCCGCTCTCCTTTTTCGCGCAGCCACCCTCCACAAGGATCCTCGAAAGCATTGCTATGAAGAATAAACGGCTAAGCAATGCCAGGGAGCTCGCGACCGCCCTTCCTCGTCCTCATCCTCATCCTCCTTTTCCTTTTCCTCTTCCTCCTTTCTATATTCCTCTTTCCTACTAACTCGCAAACCTCTTCCCCGTCAAGCAAGCAAGCACCCTTTCCTTTCCCTACGACGAAAACTCGACGCGTTTAGATAACGTGGCCCGAAATGCCTCTCCCGCGACGACGTCCCTCACCCAACCCATTCCCTCAAACTCCTCCAACTCCAACCCCCTGAACACAACCAACGTGATTCTCTTCTTCTTCTTCTTCCTCCTCTTTCTCTTTTACTTCTCTTCTCTTACCTCTCTTACATCACGCGCCTACATCACACGGAATTTAGCCTTTTCTCTCCTTCTCAAACGTTTCACGTTTCGTCCTAAAAGGGTGCCGTAGCGTAGTTGTTGTCGTTGTTGTAGTTGTAGTGGTAGTGGTAGTTGGTAGTTGGTAGGTAGCAAGCTCGGATATCGCGACGTAAACTCTACTATACTATTTGAAAGCACCGTACGCGTTTACCTATGTATTTTCAGATAGGGATTGAGTTATGCAAAGTTCCCTTTTGCAAATGCTACTAGTAGTCGTTTTTCAAGATTTATTTTTTAAACCTCTCCCCCTCGCGCTCACGTCCGACACCTGTTTAGCCCAACGCACCCGATAAACAACAATCTTCATCTTTGTTTTTTTTTTCTTCTTCTTCTTCTCTTTTTCTTCTCGATAAGAAACGGATATAGGTATACGGAGTCGTTGTTCGGAACATTTGGATGAAATTTATTCTTTTCCATTTTTTTTTTCTTTTCTCTTTCTTTCTTCTAACGTTTGAATAGAAAAAAAAAAAGAAAAAAAATCAAAGGAAAGGAAAAAATTCTTGGGTTGGGGTATTTAAGAAAAAAACGTTGAGAAGCGATCGGAGTCAGGTAAACGGGATGGATCAACCGATTCTACCGCGAGCATTGAATTTACCGGAGCAGAAGTAACGGTTGGTGTGGTTGTGACAGCGATTCTCTCTCTCTCTCTCTTTCTCTTTCTCTCTCTCTCTTTTTCTCAATGTAACCCGCTGATCTCCCTCGGCTTCGTGTTCTTCGTTTTAACCGCAACCGTTCCCTCATCTCTGCTCAAACGTCTTAAGCGGGACTCGCTGTACCTGACGTTTGCAATCTTCCTAAACTCTCGGAAAATTATAATCCAGAGACGTGCTGCTCTCTCTCTTTCTCTCTCTCTCTTTTTTTTTTCTTCTTACGATAGTAAAATCGGTTGTTCCCTTTTTTTTTCTCTCTCCAACTGACAGGTTTAATTCCGACTTTTCGTGTTTTCTCTCATACTCTTGTCGTTTATTTATATATATTTGTGTGTGTGTTCTTCTTCTTTATCTTAGAAAAAGTTGTAAAAGTCAACGAGGTTCAAGGAAGGGAAAAAATGATTTTAGATTGAACAGGTAATTCGTAAGGGAATAAAGGGGGGAAGAGTTTATGTATTCCTTAGAGTTTGTTCTCCCTTTTTATGAAGCAGGAAGGGAGGAGGCGCTTTTGGATTATGATATTCCGCTGGGGCTTTCAGTGGATCGTTATTGGTTCGTTCATCCGTTGGACCAACCCATAAATGTGGGATATCATATCTGTCGGATGATACGCCCTCGCGGTATGCTCCACCCCAAAGGAACAATAATTTAGCTTATAGCGAGGGTTGTGGGCCTGTGCGAGATATCCCTTGGAATAAAAAAAAAAGAAATAAAAAAGAAGAAAAAAAGCAGACGAAACGAAAACAAAAATTAACCAATTAAACAAAAGATTCGTTTAGATGGAAAGTTAGAGAAAAATAGGAGGGGGGGATGGTGGTGGTGGTGGGAACGGGGTTTAAAGGTATAAATGTAATAATGTAGGATGGATATCGCGGTCAGAGGGAAAAGCAAAGTGGAGAGGAACGAGTTCGTCGAGATTGAACGAACCTAGGTGGAAGAGCAGAATCTTGACGTCACCAAAAGAGAAATCTTTGGGAGTCTTGGAGGCCACCAGGAATGCTAACCCTCCAGCCTCATTAACATCTTGCGTTTCCATCAGCCCTCAACCCTCTCCTTCTTGCTGGCACAAGAAAGCCGTCTTCATCGTACCGCCTCATATTCCACCAAAGTGAACTTCCTCTTTCTCTCTCTCTTTCTCTTTCTTGCTTGCTTGCTCTCAAAGCCAACCCCTAATATTGAAATTCATTTCTCGAACTGTTCCAGCAAGTTTCGGAGCATTTCCCGTAACATTAGCATCGATCAACGGTGCTAAGCGATTGTCTATTTCGTTCTTTATCTTCGTTATTTCAATCAAACCAAAAGAAAAAAAGAAAGAGAGAAACAAATAGTAGAAACATTAATGATCATATAAATTCGACTAAAAGGAGGAGAACCCGTACTACCCGCTGGACCCAAAGTTAGAATGTTTACGTTGGGGAAATCATACTAAAGATGACAAGGTACGGGAAATGAGCTAACCGGGAGGAACCAGCTCGTATCTCATGAAGACCATTTTCTTTCCTTTTCTCTCTCCCTCTCTCTCTCTCTCTCTTTTGGTTTGTTTTACGAGTTGGAAAGGAAACAAGGAAGACAGACGGAGACAGAGATAAAGAGAAAGAGAGAGATAGAGATAGATGAAGAGGAAGAGAAAGGAGGGTAAAAAAAAAGGGAGAGACGGAGTTTTGGACCGGGTGGTAATTATGCTACCACTAGCCCCGGATAATATAAAGTATTTCCCTTCCACCGTTCTCCGTCTGTCTTCTTTGTAATCTTGCATAATTTATTTCCCGTTATTGTTCCCTCAGCGCAGGACCGAATTTTGCCTCTCCACCACCTTGTTAGGGGAGGAGGGGGAGGGAGGGGGGGAAGAAACATCCTTTCGAAGTGAACTCCTCTCTCGTGGTCGCTACATCCTCTCTTAATTCGTCAAAGAAATTTAAGAAGGGAAAATGCGTTCTCTTTTTCTCTTGTTCTATTATTTTTTATTCATCCCTTCGTCCTACCGTTAGTTTGAGAGGAGGAGGAGGAGGAGAAGGAGGAGAAGGAAGGAGGACATTTACGATATGAGATGCGACGTTGATCTTTTCGAATAAATTGTAACGGGGTTCCTCTTTTCTCTTCCCCGTTCCTTTGTTGTATTCTCCACGTAAACCGATCGATTCCAAAACCGAGAGGAGTTCAACACTCGTAGAGGTTTCTTCTTTCTATAGTTTGTTTCGAATGGTCGTTGAAAATGTACTCGCTATTTCGATAACGTTCTAATTTCAAATGAATTAATGAATTAATCGGATCGATCTATGATAGGTGAATAAAAAGCTGATAAATGTCGATTCTCGAGAATTTGGAGAATTGGAAATAAGCGAAACCGAGCAAGATAGATAGGTAGACAGATAGATACACAGATAAATAGGGATAGACAAAGACAGAGAGAGATAGAGAGAGAGAGAGAGAGAGAGAGCAGGATGATAAGCGCAGGGTCATCAGAGCGCTGATGAGTCGGTTTAGGGCGTCGCAGTGTAAGAGGGAGGGCCAACGTTAGCTTTATGTTAATCCCGAGTGGCGGCGCTGTGGCTGACAACGATGCTGTCGCTGTTAATATCGCTTGGCTGACGTAGTAGTAACTAGTTGCTGGTATACCTGCCGGCCAAACTGTGCATGGAACAGGCAGGCAGCAGAGGTTCGTCTATATATATATATATATACATATACATATATATATATAGATAGATATACGTGGAAGTACGCGTATAGTACGGATCTCACTATCTCTGTCTCACTCCTTCCTATCTACTCGAATCCCCTGGTTCGTCTCCTCTCTTCTCTCCTCTTCCCACCAGCATTCGATTCCTCACCTCACCTCACCTCACCTCTCATCTCCTCTCCTCGCCACTCCTCTCTTCTCTTTATCCATCTATCTGCCTATCTCTCTATGGTGTATGCGGGAGAGAGGGTGGTATCGCACGATATGGTGTGGCTGTACCACCAGAGCGAGGGGGTGGCGACAGGGGTGGCAATCAATATGGGCCTCAACGCAAACACGGCGCCGCTGTTGTACTAACATCAAATAGGCGGATAGCGACCGGTCGCTCGCCTCGTGTGCATTGTCTGCTCTACTGCTCTGTATAAACCGACCGCTTTTCGACGTTTTTCGGTCTCCTCTCTTCGATCTCTCTAGCCAAGCCTGCCTTTCCTCAATGGGGCGGGGGAGGGAGGCTAAAAACCCACCAGCTAACCGTTAGCAAAGAAATTTTCTCCCGAAAGAATGAAAACGTGTACTAGGTAAAAACGTAAAAGAGGATTCTCTCTCTCTCTCTCTCTTTCTCTTTTTTTCTCTCTGTCAATTTATTCCCTAGAAATTGTACACCTAAAAAGTAACCAACGTCGTTTATTCTCTTTTCCCAATTCCTATATGACACAGTACGATAAATTCACCCTATTTCTTTTCTTCTTCTTCTTTTTCTTGTTTCATTTACTTTGTTTTTGTTTAACATTTGTTTCCTTTTTTCTTTTTATCTCCATATAAGAGGTATTCCTCTCTTTTGTCGTTGTTTGTTATTTAGTTCTTTTTTTATTGTCCCTTCGGTGAGTTTCGGACGTTGGGAAAGAGGCGCGGAAATTTGAACCCTTTTCGACACCAGCTTGTTAACAGAGATTTTTCTTTCTTTCTTTTCTTCCTTTTTTTCGTCAGAGTTTTATTCCTATAGATTGAATAGATGGCTTTGAGAGCAAAACAATGTGACTTAGTCAGGCAGAGAAAAGGTCTGCGAAGGGTTGGGATTTAGATTTGTACATGAGAAGGAAAGAGATAGAGAGAGAGAGAGAGAGAGAGAGAGAGAGAAAAAGAAAGAGAGAGAGAGAGAGAAAGTAAGGGTGTACTTCTCGCTCGTATCTTTTAATTATTTAGCTAAACGGACGACGCGTTACGTTTGTTATAAATGCGCTTTCCTCTGCATGCCCGAGTAAAGTTTATGACCCTAAACCAGCTAAGTTGGGAACAGCCGTGCTTGTCGTATAAACTGTAAAGGGATTTAACTTTCCTTTCACGGCGCACCCCGTTACCGGACTGCCATTTTCCTCTGTCTGCCCGGAAAATTCTGGATAACAGTCTCGTCGACCCTTCTGTCGCTTTAATCCCACCTCCCCCACCTCCTCCACCACCCAACTTCCGTCCTCTTTCCCTCCCTCTCTCTCTCCATCTTTGTCGAATCACTTGTTTTTTCCACACTAATATCCTGTAAAAAACTTTGTTATCCCTGGTGTCGCAGCTACGCTTCGCCGGCCACCGGATAAAGACAATTGGAAGTGAGCAAAAATTTGGACGGACGCAGGGTACGGTTTAACAACGTTAAACCCCCGAACTCTATTACTATCGTTTTTAAAATAAAATCTAAATAATCATATATATATATAAACAAATTACGAGAGTTGGGACAATTTGTTTGAAATATATTCTTTAAATATAGACCAATTCTCGAAGTAATCACTCTGTTAACCAATCGAACGGGTGGGGGGGGGACGGCGGCGTCGGCGTTGGCGGTCACGATTTCGAACATTTACCATTCCTGATAATCTTGAATTAGGAAGAGAAAATGAGAAAGAGGACCAAATACGAGACAGAGAGAGAGAGAGAGAGAGAGAGAGAGACAAGGGTCATTCTTGAATGCCATAGAGCTACACACACGGTCTAACGGGTGAGCAAGTACACTGGCAGTAGGAGAGAAAGAGAGAGTTTGAGAGAGTGGATGAAGGGGTTGGAGGAGAGTGGCGAGAAGGTACGTGTGCGCGGACAGTTACAGAGACAGAAATGTCCGAGATGAGGCGCATTTATATGGCTACGCACACGCGCAAGCAACCAGCAAGTCCGGCGGTCGGTCCAGTGGCCGTAGCTGCGGCCAGCAGCTGCGGGGATGGCGATCGGGGCTTCACCCCCATCGTACGCCTCTAGAGAGAGTGAGAGAGAAAGAGAGAGAGAGAGAGAGAGAGGGTGGCGAGGCGTTGATCAATACGTGAAGATAGAATCCGATGCTACCCATCCAGCCATCCCACTGTCCTCCCTCTTCTCCTCATCCTCCTCCAGCACCACCTTCTCGTTTCGTCTCCCGACCACCCTCCTTCCTCATTCTCATCCTCTTCTTCCTCCTCCTCCTCCTCCCACCTATTTCTCTCTCTCTCTCTTTCTCGTTCTCTTTCCTTGGTTTCTCTTCTCTCTTTCTCTCTGTTCTCTGTTCTCTCTTCAGCACGGCACCTCTACAACGCTAGAACAGCCGGCTCTGTTGCCCGGTCCGACGACTGAGAGTATCGCGGCTCAATCGACTGATTTGTCACCCACGCATCATTTTCTTCGCAGGAGGAGTCCCACTATCTCTTTCTCTTTTCTTTCTCTCTCTCCCTTTCTCTTTTTGCCTTTATGTCTCTCTGTCTTCTTACCTTTTTGCTAGGACCTCGATCCTTTCAACGTTACTCATCGTGTCCTTTACTCTATCCACGTGGAATATTTTTCCTTCTTGGTGATGATAATCTTCTTCAGGCCAGCTGGTGGTCATCCCTTTGTGACAATTACTAACTGAGGATAACGTATTTATGTTGTTTTGTTAGAACTATGAATATTCTTATTTCTTTTTTCTTCTTTTCTTTTCTTTTTTTCTTTTACTGTCACCAGAGAATTGTAAGAGTTCGATTGGTTAGTCAAGAAGAGATAAGTTTGATTATGAAAATCTTTCTTGTTTCTAAAACGTCGTTAGAATTTCTCAACACGTATTCAACCGCGTCAGCGATACTACTTCCCTTAAATCCACCAGTCCTTAGTCCTTGGTTCTTAGAAGTTTACAACTCGAGCAACGTTTTTTCAAACCGATCACACCTTCGTAAACTTCGAAAAACTAATCTAATTTACGACAAATAAAATCGTTCTACGGTATATCGCGATTGATCGATCGTCTCGGATCTACGCGATTCGTCCACTACGTATTATCATCCTCCCCCCCGCCCCCCACCGAGTCAAAATACTTTTTTCTCCTTGTCCCAAAGTTGTATAGTTCTTTCTTTCTTTTTTTCTTTTTCTTTTCCTCCTCTTCCCACCTCGAATGTTTTTCAGATTGGATAGTTTGAAAACGTCGATATGTACGTCGGTGGCGTTCTTTCTTTTAGAAAAAAAGAAGAAAAACAAAAAAAAACGAAAAACCAAGAAGAAAATAAAGGCTCGAAGAAATGTTATTTGAAAATAAGTCAGGCAGGTTTTAAAACGTGGTAGAGAAATAATACTCTTCGTATATATATGGTACATACGAGGACGCGTAAGAGTCGTTTCGTAGAAACGAGAAGGAACCACAAGAAATTCTTGGTATTTCTTGGTGGATGGTCATAACGAAAGGAAGGAAGGAAGGAAGGAAGGAAGGATGAAGAGAAAGAGAGAGAGAGAGAGAGACAAAAGGAGCGTTTCCTAATTCCTCCAGGTCCTCAATAACTTGACCGGTCGCAGAACCACAGGAGGAGGGGAAAGGGAAGAGGGGGTGGGTATGGGGGGTGGGTAGTGACCAGTGCGGGTTATTGGATGGCCGCCTCGCACTTGTCAGGAGCGTGTGGCCGTTGGAGGAAACGTTGCTACGGTGAGAAAGAGACGGGCGTTTGGTTGAAAACCACCACCCTACACAGTGGACAAGGAAGAAGAGACTCTATTGCTGTCTTTCTCTTTCATACACATATTCACACACACATGGACACACAGAGAGACACAGAGACAGAGATACACATACACTAAGACGTAGACTCTCTATCTCTTTCTTTTGCACGTTTTAGCAAAAGCGTGTACGTGTCGTTTGGTTCTACGCGTATAGAAGGATCCGTTTTCTATGTGTTAAAGGAGAATAGGAGGGTTATCGTGGGTGGGAAGTGGGTTGAAACTCTGTTGGAGGAGGAGGGGCGGGGGGTTGCGGGAAGGCATCATAGACATTCCGTAAGACATACAGCTTTCTCCGTCGACGGTGAACGGAACAGAGGGGTGCCGTGCCGTTGCTCCTGCTACCGCTCTCTCTGGTCAGTGAGGGTTCTAGTTCTCCTAGTGACCACCGCGTCAATACACGGGGTCGTCGGGAAAAAGGGGTTGCGCTTGCGCGAACCATACACATTCTGGCATACTTGCTGACTGGACCGTTTCACAAATCATCGTCCTGTTACCCGAATGTATTCCCATTCTTGGACGACTTCCCTTACCAAGCTTTTGGGAGATCGATTTCTTCACAATAATATTCCGACCAATCGATCTTTCACCGTTATTTATCGCTCATTCATCTTCTTCTTCTTCTTCTTCTTCTATTTCTTCTTCGTAACAACAAGTATTTCGATGTTTCCGTTCTTGCTTGATGGAAACTTTTGGGGCCAGTTCTTTCTTTCTTTCTTTCTTCCTTCCTTCCTTCCTTCTTTACTTACTTACTTACCACTTGTTTCCGAACTTTAACATCCCGATACTATCGTGTCAAGCATACTACGACTTTTGATTTTATTTTCTTCGAATATTTTACTCACCCGTATGTGTTTTATTTTTATTTTCTTTTTTAATAGAATAATGAAGAAAAAGTAATTTTTTCCTGACAAATAAATATATACATATATATATATATATATATTTTGTATCGTAAAAGGGATTTGCGATATATCGAATGTTTCTTCGTTAGTATAAAGTAATTTTCTTTATGGCAATATCTTCCTTCTCTCAAAATTGTCACCCTCCCTATTCTCTCTTTCTATCTCTATCTCTCCCTCCCTCCCTATTTTTCCTCTTCTTCCTCCTCCTCCTCCACCTCCTCCTCTCTTACTTCCTTCTGAACGGCCATCTTGCGTGGCCAACGAATGATTCGTCCAATGCCTACGCTCTCTTTTGCCAGTTCTCTCTCCTCTCTACCGTTCGGACAATATATGATGCGAACGAGCTAGTGTTTCCCTCCGAGCGACGTCTCCATTTTTCACAGATCCTTTCTCTCTGGCTCTCTACCCTTCTCTCGGCAACCCCCCTTTGCCGCCCCTTCTTCCCCTCGACCTTCCCCCTTGCCCCCGCCGCCCTGCGCCCCCTACCCCCATCCCCGCCCCCCCTCTTTCCGCCCTTTCGTATACGCTTCTTCCGTGCGGCCATTTGGCAACAGTTAAAGAGAGTATTCTCCTATCGGACGAAAACTTTGCCTCTCTTTTTCTTTACTTTCGTTCTTTCATTATTTCTCTAATATTTTTCATCTATTATATTTGTTTTTGTTTTCTTTTTTTTTTCTTTTTGGTTTTCTATTTATTATCGTATATATTCCCTTGGAGTCTCTAATGTTTAACATTTTGAAATATTTTCCAATACTCGTAACTAATTACGCGAATAGTTTAGTTGGTTATTTTCGACGGACACGAAGAACAACGGTACACAGGTTGCTTCCCGTCGGTTGTTTTTCGTTACAACTCGTAGAATTTATACAAATACTCGAATATTTCCTAAAATTGAACACTTTCGATCGGATCGTTAAAATATCGTCGTTTTGAATGCTCGTAAAGTTAATCCCGGTTATTAAATTTATCACAAAGTCGGGTAATTAAACCACGCGATTAAACTTATCCTGAAAAGTTCGTGACGATTTATATCTTCGATTGATATTTTTTTTTAAAATATACGTACGACTAGTGTCTCTAAATATCGACCATTTATTTTCCAAAAATACAATGACGATGATATTTTATTGAATTTATTACGTTAGAATTGTATCACAGAATCGTTAAGAACGTCGGGAACAGATTGCAAGTAATGTTAACATTCGGTTTAAGTGTAATCAAAAAAATATGTCAGAGAGAGAGAAAGAGAGAGAGAAAGAGAGAGTAACTTTAAGGTCATCTAGCGTCTATTTAGCTTCTTTAATTTAGCGGAGAAAACTGTTACGACCAACACTAATGTCGGACGACCGAATGGCTAAAGGTAACATAATGAAGGTTCATGGAGTTTCTTCTTTCGTCTCTGTGTTACCGTCTGACTCTTCTTTTCCTACTGCTTTTACAAGGCTAACGTCTAATCGAATTATACGTAGCCAGCCACGTCCGACTTTTGCCCTAACCAACCCCCAACCCCCAAACTTTCTTCTTACGTCTCGTAAGAATCCAAACGTACAGGAGGGGGGTTTAACGAGGAATCATCTTTTAACCGATATTTGTTAAACCTATAAACATTTGTTCGATTTAATATTAGTTTTTGTTCTTTTATTAGGTTTAACCAAAAATTAAGGTGCGTTTTCAAAAATTAATATTTCCAAAATTACAAAATCAATCCATTGTAGGTTGTAAGTAAAGTTTCAACATAATAGCCTTCTTTTTTATTTTTAAGAACATTGACGCATATATAAATGATCGGTCACTTGGACTGGTTCGTTTTACGAATTGTTTATGATTATTAAAAACAAAAAATTAACAATAACGTTTAGGTAGATACGATGTTTGATCGGATAGATCTGATAATCGAAATTAATTATAACAAAATGATTAGTCTTCTACGTTCAATGCTATTTTTTTTTTCAATTTTGTTTTCGTCCGACTCGTTGAATAATTATTTTTGATCACATAATATGAACTTAGCGAAGAGTCGAATAAAAAATAAAAAAGAAGGTTAAATCACTTTTCTTTTCACTGGAAAAAAATTCTCGTCCCTGAAGAGTATAGAATTAAGGAAGGGTATATATTTTTCTTTTTTTTTTCTTTTTCTGTCTCTTTCATTGTTAAAAATCTTTCGTGCGGTAATAATTTCAAGTATCGTAGTAACGTTAGTCCATGAGGAGTCTCGCTAATAAGCGTATCGGAACAGATGTGGAATATGAGTCTCGATTGCAATGAAGGGGTGGGTGAGGGTGGGGGTGTGTCCGGTGACACGATTTTCTCTTCAATCGGGGTGGATTGCCACCCTGACAAGGATAGTAGTCAGTCCCTTCATATCCAATATTAACTACACTTATACTCGTTGTTCCAAATTAACCCCTGACTTTCTCCATTCATTTCACGCGTATGCCCGTGAACATCCATCTGTGTATGTGTGTGTCTGTGTGTGCGTGTATATGCGCATAGGTTCGTTCCCTTCGAATCGTTCGAAGTAATACGCGAGTTGCACGAACATTACCATCATAATAGGGAACAATAGAGGGTCCATCGTTTCGACTGTTCATGATGTAAGCGAGCGGAAGTTAAAATTCTTTTTTTTCTGTTTACCGATACTAGGAACGCAGGTGTCGAATATTAAGGACAAACCTTTTCGACGAACGAGAGAACACTTTTTTTCTTTCCTTTTGAGAGAGAATATAATCAAATTTTTATATTATATTTAAAAAAAAAAGAAAAAATATTATAACAAAATTGAACCTATCGAGGGTATGTTAAAATCGGTAAGGAAAATAAAAAAAGGGCATTTCCATTGTTATAGTCTCTAACCGTAGCTTACGTTACACCCACTATGACACCCACGTCGTAGTGCCGAAAGTAAAGGAGTGGCTTTCTCAGCTTCGGTATCCAGCTAGCTAATGTATTCAAATGGTATGCCTCCCATCCTGGATCCGTGAGCGTCGATATATTAAATGGAAAGATTGCAAATTTCCCGACATAAAGTGCCGGGCATAAGACTAATGGTGCGGAGGGCTAAAAGGAGGAAAAGGGTGGGTGGGGGGAGGTTGGACGGGGGACGTGTAGATCGGAGGGTGACTGACTAGTATAGTAGGAAGGATGAAGTAAAAAGGAGCCTCGTGAGTGATTAGACTCCGCATGGTGCTCTACGCTCATAGCTCAACCTAAGAGATAGAAAAAGAAATAAAGAGACAGAGAGAGAGAGAGATAGAAGAAGAGGGAGAGTGAAAAGAGAAGAGAATGTGTCGTGGGGTCAATCTGAGGCTAATCAAATCATGCAGGTCCCATAGACGAACGCGGAGCTGTTCGCGACGGGGGGTTCCTTGCTGGAACTTACTGGCTTTCCTACCAGTTCCCACTTTCCTATATTGCCGACGGGGTGGTTATTCGAGTCTGTATTCCTCTACGTAGGAGCAGATTGCTTAGCCGCGCTTTATTAATTCCATCGGCAGTAGGGTGCTCACGTTAAATCTGGCTGACGATCCGCACGTACCATGTGACTAATACAACGCACTATATTCTGTCTATGGGAATACGACGACTATCACGAAGACAACACCGTACGTGTCACCGCTAATAGGGCCCCATCCTCGTACGAGTCGTTTTAACCCCTCTCCCACCCCCCACACATACATCGTTTTATTTGTGTGTATACGTGTGAGTAGATGTTGGTATAGTAGGTGGTACGTGTGCATGACTCGAGACCCCACCCCGTGCACGTGTGCCTTTTTGGTGGCTTCTGACGCTTTAACCCCTTCTCGCCTCAGGTGTCACACTGCGAGAACACTTTAACCCGTCCCTTTTAAAACGTTCACAGAATTTCATTCCTTTTCCTTCGTCGGAATTAAACGTTAAACTTTTTCTCTACTGTTTGAAGTTGAAACTTATTATTAGAGTCGTATGTGAGATACGTGTGTGTACAGCAGATAAAGAGAGAGAGAAAGAAATAAAGAAAGATAAGAGGAAAGAGGTTGGATTTAGTATTAAATTGGTATTTTTGGATTACTGACACCGGATAATCCGTCCCTTCACTTCTACCTTATTTATCTTAATTAAAGTACCCGGCATTTCTATAATTATTGCAGTTCATCAAACGCATTCAGAGATTGCGAATCTCTGCGTTGCATATTGTAGGGAAAAGAATGGTCTATTGTGCAGCAAATTTGGATCGTCACTGTCAACAGTTAATGGACTTGTTTAAGCATATTTAAACCGAGTAGTCGATTTTATCTATCGAATAGACGGCGATATAGAAATTTTATCGAAATATCGACTTTGCGTCCACTCTTTCTTCCTATATTATTTATTAGATGTAAGTATTTATTTATTATCCAAAGTATACAACAGAACTATCTTCCCTACCGTCCAAAACTTTCAAATCGTTTGCCGAATACTTTTGCTGAATACATTTTCAAATTGTTTAACTTAATTATATCTCAAATATTAATGCATTAAAATTAACGTCATTAATAAGTTTGACATTATCAGCGTTGATTGGTAGTCTAAAAACTTTTCGTTAGTTTCTATTATTGAATGATTAATTAAAAATTTGCTCTACTTCAAATCTTATTGTTTAATATTATTTTGTTAACAAATTAATAATATAATCATCTCGTTGTCTTACCTATCTCTGACTAAATATATTATTATAATCATTAACAATAATAAGTGAAACAATCGTAAGTGTCTGTTTAATTTGGTGTTAGGAATAATGAACTTTTCAATAACCGAATACATTGATCATTGTCTTATAAATATTCTGTTCCATTGAATTTGTGTAATGAGCCACACAACATTCATACTCTTAAATGTATTTCAACGATCTGTCGTTTAAATCCCCGACACATTAGAATCTTCTATTCGAGTTGAAAATACTCGAACTGGATCCATAACTCGTGAGCTTTTAAGTGGGGGATCGTTTTGTAAGGTCGACGACTTGAGAAACTGAAGCTTTCGGAATATATTCGCGAGAATTCGGTGAAACCGTGGAAGATAAGCAAAGCTCGGCTTGGTGTTGCATATTGATTGACGTAGTTCAGCCGGATGAGGAGCCGAGGAGCGAAGAAGGAAGGAAGGAAGGAAGGAAGGTAGGAAGGAAGGCAGGCAGGCAGGCAGGAAGGGTGGGTGAGTGGGTGGGTGAGGTTCAGCCGTGAGATAGCTCGAAGGTTCAGAGGGATAGAAAGAGAGAAAGACCGAGGTGGAAGGATAGAAGGGTGGGTGTAATGAAGCACCGCGCAGACACACCGCCATGAATATTCATAATCTAATACCTGAGCTGAACTGAACTGAGGCGGGGCAAAGTCTCATCATCTAGGCCTTCTGCTATATTAGACATCACTGTAGGGTGGAGAGACGACTGCGCCAGAGACGACTACGACGACGACGACGACAAGGACAAGGACTACTACTAGGATCGTTGACGATCCTTCTTCGTTCGAGTCAACTATCTCTTCAGTTTAAATCCCCCCACCATCTCTACCGTTTATTACCAATTCTTTCAAAATCCTATCCTTTTATCGTCTTCTAACAAAATAGACAATATCGTTGTTTGTTTTAGATTGAAAAATCATTTTTTTTTTCTTTATATATTATATAATATATTATATATATCACATAAAAAAAACTACTTAAAATACTCATACATTTATTTATTTCGTAAGAAACGTATCATCACCGATATTATCTTCCTTCTTTCAGTTTTACGGGTGTGCGGTCACGGATCTCCCGCTTTGTTTACACAGTTACGTGCAAATCTTTGGTCTGGGCACCACCGGCTTCATATTAAAACAGCCCCTATATACGATCGGTGATGGTAACAAATAATAGTCGACGACGAGGGTTGCAAGGGAGTTACGCCTCTTGCCCCGAACTGCCACCCCCTAAACTCCCCCCCAACCCCCACGACTGTGACGTTCAAACTTCTCCCTCTTTTTCACTCGCTCGCTCGCTCGCTCATTCTATTTCGTTGTCTCTCTTTTCTTTCTCTCTCTTTTTCTCTCTCTCTTTCTCTCTCCCCTCCTTCGGTTCTTCCTCGTGGAGCAATTTATCTGCATTATACCCTCAGTTGGTTCCGCTGTGTGTTTTGACAGGAACAGCATTATTAAATGCCCTGGATATCTGATCCTCGACACCCCTAATCTACATAATATGCGTTTATCTTACGCGTGGCCGATCATCGCTCGACGAATATTCTCTTTACGACTGTGCTACAATCCTACTCGTTTAATCCTTCGATTACAAAAAGGACACCATTTATTCTTCTTTCACAGTTACCTATTATTTTCTTCCCCTATTTTTTTGTAATTTTTTTTCCTCTTTATTTAAATATATATTATAACTCTACAAAAATATTCTGATTCGTGTAACAATTTTCTGTTTGTTTTTTCTTTTTTTGTATTAATAATTAACGAATAATTCCTAATTTTTTTTTTAGATTTGAAATGTAAATGATTTTGACAAACGCGTATTAGGTAGAAAAGAAAAAAAAAAAATAAAATAAATGCGAATATACGCGTTATCCTATTTGCAAGTTGGTGACGACGATGAAACGTTTCTTTTTTGAAGTGACGTAACCGGGTGGAAAACGAGAAAGCCCCTGTTCTCCCTGTAATCGAGATCTGGCAGGGTCCAGAGGCAGTTTTAACGGGTGTCTTGTCATAATACACCCGTAATACAACTTAATGATCTATTGGCGAAACTCAGTCGGGGATGGTAGCATAATTCTCGACACGTTTCCTGTCACGTGGATCGTCCATTCGATACGTTCTCCTCTCCCAGTTGAACAGGATTACCAGCCGTACATCGCTAATTTTTTTCTCATCCCACTGTCACCCTGTTATCTCTGGATGATCCGGCCTCCGTTCACGAGTCACGACATCCCTGACAGCCCTCATAAAGAACGTGGGATTTCGCCTATTCCCACTGAAATAAAGCCAAAGAGATAAGGTTGACTTCGAGTTCTATGTACGGAGATGAAAAATCGTCCTTCCTTGATCCTACCCGAAAACTACGCTTGCCTCTTTATCGGCACTTCAGAACAAAAAAAGATAACTTCAGATTGCATCTTGTAAATAAAGGATCTAATCGTCATCGGGTTTTATTTATGATAAGAACGATACCCAAGTTCGTTGACGAAAAATTTAACCAAATATATTTTATACAAGTTCTGATGAACCTGAAATGATGCTTTTTATTGTATTTTCATGAATATTTTTCGTACCATTTAATGCAGGATGTAATATTAGATACTTCGTACAACTGTAGTTCCATATCATTGTACGAATCTTTTGGTTAAACACGATTTTTATGTCACCTTGTGTATTAAATCGTATCAACAAAATTTTGGGTATTTTTCTTATTAAATCTTACACGCATGGTATTTTTTTATCTTATATTATTTTATACTGAGTTATGCATTATTTCTTTTATTTTATTAGGGTGAAGTAAAAGTTTGTGCGTTTTAAATTAATATTTCCAAAGTAAATTTTACAAAAGTAATCCATTATGCAGTTTCAAAGTAAAGTTTTAATACAATAAACTCACGAACTTTTGATCCACCCTAATATTACCTTTCTTTACAGACAATAAAATGATAATAAAATTACATATAATATTATACATACAATAATTTCCTTCAAAAATAAA
Source organism: Polistes fuscatus (assembly GCF_010416935.1). Taxonomy (NCBI): domain Eukaryota; kingdom Metazoa; phylum Arthropoda; class Insecta; order Hymenoptera; family Vespidae; genus Polistes; species Polistes fuscatus. The sequence goes on along the minus strand of NW_025113118.1, from coordinate 9,843,280 downwards.
AAGAAAGGAATAAACATTTAGGACGATTTAACATTGACAATAACAAAACGATCCATTATTATTTTGATTATATCAATGTACTCAAGAGAATACATTGATTAGAATTAAAGACAAATTGATGGATAAACCATTTAAATAATAATAATAATAATAATCTGAATACACAAATAATCTAAATATCATTTATAACGAGATTTTAAAATTTAATTATCATAATAGGACAAAGCAATAGAGGGCACCATAATATTGAAGAAACCTAGACTATTAAACACTAGTCTAGATCGAATCAGTATTGTTAGATTACATGTTTAAACATAACGGTTTTAGGACAACGATAAATGTTAAGTTTAGTTTATTTATAAGAATAGATGTCTTCGAAAGTTTATAAAGACTCGTGAACAAAAAAGATCGAGGTAATATCAAGAAAATTTTGAATTGTGAATTTTTATATAACATGTATATGTCGAAATAAATCGTAATAAAAATTTCAGTTGTGCTGATGAAGTTCCAATGAAAGGGACGAAACGTTCAACGAGATCAAAATAACGTTTAAAAAGATTTTTTAACTCGTCCAATTTTCCTACGACACGTAGTTTAATAATTTTATTTTCTGGACAAGATAAAAACAAATTAAATAATAATAATAATAATAATAATAATAATAATAATAATAATTAAACGAACAGAAAAAATCTCTCTCGATAAATGTAATAATATGTTAATAGTAAGAAATGAAGTTGTAAATGGGTTTGTAAAAACGATAAGATCTAGTTGATTTAGTAGCAGTAGCGTTATAATCGTGGGACGTGCGTCAAGCTCGTTCTCGCGGTGATTCACGTGTTAGAGTCACGCGTAAAGAAGCGCCAGGAATTCGGAACGGGTTTTGCGTGTAATAACGAGAACCTAGCCATAATTGCGGTACAAGCACGTACTCGCTACGGGTACAGTTTAATTCTGGGCGATATTATAATTAAGTGCTTCCAACGTAATGGTTGCCGTCACGTCAAGCGAGTAACGTCGGCGGCGGGGTTGGTTTGGTTGGTTTGGTTGGTTGGTTGGTTGGTACTCATCATACTGCTTAGCTCAAACAATCAGCGACGGCCGATGGTGGCCGTCACGCGAACCCATATATACCTTATGTTTTACCACCAAGTCACTTTTCTCTCCTCAACTCTTTCGAGAGAGCACTTATATTAACGCCATAAAAGTTCAAAGAAAGAAAGGAAGGAAGGAAGGAAGGAAGGAAGGAGGAAAGGAATAAAAAAAAAAAAAAAAGAAATAAAAGAAATCACGGGGGTTAGAGGAGAAATTCAAGCTTGTTGCACATTGGGCTTCTATTATCGAACGATTTTACTTTGAAAACGATTTTCAAGGGAATAGTTAACAAACCTCCTTTTTTTTCTTTACTACTCCCTCTCCCCTCCCTTCCCCCGCCTCATCCTACATCCTCCCTCCTCTTCATTTTAAATCGATCGTTAGTTTCATCGCGAATGATACGTGTCAGTCGACATAGGGAAAAAAAAAAGAAAATAGAAAAATAGGTAGGAGGAAAATAAAGGATGAAAGAAAATGATTTGGGCTTGACAGATTTAATCGGCGAAGCGACCGAAATCTTTCTCTCTCTCTCTCTCTCTTTTTCTACGAAGACTGCTTCAATTTGTAGAGATTAAAATGGAACGTCAACGAATGTCGCTATAGAAACACACACACGTACACACACGTACACACCGTTGAAGAGATCCTAAAAGCTTCTCTTTCGAACCAACGTAATCCGATTCCGAATCGGAATCGATAGTTCTTTTGCTTTTTAAATAGGCTCTTCTATGAAAAGTAGTATCTCGTTGAAAATATATACGCGAAACAGGCAATGAAGTGATGTGTATGGGTGTTAAGGGGTAAGGGGCGAGGGGTAGGTGGGGGGGTGGGGATAAAACTATCACGATATTAAACGATGCAATTTCAATCAATCAGCGTGCTTGTCTCTTTGAGTAAATTAGCGTTAACGTCAATCGTAAGCATTCGTAGGGATCGTTTGAAGAAACCGAGGAAAGCAACGCAGACTGACAGACCGACGAACCGCAACCGGAAATTGGCTGGCCGGTTATCAAAGTTTGCGGCTTGCGTGCTTGCTAATCGAGGTAGGTGGAAGACGAGAAGGTCTTCTGAAGGGAGCCTACTAACAGCTGAAGAAAGAGAGACACACAGATAGAGAGAGAGAGAGAGAGAGAGAGAGAGAGAGAAATGGAAAGGGCAAAGGTAGTCGGAAAGGGTTGGGTTATTCATTAATAAGCGAGTAAGAGTACGCTGATTTGGTTGGTTGATCGGGGTGACAGGAAAAGTAAATATTAATTTGCTCGAGCAAGCAAGCAAGCAAGCAAGCAAGCCAGCAAGAAGAACCTTCGGTTTGGTTGATGGTCGAAATTGGTTTTTTGTTTTTTTCTTTTTCTTTTGTCTTTTTTTGTTTTGACAAGCCACGTTAATTATTTACAAGTTGATTAATGTTCCATTTCTTCTTTTAAATTATTATTATTATTATTATTCCTCTCGTTGTGTCAATAATATAACGTCGATATTATTATTATCTCTAATTTCCATGCGAATTTCGAACGTAACGAGGATTACGTGCACCAATCGGTGACTTTGAGTTACTAAACGTGTATATATATATATGTGTTTATCTGTGTATGTGAACGAACGAGCGCGCGAGAGAGGAGTTTGAAATTCTGACGAACAAATAAACGCGTTTCATTTGCAATTCGCGCTCTCGCTTTGTTCGCCACGATCGTTCGTCCACGATCCGTTGCACTTGGAATCAGCGTGTCGACCGCGGTGCGGATGTCGTTACGAGTTGAATAATAAATTACGCTGTTAGTTGAAACAATTAATTAATAATTCATGATAGGCAAGGAGAGAATTTGCTAGGTAGATGGAGAAAATGAAAGAGAGCCAGAGAGAGAGAGAGAGAAAGAGAGAGAAAGAGAAAGAGAGAGAAGAGAGAGAGAGAGAGAGAGAGGAGATTGGCAAAACGACGAGAAGTTAGGGAAGAACCAACGTGGCAGAAGTCTGCAATTCACGTCATGAGTGACGCGAAAAGCAGATAGAGATAGAGATAGAAATAGAGATGGATAGATGGATGGATGGATGGATGGATAGATGGTTGGATGGATGGAAAGAGTAAGAGAGAAAGATAGAGTTAGAGATCCACCATGTTGAATATAATTTACTTGAACAAACTAAAATCCCTAGGCTTGTGCAACTTCTCTCTCTCTCTCTCTCTCTTTCCTCGTTTTCTCTCTCATGCTTTACTCTCACTCTCTTAGAACGTTATCCTTTTCGAAAGCAGCAGCCACGTTATCGTCTCTGAAAGGCTCGTTCTCTGGCATCGGCAACCCCTTCTTCGGTGGCTTACGGTTTCCTTTCAACCCCCTTTAAAGTATATCTTTATCTCTCTTTCTCTCTCTAGACTCGATCCTTTACGCATACTTTATAAGCCCAAAGACGCGCGCGGCGCGGGCTCAATGTCGACGAAACTTTATTCTCTATTTATGTTTCCACGGTTGAAACGTCGAGGAGCATCCCGTGGGGTGGAAGTAGGGGGGGGCCTGGTGGTGGGAAACCTCCTTAACTAACGCTTTTTATTTCATTTTTTTATTCATTTTCCTTTTGAAGAAGAAGAAGAATAAGAAGATGAAGATGAAGGAGAGATGAATAAGTAGAAGGTGAAAAGATTCATGAAGAAGTTATCAAAAGTGTTTCCCATAGAAAGAAATAAAAAAAGATAAAGAATAAGAGAGAGAGAGAGAGAGATGGAAGATTCTAAGTGAAACGATTTTGTCTGGGATACCATCGAACTTCTTGACTTCGATTATGGGAACGATAAAAATCCAAAAAGGATCTAAAGCTCGGAGAGTTTCATTGCATAGGGAAGAAATTGTATGGAGACGCGAAAAGTGTGGAAGGAGAGGGAGGGAGAAGTGAAATGGTACGATCAGTGGGGGGAGGAAAGAGGGAGAGACAAAGACAGAGACATAGAGAGAGAGAGAGAGAGAGAGAAAGGGGGTGGTAGAGGAACGAAGGGATGAACCGGCGTTCATAAATCTCGGTAGATTACTAAATCCCGGGTTTGATGAAACTGGGCTGTACGGTTTCCGTACTACACCACGTACATACGTGTGTCCCTCAGTGACGCGACGTTTCCACAGATACAATCACTTACACATTGATATCTGTTCGTATAGTTGCGTTGTATATACGTGCGTTCGTATCGCGCTAGCTCATCGGGAGCCAAGCGCTGATAACATTATCATAAAACGGCAATATCGCCGTGGATATTGGCCTGATGGAACGCCGGTTGCTATACCAGCAGCCTGCTGTTGCTGTTGCTGTTGCTGCTGTTGCTGCTGCTGCTAGCATTCCTACTGCCTCTGCTTCTTTTCTGATGCTTCTCTTTTGCTACTACTACTACTACTACTACTACTACTACTACTACTACTACTACTACTACTACTACTACTACTACTACTGACTATAGAGGAACCGACCTAAGGATTGATCTGGCGGCCACATTCGAAACGTACATCTTTTCTATATGCAAATCGTGATTTCGGATATCGGGACCATTCAAGAATCGCGATCCCTTTCAAATGAATCTCCATTTTTCTCTTCTTCTTCTTCTTCTTCTTCTTCCACTTTCTTCTTATTCTTCTTTCTCCTCTATCTGCTTTGTATTCATCTCGGAAATAAGACTTTCGCATCTTTGATATTTTTTGAACACTTTACCAGAACTCTACTTTCATTCTTAATTCATTGATAGAATTGTGCAACAGCAATGAAACGATTCGAGTATCTTTCGTTGGGATTTGAATTTTTCCTTTATTCGCGTTATTCAAACGTAACAGTTTGATTCCTAATTCGTTAATACAATTTATTGTAACGTTAAATTATCGAAATTACAAGACTGGGACGAGTAATCATTTTTCCTGAAGGGGGTGAAATTATATTTGTCGAGATACTTTAAGCGTTTTTTCTTATGTTAAACGTGAAAAATTGTTTGACAATTCCGTGAGGGCCAAACGGTACGGCAAGTACGTACATATATACGTATTTATATATCTGTATTTACGTATGTGCAGTACGCGGAACAGAATTGTTTGGACGCGAGCGGGCAACGATATTCGACGTGAATAAATAGTCCAGTGATTGCGTGACTCCGCTTATACGTCATGTTGTTATCTATCGAGTTCGATCTTTTCAAATTTACCGAAACAATGGCGCGCGACGCGGCGAGAGAGAGAGAGAGAGAGAGAGTGAGTTTCCTCTTTGATCGTTCATTTTGATCAAACATTTGTCGATCGGGAATAGAACGCGTAGGTATCATCGATTTTTATGTATACCTTTCTTTCTTATTATTTATTTCATGCTCGAGTCGTGTTAAAAACCCTTAACTTCCTCTTTTGTAATAAAGAAAGGTAACGAAAGGGAGGTATTTACTCGTAGATTTAGTTCGCGTTTTGTTCGCCACCACGTATTTCGAGAAAGTTTCGTTTCCATTACGTTCGGGTTGTAGGAATAATAGTAGGCAGAAGGAGTTAGATAGGAAGGACGAAAGGAAACGTGACGAACGAAGACGGAGAGACTTGTCGATGAAAACGACGGAAAGAGTGAAATAGAAATAGAAATTGAAAGAGAGAGAGAGAGAGAGAGAAAGGGGGAAAAGGAAGAAAGAAAGAAAGAAAGAGATAGAAGCCCACCCGGTTGGAAATCGGTGAGCAGAATGCGTAATCAAGTGGGATTGCATTAGTACGTCTAATTAGCCGAGTACAATGCCCTGATAATATTATAGTTCCGTTGAGAGTGCCGAAGGATGGATGGATGGTTGGTTGTCGAGCTTGTGCACGTGGGTGGCCTTTTACAAGATAAAGAAAGAAAGAAAGAGTAACACAGAGAGAGAGAGAGAGAGAAATAGATATAAGATAGAAAGGAAGAGAGAGAGAGAAAGTCACGAACGAGAATCTCGTTGCACTCTGGTCATGCTCGAGACTGGCAAAACCGAAGACTTGCAGTTTCGCAGACAGTATTTCCTTCTTTCGAACGTTGAAGACTATTCGAATAAAGACGAATTGTCGTGTAGTTAAGTCGTCGAGCCTTCGTTAGAAAGAGAGAGAAAGATAGAGAGAGAGAGAGAGAGAGAGAAACACATTAGATGGAAAGGAAACGAGTGAAGAAATTCACGGCGAGCGTGTTCTTAGGGTACAGAATACCATACCCTTTTCACGAGAATAAGAGAGAAACTTATTTCGCGAGACAATTTTCTACTTCCTCTACCCCCTTCTATTCCGATAACTAACTTGTTCCAGTTCTACGGTTGAGTTTTCCTTAGGATATTAACGAAAGAGGGAAAGCCGTGTGTATTCGAGAATCTCTCTCTCTCTCTCTCTCTTTCTTTCTTTCTTTTTCTTTCTTGTGAGTCTTCGTACGATGACCTCGTCCATTTTTCCAATTTCCTTCTCAGAAATGGAGTTTCGATGGAGTCGATGAGGTCTCCTCTCTGGAAAATACACACTCGACGTGGCTATGCCGAGCTAAGAGAGAAGGATGGAAAGGTAAAATAAGAAGAAAGAGAGGAAAGAGAAAGAGAAAGAGAAAGAAAGTCCTTTTCTATTTTTCTCTCTCCCTTTTTCTATCTAAAAAGTTTCTTTTTTCTTCGCGGGGAATGTATCTTGGGGGCAAGAGTGGTACGAGTCAAGGGGTTTGGTCAGTGGCAGAGATGGACCAGGCGATTCTATTGGTCAGATGTGATGCGCATGAGCCGTAGGGGTGAATGAGAAACGACGGCAACCTGCAATATAACTTAAAGAAAGACTCGATCAGAGTCAGGTCACGTAATGTTCCTCCGCCTCTTTCGGCTCTACTTTATAACTTCTATTAATCCTTTCGCATCGGGCTTAGCCTGTCCTAATAGAAAATCCTCCTCCTTTCTTCCTTTTTATTTTATTTTATTTTATTTTATTTTATTTTTTTCTCCTCTTCCTCCTCCTCCTCCTCCTCCTCATCCTCTTCTTCTACTTCTCTTTTCCTTATTCAAAGATAAGAGATGCGTCTGATGCGTTGCTCTTTGATCGTCTTATGATCAGGAAAAAAGAAGAAGAAGAAGAAGAAGATAAAGATGAGGAAGTAAAGAGAACCCCCCATCCCAACCCTACACCACTCTGCCAAAAAAAATCGAAAACGTTACTTTCCGATTGATCATTCCGAGTAATTATTTCGTCCAACGTTTTTATTCCTTCGTATTTACTTCTCTTTTATTCTAGCAATGCAATCGCTAAGACACGAGAAGAAAGAGGAGGAGGAGGAGGAGGAGGGTAGAGAGGGTTAGCTTTTATAAATCCAAGGATAAAGAAATTTATCGGTACATTGCTCGCAAGAGGGCTGGAACCAGACAGACTACGTCTTATCGATTAACAATAATAATACCTTGGGATTACGTTTCCTTGGCCAGTTCTTCCCTGGACCTGTCGAGGTGGATTAATTGGGTCAACGACCGTTTAATACCACCGACTGAAAATCCAGGTTCCTAGAGAGAGAGATAGAATGAATGAGAAAGAGAAAGAGAGAGAGAGAGAGAGAAGAACAGGCTCCCCTTTCCGATCCACTCTCCTGGAAAATGAACAGAGAAGCTGTACCATGAGCCGTCACCGCGACATCTGCGCTAATTTCACACCGAGGTGACTGCGTCCAGCAGTTAGGCGGGCACGAGGCACCCCTTTCTGGACGTGTACAACTATCATGGGTTGTCTGGCCTACTTCCTCTTATCCTATTTTATCTTCTTAATACATAACAATAACCTTTTTCCTATCAATTTTTGGTATAGAAATGAAAAAAAAAACGTATTATTTCTAAAAAAGAAATTATATCGGTTAGATCGAAATCATATCGAACAAACGTGATAACAAAATACAATGAGTTTTAAAAGATAACGATAATCTTGAACGTGTTGGGTAGAAGGGGACGAGGGACGAGGGAGAAGCGTTCGTCATTGAGAGAAACAGCAAACGGTGCTATAAGTCAGGAATCAGCGTAGGTGGTAGAGATAGGGGGAGTCTTTTCTAGGTACTTTCAAGGAATCCGAGATTCTCGACATATAATATAGAATCGACAGTCGGTGGGGTTTCCAGAAGATATAGAGAAAGAGAAAGGGAGAAAGAAAATGTAGAGAATCAGTAAAGGGGGAAGGAAGGGTGGATTCAGGAAGAAGAAGAAGAAGAAGAAGAAGAAGATGGTGGGCTAGATTGAAGGAAGAAGAGGAAGAGTAGCAGTAGTAGTAGTAGTAGTAGTAGTAGTAGAAGTAGTAGTAGTAGGAGAAAGAGGAGGAGGAGGAGGAGGAGGACAGAGTGGAGATGTCGAGGGAGGCTGTGAACGGGAAAAGCCACCCCCTCGAGGCTCGCTCGTGCCGCGCAGCACAATATCGCGGCAACATAACTCTTCTCCCCTCGTTCATTCCCCGCAGCCCAGCGGAACGGTAGAAACATCAACCCTCATCCTCCTCGTCGGTCTACCAATCCCCGCCACCCCTCGACCCTTCGCCCTCGACCCCCTCCCCCTCCCTCCTACCCCTCCCTCTCCACGCAACCCTCTACCCTCTACGCTACGGTACGGCCCAGCAAGCAAGCCCCCTACCCCGCTACCACCCCCTCTAACCTCACCCCTACCCCCCTTTTAGCCTTCACCCAGCTACACCTCCGTCCCGCCCGCTTTGTTTCAATAATACTGTTTATATTGGAACGCGGAGCATTGATCTGTTTGCGCGGCGGCCGCCTCGTGTCCCTCGCGCTAGAAGATGGACATATTGGCTATCGGGGGATTTTCGCAGTTTCGACGCAGTTTTCCTACGAATACGAGTCACGTACGTGTGTGCGAAAGAGTACCTACGTGGTACCTAAATAATTTGGAATATATTTTTCGAATATATTTTATTAGGATAAAACATTTGATTCATTTGGATATTATGTTAAATTTATTTGATGAACGTTACAATTTTAATAAGTATAAGAATACAAATGGGAATACTGGATACTTCTTTTTGTATACTGTTAAGTTGATTAAACAAAATGTTTTTATAGGTATACGTTACGATTTCAATAACGAACGTTATTATGTATATTGTCGTTCAGTTATGCTTAATCATATACAATACATATTTTATATATTTATATATGAACAAGCTAATATTTACTCATATTTTAACAAGATAATTCGTCTCTTTTCGACTAAAGTTATTGAAAAAGTAAATAAAGACCATAGTTAAAGGTTTATTATTAGAAATACGATGATATTCAATAAATTTCTTTTTGTGTTTATAAGGATAGGATATGAGAAAAAAAGGGGGCCGGGGCGGGGGCGGGGGCGGGGGCGGAAGGGGTTTGTTGGAAAGAGTACTCGATGACGCACGAAAAGAAAATTGTTGGTTCGTAGAAGGGTTAGAAATTGGATGATAGAGTAAATATTAATATGTTAGGGTTCTTTGATACGAGTATCGTAAATATTTCTTATTTTTCTTATCGATTTTTCTTCACCCACATGAGTCAGTAGTAGTAGTTTAGTTGAAATCGGAGAGCTGAGAGATCTCCGATCTCAGTCCAGGGTGCCGACCATATTCTTGGGAGGAAAATAAATCAGTCCTTGGAAGGCAGAGTAAGGAAGGAAGGAAGGAAGGAAGGAAGGAGTGAGGGAGGGTGGGAGGAAAGGAACGACGACGACGACGAAGACGACGTGTCCGCCATTGTGCAAAAAGTCATCTCCTTTTGAAGCAGCGATATCATTTTTCTTGATCGTGTCTCCGTTCGGGGTATCTCGAGCTTGAGGTTGGCTGAGGGAAAGGGGGCTACGTCAGAAGGAAGGATACCGGAGGGTTCGACCCTCGATGCTGAGTTTCCTCTATCTTCCTGGCTCCGCCTTGGTTCCAGCTTTGATCAGGCCACAACCCCAAACACCCACTATTATGGACAATCAATCCAAAAAATGGACCCAACGAAACCCCTTGCACACACATACCAGCAGATTTTTTCTCTTTGGTATCGGTGCTGGTTATCGAATTCTTTTCCCTTAAGTCTTTCTCTCTCTCTCTCGCTCTCTCGTTAGGATGATCACCTTTTTTCTTTCCCTTTCAGAAGAACCGTTTACTTTATTCCTTTATTTCCCTGCGTAAAACGTTCAACGCGATTTCATCGCATACATTCAAAGTATTCAAACGAATAAATTCAGACGAACGCGAATTATTCGACATTTGAACGTATATGTTGCTCGTGTACGTTCAAAGTTATTAACACGTAAGATCTTTTTTCGTAATTATATATTTTTTATATTATATGTTTCCCGTCTTCGAAAAAAGGGATGCCAAACGTAACCCTTTGCAGGTGATTTTAGAGAAATAAAAAAGAAAAAAATACCATAGAACAATTCGTGGACACCAATGTACCCGTTTTTGTTCGATCTTATTAACGAAGGATCTTCTTCGTTCGTAGTTTCATACCAAACTGTATCTATGAAAGTACTATACTATGTAGTAGAGTGAAGAAGAGAAGATAGGCGACGGTAGAAAAGACCAGAGAGGAATTGTAACGAGGATGACCGCATTATTCAGGGCGCGTTTGGAACAACATGGTAGTGGATGGTGGAGGGTGGGAAAAGTAGAGAAAGGGATAGAATGAAAGAAAGAAAAGAAAAGAAAAGTAAAGAAGGAAGGAAGGAAGAAAGAAAGAAAGAAAGAGTGAGAGAAGAGAAGAGGGTGGTGGAGCGAGGTGGGGACGGGAGATGGAGGATGAGTAGAAGGTAGAAGAGGAGGAGGAGGAGGAGGGTTAGGGGGAGGACAATCTCCTTGCTGCGTCTCTCCCGTGCAGCCAACAATCCGCGTCGATAAATAAAGGATTGGCTGCTCCTCGGTCAATATTGATTTTTAAATTGACCGCCGAGCGAATCCGCGCAGCACCTCTTTCCGGTTTCCTCTCTTTCTCTCTCTCTCTCTCTCTCTCTCTCTTCGTAACCATAGCCCCTGTCGCGGCCGAGAGAGAAGGGTGGCGTAGAATTCATCCTCCCTGGTTGTGTGTTTGGTGTATGTGTTGGTCGGCGCCTCTGCTGCGCCCGCGCTCCTCATCTATGTGTGTTGACGACGCGTATATATATATATATATATATATGTATGTGTATCTCTCTCTCTCTCGCTTGCTCTTTATGTGCGAGCGTGTGTACACATTCGGATAGAAATTCAGTCCGCCACCGGTTGCCGGTATACACGGAATTTGATTATAAATAAATGCGAGAGGGAGTGAAGCTCAGCCAACCAAGCCAGCCATCTCGTATGGTGCATACGACAGGGTGGTGGTGCGGGGGTAGGAGGGGTGGAATAAGCGAGGAGGGCTCGAAGTGGGATTCGGGAGAGAACCCACTGGGTGTGTGTGGGTGGACTAGGCTGTGGGCCTAGCGGGAAGAGGTGGAATACAGGAGGAAGAGAGAGGTGGTCCACTCCGTTGCATCCATAATGCAGAGACACGGTATGTTTGCGTTCCCCTAAACATCCCCTGTGTGTTCCTGGATACTCGATGCTCGGTTTGTCTGCAGGAATCGGCACAACGGATACCCTCAACGAAATTCTCGTATCGTTTCTACGTGAGCGTGCGTTAGGAGGGGGGAGGGGACAGAACCGCCAGCGGGCTCGTTCCGTTACCCCGTTTCACCCTTGTCTCTCCGACATTACTGGAGATTCGATTACCAAATTGTGGGAGAGTTTTCTTTGATTTTCGAGTATGTAAGTTTTTCGACATAGGATATGCTCCTCTCTCTCACTTTTCACCTAGTCTAACAGATTTTGTTTTACCTTATCGTTTCTAAGTTTACGCGAGTCGATTGATTTCGCTCGGGTTGCCTAGAATAGTTGCTCGAATTTTTCGTTGAAAAACGTTTAGAGACATTTTCACGGTCGTGATTTTCCTTTTAGACAGGAGGAGAATAAAGGAAAGATAGATAGACGAAAGGCAAGGAAGTAAGCAAGCAAGCAGATTATCACGAGCATTCACCCAGAGATGGCGCAGGAGGGTGCGCAAGTCAGACCGATTAAAGATTCTTTGATGTTCACTAAAATGTTCCCGCTGAAAGGCTAACGTGTCCCGAGCAATTCCTGCAGGTGAGGATACCGTAGATTCTCTCGCACGCAGACCGGGGGTCGTACGGTTCATTTAATTGTGGGTATTTGAAAGCTTATGGGGAAACTTCTGAGCTCGCTTAATAACTTGGGGAAATCCTTATGCTCACCTTAACAGTCGGCTTAGGCCCAAGTCAAATTGAAATCAAGATACCACACTGGATGGATCTGAATGTCGCGAAACTTTCTCAAGAATTTCATCGTCCGCCTATTAATCTCCCCGTTTCCCAAATACTCTTGATCATAAATTCGAATAAACTTAATCCTTTTATGATCTTACGTCAAATTCTACCAATGACGAATCGTTATCTTAAAAATATTAAAAAGTCAAAAAGAAAGAGGCAAACAATTTCGATGTTGAAAACATATGCGATCGAATTCTTCGGTCATTCGCGTTAGCAGAAAGTTGGCACTTCACGGCGAAAACTCAAGGTTGGCACCTCGTATCTCGAATCGTTGATAACGTGGCATTGTTGCGGACCCCTCTCTCTCTCTCTCTCTCCCTCCCTTTCTTTAATATATATATGTGTACCGTCTCGACGTGGCTAGGAAAGGACAAAGGCGGAGGTGAAGGAGGTAGGAAGTAGTATGAGTAAAAGAGGGTTGAGAGAGTAATACCGTCGAAGAAAGAGAGGATAGAAAGTTAAACCGAGAGAAACAGAGAGAAAGGGACTCGTGTGCGCGTCCCTCTTGGATTGCACGTGTCTGTGTATAAGGGAGGAAGGGTCGCGAAGGGGGACGAAGCAGGAAGAGAAGGAGAATTAGAAGAGGGAGGAGAAGAGGAAGAGGAGAAAGAGAAAGAGGAGGAGGAGGAGGAGGGCGAGAATCGCACGAGCACACGCGCACAGAGAAATTCATCCCTGAGAATCGAGGCTGTGTGTCCACTAGTATGGCGGCTGGCCGCTCAATGCACTCTATCTCTCTCTCTCTCTCTTTCTATTTCCCTTTCCCTTTCTCTCTCTCTTTCTCTCTCTCTTCTTCCCTCTCTCTCTCTAACTCTCCAACCAGCCCGCTTTAGCTGACCGACGCCGGGCGTCGCGGCGGCCAGCCCCTACACGCCCGTTGCCATAGTAACGCGCTGTCATTAAAGCATCGCCTTATCATAACCGACGCGCGGACTCTCGCTCTTTCTCCCTCGCACTCCGGCCGCCATCTTTACACCCACCCTCGCATACCCTTTCGTCGGTGAGACCACCACCCACCTACGAACCTACCCCCTTTCTCTCTCTATCTCTCTCTAACTTTCATTCTCTGGCCTTTCCTATCCTTCTTCGTGTCCCTCTTCCTTCATTCTCTCTTTCTCTCTCTCTCTCTCTAACACAGTTCCGTTCCTCTCGTCAACGTGTGTGCGCTGCTTGCGGCTAGCGGTCACGCGCGCGATGACGAACACTCTCCTAGGGGGGTGGTGCCACGTTCTGACCGTCCTTGTCCTCCACGAACGAATCCTTACGCCTTTCCAGCCACGTCTCGGCCGATGCTATGTCATCGTGCGACCATTCGCCCCCCTCACCCTTCCTTCCTCCTTCCTTCCTTCCTTCTTCTTTTCTCACTCAGGACATAGTCCTTTTATATATTTTCCTTTTTTCTTTTTTTTTCTTTTTCTTTTTTTTTAGCTTAGACGAACTCCGACGAGTACTCAAGGGGAGGATAAAATAAAATATCTTTAAGACCCTCTGTCTGTCTTTTTTTCTTTTTTTTCCTTTCTCTTTTTCTTCTTCTTCTTCTTGATCTTCTCTCTTTTTTTATTATTATTTTCTCTCTTCTGTACGGTAACGATCAAAAGAATTCGCGAAATCGAAAACTTTCTTTATCAAATTCTTCGCATTTGGTGGAATCCATTCTTTTCGGTAGCAACTTTTTTCGATTTTACCGAAACGAAAGGAAGAACATTTCAGGTACTTGAAGATTTTTATTAGATTTTCTTTTTTTTTTTTCCATCGGGTTGTTTTATTTTAGTCTATTTATAATTCGTTAATTATAATCTTCGTTGCGGATTATAAAATCGGTAAAAGAAAATAATTTTCGTCATTCTTAATTACGTCTTGATTAGGATACGAAAAGGGGAGGTTGATATAAAAGCAAAGATTCGCATTCAGAGTTACTAACGATACTTTAGACTTTCTTCGGAGTGTTGCTTACTTGGTTGCTTGCTTGCTTGCTTGGTTACTTGGTTGCTTGCTTGCTTGCTTGCTTGCTTGCTTGCTTGGTTACTTGATCGAAGGGACGAAATTACGATTCTGGGTTGTGCAAGTCGAGTGTATTTCTGTGTATCTCATTAATTTTATTCAATATAATACAACGGATTTAGGTCCCCTCGAGTTTCGCGGTGCTCCTGATTAATGAAACCTAGCTGCCGTTTCAAAAGTCTATCCCTACTACCTACTTCTCTCTCTTTCTCTCTCTCTGCTCTCTTTTTCTGTCTCATTCTCTCTCCTGGCTATGGTTTGACGAGCAACCTTTCTCCAAGAGAAACGCCGAACGATGCTGCCTACCGCGATCTTTGATTTATAGTTCAAATAACCCGCGAATAATCGATACCAACGCGAGACGGTTTCAAACTTCGCGACAGCATTCGGAATAATTAATAGTCTAACGGAGTCGATTTACGCTAGGCGGGCTTTCGATATTTGGTTAAAATGTCGAAGGAACGAGTGAAGGGGGTGGTGGTGGTGGTGGTGGTGGTGTTACTGCTAGCGGGTGCTGTTGGATCGAGCATGGGTGGGACGAATAGCTTTTGACGCCTCAATCATTCGTTCGTTCGTTCGTTCGTTCGTTCGAGTCGATACACGCGTGATGCCAAGCTTTTAAATGGATAGGTAATGAAAACAAGAAAAAATTATTATTAGAAATTTCATTGAAAATTTTAAATAATTTACTTCGGATTTTTGATCAAGGTATAATCCAAATGTCAAACCTCGAAATAGAAATTGACTGAATTTTCGAAAGATACGACAGGGTAAAAATAAAACAATTGTAATTATCGTTTTAAAATAAAAACGCATTATGTCAAAGTATAATAAATTAAACAATTACTTAACTTTGTCGAATGAATTCGTAAAATTTGCTATACACAGTGTAACACTTATTTATCATTTAACTGAGACAAAATCCGCGTCGAAAATAATCTCAGACACGTGAGTCCGAAAAAAAAGTCATTCCGTTAATCTAACAAAGAAGCTACGAATAAAAATAAAAATAACAAAAAAAAAAAATAAAAGACAAGGGGAAAAGAAACAGGAAGGAAAATAGGAACGAAGGCGTCTTTAGCGTCAAGAACGACGATGAGATTTAGATATTTACAACGTTGGACTTGGTCAACGATAGAAATTCGTTCGAGGACAAGGAAATTCAGGATTCTAAGCGTACGTGTGAGAAACTGTCTAACACATGTCTACGTTTCTGAGAGCTTGCATTCATATATATATATATTAGATATGTGAGTATATGTGTGTGTGTGTTTGTGTGTTGGTACATAGGTAGTGGTACTACGCCAGATCGTATTTGTCCAAGCGGCAGTCTTATCCTTTGGCTCTACCACTACCATTCTAGAGAAGTCTACTGTACACCCTTCGACGAGACACCCTCCCTCTTTGCTATCCTCTTTCTGTTATCCCTCTTTCTCTTTCTCTTTCTCTCTTGGCAGAACCATACCAAGAGAGAGAAAGAGAATGAGTGAGTGAGAGAGAGAGAGAGAGAGATAGAAGAGTGGGTCGCGACTCGCAGTCCTCTACGGAATAACGAGTCTCATTAATCCAATTAACCAGTAAATAATGGGATAGCATTTTCGTATTTACGAGAGAATACCGGGTCGGCCCTAATGGAGTTTTGAGCCGACTATCAATATATTCTTGCCTGTGAGCCGTGAGAGAACAAAGTACGGGTCACTCTCTCACTTAGTTAGCCGGCTTTCGGAATAAACGGGGGGAAGGAAGGCAGGAAGGAAGGAAGGAAGGAAGGACGGGACGTTGTACACAAGAGTTCTTCCCTGAAAGACATCAATTTCTCTATTCTCCTTCCTTTCCTTTGCTTTCCTTTGCTTTCCTTCCTTCCTTCTTTTGGGTTCGGAATCTACTAGAATCAGATTTTCCAAAGTATCTTTTGCGTTAGATGTGTGAAAAACTTTGCTACGCGACTTTTCTAATTCGATTAATGCGAGAGAGAGAGAGAGAGAGAGAAATTGTATATACGCGTGTATACGTGTGGATGGTTGAGTGAGTGTGAGAAAGATAGAGATGAAGTGCCATTGCAGCTAATTGCTCGAAATTCATTGCCGTTTTCTCTCGTTGGGAACGATCGATAGAATCGACACCAGAAGAAGAGACGAGATGAGACACACTTATTGCGTTTTCTTCCCTTGTCGTTATCCAGGACGTAGAAGACGTCGTAAAAGTAGGATAGCGAGAGAATTGAGTAAGAAAGAAAGGAAAGAAAAAGAAAAGAAATGAAATAAAATAAAATAAAACAAAACGAAACCAAAAAGAAAAAAGTCAAAAAGAAAGAAAGAAAGAAAGAAAGAAAGTAAGGAAAAAAGAAAGTAAAAAAGTAAGAAAGAAAGAATTCATTCCTAGTAATATGTACCTACTTTTCCGCGCCATCTTTACCTCCACCTCCCCGCCTCCCTCCCTCCCTCCCCCGCCCATTGCTGTCGCTCAGGGACGAGAAAAGACGATGAATTTTATTTTATAGGTGCTGTAAGGGGGAACGGTCTCCGGTTTCTTCTTAAGGGTGGAATATGTTTCGTATCATCATAGGGAGGAGAATGGAAGGAGGGTAAAGATAAAGATAGAGAAAGAGAAAGAGAGACAGAGAGAGAGAGAGAGAGAAAGAGAGAGAAGAAAGGGGAAAGAGAAGAAGAGAAGGGTGGGGAGGGATGCCTATCCGCCATCTCTCCTTCCTATCCATAACGCTCCCGTACAGCCGCTTTGCTCCTGCTGGCAGCCATTTTGAATACATTCTCACCCGAGCAGAGTTATCTCCGAAACGTTTCGATTTCCCATTTAAAGGATCTTATATATACACGTGCTTGGTACGAGAGCGGGGAGGGGGGAGGGGGGAGGAGTGGATGCCGCGAGACGGGCGAGAGGTGAGCATCGGGAGTTGTTGGAAAAGCGTTGGATCCTTCCTGAGTTAGAGTGGGGGTGGTTGGAAAGAGAGAGGAAGAGGGGGAGAGAGAGAGAGAGAGAGAGATGAGAGGGGGTGACTGGGCGGTGGAGGGCGTCGGAAAATATTAGCTGGTTGCCTCCGTTTCCACCACCTTCCTTCCAACCCTCTTTGCCACTTCTCTCTAAGACTTATATATATGTATACGTGATACGTATATATATCTGTGTATATATTTTATATGTAACTATGTGTAGATATGTGTGTGTGTGTGTGTGTCTGTATGTGTATATCCTTTCTGTAGGAAACTGCATCCTCTACTTCTTGCTAGGATCCACGACCATACTTTCCCGTACGCGATCGTTGTTGTTTTTATTATACCTCCAACAGCGCTTGCACGTAATTGCGAATCTACGAAAGGAGAGGAGTGTTTGGTCCTTTATGCTTTACGATATACGCTCGTTTATAACCATGAATTGTTTCTCTAACATAAGTCGTAATAAATTTATGGATAATGAAATACGGAATGAATTTAAAAGAAAAAAGAAAAAAGAAAATGTAAAAGCTGGACGAGTAAAAACGCATCGAGATTGGCGATGTTTCAAATAAAATGAGCACGAGTGAGATGAGTTAAGTGTATTGACAAAAAGATAAAAGAATTAAAAACAAAAATATACGACGAGAGACAAGAAGAAAATCGAAAGGGATAGCGAATTAAAAATAATAGAAAACATAAAAAATGCGAAAAGAGTGGTAGTGGTAGTGGTAGGGGAGGGGGGTGGTTGGTTTGGGTTAGAAATAAAAAGGTAGAGAAAGACAAAGGCATAGCAGAAGAAAGAACATTAATGTTTTTTCGCGAGGTTATTTCGTATTCAGATTTCGTACCGACTGGGTAATATAACTGGCAAGAGAGGGTGGGTTGGAGGGTGGACTGCGCGAGGGAGAAAGATATAGACTATCTCTTTTTGTTTCTTTCTTTCGTTTTCCAGGATCTTTCGAACGTGTAAGGAAGAGGGTGTCGATTGTTGGAAAAGGGTGCCACGCTATTGGAGAACCATCGGCGTATGCTTATTTTAATTGAAACAGCCCAACACCTTCTCTCTCTCTCTCTCTCTTTTTCTCTTTCTCTTTTTATGTTCCACGCTTTCATCCCTCGAGTTCAGCCGCGCTTACCTTCTTCCTTCCACCCTCCACTTTTCTGGCCCGTGTCGGAGCTTGCTTGCCAACGCGTTAAAACGACCTACCGCGTTTCGCTCGAGGATATTGTTTCAAACGAATATGCAAATCATGAGCCAGCCAACCAGCCAGCCAGCCAGCCAGCCAGCCAGCAAGAGCTCGAGTTCTGGGTGCTGGGAAGTGGTCCCGTTGTAATTTCTATTGCCTTTGCTACCTAGCAAGCGATACAAATAGATATTCTTAACGTATTCCCATCGCCGATCTAAAGGAAAAACGTGCAACGAATCTTCACCCTTACTCTCTTTTTCGTTTTGTTGTTGTTATTGTTGTTGTTGTTGTTATTCTTTTCTATATTCTCTCGTACTTTATTATTCATTTTTATTCTTTGTGAATAATCAAACGATGTTCTTTATTAATTTATTATTTTATTATTTATTATTAATTTATTTTATTAATTTATTATTTTTTTTTAGTATAGACACTTATGAATTTTATCCGGTTCTTTTCTATTTGGAAGAATGCAATAAAAGTTGTCCGGTTTTATTTTTTTGTTTGTTTTTATTTAGACAAGAAAATAAGAAACTAAATATGTTATAATTCGAAATATATACGATTTTTAGAATTATATTAGATTATTAAATCTTATATTTATATTAATAATATTTCATAAATAATTCAGTAAATATTTAATCGTGTAATCATCACCATGACGACTATATCAAATTCTCACATCCACAAATCTCGGGAACCTTTTTCACTGATCCATCAATTTCTCTTTTGAAATTCACCCTAACGCTTCAAGGTCGACACATTTCTCTTTTTCTTTATCTTTTTTTATAGTGAAATTTCTTAAACTAAGTTAACGATAAAATTTGACGAAATGATCTGAAAATAGTTTATCAAACTTATCGCACGAGTTTCTTTCATTTCTATCGCACGTCAAGGCAACTCGCATTCATGGTCTGTTTTTTTTTCTTTCATTTCGTTCGAATACGAACGTCGACGTTTATGGATAATACATGGGGGGTGATGGTTGTGATGGTGGTGGTGATGGTGTATATTTAGGTAGACGTCGGTGACGTCTCGAGAATGATAGGTGAGCTTCCCTTTTAGCTCATACATCAAACTTGACATTTGTCTAACTATTTCTCACCAGATTTATCGCATTTATCCGTAGCACACGAGCCTAATATCGCGAAACATTTTCGTCGCGTTTTACTCTTTTCGATCGACCATTATTCCTTTTCCACCCCCATCTCCCCTCCCCCTATCAAAACCTTTACCACCACCCTTCAAACCCCTCCTTCTTCGTTCGTTCGTGTCATTGTAAATCGTGTTGGAATGCAAGAAGTTGGAGGAGGGTTATAAGCACCCTTCCTTCCTTCCTTCCTTCCTTCCATTATTACCCCTAGGAAAGCAAGCGTATCTTCTTCCTCTCCCCCAATTTTTTTCTTTTTTTTCCTCTCGCGATACGCGTAAAGACACGAATACGAAATGACGATTTTTATCGTTCGTTTATAGCGAGATTATTCTAAATATCAAATGAATTTTAATTTGATAGGTTGAACGATCAACGAAATTAATTAAACGAATTTCTCTTGATGAAGGTTCTTCGTAAATTATATTTTTGAGGTTATACTTCTTTTGGCGCGTTTGGGAAAAATGATGAGAATGAAGTTTTACGATGCGCGCGCAAGCGACACGAAAAATTAACACCATGAAGTTAGCCGACTGTTATCTATATTCAAGACATTTATTCTGGTATTTCTATATACACAACACGTATTTTATATCGATAAAAATGAAAATTATTATATTTATGTGTTTTGAAGTTATTTAATTATTACATACGGTAGTAATTGATATTAAATAAATGTAAATATTTTCAAAAACATTGATTGTTTGTGAATATTAGTAATAAAAGTTTTTTTTTTGAGGTTAACTAAGAGATATGTATTATTATTTGCTTACATTATTTATAAATTATTTTACCACAACAATTCTTATTAAACTATAATCTCTTGCAGCTTTTTTTTTGTATTATAATAATATCATGATTTATGTTTTATTATTATTATTATTTTTTTTATTTTCATATATAAGAGGAAATCGCGTTTATCGAAGATAAATTTTTCTTTTTCATTAACTATCTCCTTCCTTTCAGATCGGATCCTCAGAAATCTTACTTACCGACCGGATTGTTAACGATTCGTTTCCTGCAATCATGTAATTATTCTTCCTTTATCGTGCGATCGAGTAAAGCTTGAGAGCTATTCCCTCCGTCCAGAGAGAGAGAGGGAAACTTTCCGATGAATGATTATAAGAAAGAAAGGTTGTCTATCGATAAAGGAAAGACTAGATTCACACGGATTAAACTATGATTGTATATATATATATGTTACGATCAATGAAGTATTACGAGCATTGTATAAATTGTCCGAGTAATCTACAGAATACCCAGAGGGTTTAGGTCAATCTAAAATAGATGTTTCTCAGTTAACTGTGTTGAGAGCACGTTAAAGGGGAGAAAAACAAAAATCTAAAACTATTATTATTGAACAAAATCACGAGAGACAGGTGTATACGTTCGTATAGTCATGAAATGATCTTCACTTTTCTGCTGTGGGGCTAAAAACTTATTTTAATCTGACGCAATCCTGAAGCAACCCTGATCAATACGAAGTAACTTTTTCCCCCTTGCCCCCTCTCAACTCGATTTAATATCGTGTAATACACAAAAAGTAAATTCAATGTTATAAACGAGGGTGTTAGATCCGCGAACGTGACCATTCGGTTTGATATTTGTTTTCATTCGGATCATGCAAAAGTATTAAACGAACGTTGACAACGGTGCAACGAAACACACTTGGAAAGTGTTAAGCCGTATTATACTTAAGTAACAAGGGTTGGAAATAAGAGATTTCATATGAAGGTTAGGGTAGACTAACGATATATGCTTCGTAAATGTATGTCCATTTATCCAGAAAATAATCCCAAGATAGCATCGGACTCTAAACGAGAAAGAATGAAAGAAGCGTTGTTTTTAGGGGGTGGGGGTCCACGAACCGTGCCGTCAAGATCTAGTAAAATGGTGGAACGGGTGAAAAGAGGGGGGACAGGGAAGCAGAGAGAGAGAGAGAGAGAAAGAGAGAAAGAGGGGGTAAGTGGTTAGGGGGTTGTGTTACAGTCGAGGAGATTAAAGATTATTTACGAGATGACGATAAAGTTTTTATCCGTCGATCGAGTCCCGGAAAAGGGGTTGACCATCTTTACTTCCACTCTTTTCACGATAACTCGAGCGAGAAATACTTCAACGTCACTACGAATTCATTTATCTGTTAGCCTTGCTGGTGCCCTTGACAGGAACATCGACTCATTCTCGACAGTAGAGAAACTTTACTAATGTTATATTTATTTTTACACTTTATATATTATATTGTTAATTTAAACATTATCATTTGATCTCTCGTTATATTCATAATCAAACAATTCGAACGACCTATTTATATTGTGTATAAAATAACCAAAAAATAATATTCTTGAATTACTTTAAACATATCAATTCAATTCGAATTCTGTTAAAATTTGTTTCGTGGCAATTTAAATGACAGATAAGCAATGGTCGTTAGTAAAGTGAAAAACGTATGATACATTAAAGATTCGATTTTTTGTTGTTGAACGTTTCACATTAATATTAACGTAAGAAAAATAAAATATATTTAATCTACGATGAGATTTGGTTAAAAGTTTCAAATAAGGGAGGGGGTTTTCGTAGATGAGAGAAAGCAAAAGGGAAGACAGGAAAGGGGGAACGCGTAGAAGGGGTGGTCGAAGCTTCCAGAGAGAGAGAGAGGGAGAGAGAGGAAAGGGTCGGAGGGAAGGAAGGGTAGGGGTATGTTGTTATTTACGGTATTTAGATAACCGGCTTACGTAGAACCCTCACACTCCCCATTGGTCGTGATCCCGTACTCGAGATACTGCTGGCAGCGTCACCACCAACGTAGGCACCGACACCTGCGTAGTCGTGTTTAAGAGACGCACGTGCACACGACTTTTAGATTATTATAACGAGCGTCACGTTGCATTACCATACGTATCTGCCGACTTGGGAAGCCCTTAACGTTCGAATGGCAATGTCGTTAACACGAAGACCTTTATCTTTTTCAAAGATTTCTTTTTCTTTTATTTATACACGAATATTTATATGCGTGTATATATTTGTCTCTGAGTTGTTGGCTTGTCTTCTTTCTTTTTTCTTTTTTTTCTTTTTTTTGTTCTTCTATGGAATATATAAAAATGATATTTCTCGTTTCTTCGTACGTACACGTACATATACACACACATAAATATAATTGTTTATATATATATTTTTATATAAAGATAAATTCTGTTATTTATACATTTATACAAATTACATTTTTCGTTTCTTCTTACGTACGTATATATAAATATATACACACATAAATATTATTTTTATATATATTTTTAAAGGTAAATTTTATTATTTATATGAACATTCGAACGTTCTGTTATATGAACGGTAGTATTACTATAGTCAAATATTATGCAAATAAACGTACCTAAAGAAAATAATTGCTGCGTTAGGTTCTAAACGTTTCAACCCAGTCATGTGAATATTACTTTAGATGGTATTTTTAAATATATATATATATATTTTGAAATATATCGCGGTATAGTATTCGAGCGTTTAAATTGTTCTTTCAATTTCGTTTGAAATAAACGCGAACATAGAAATATTTATTAAATATATATATATTGCGTTATTATTTATCCAATTTTCAGAAAAAGTGAACAAACGTTCGTCCAAATGTATTATTCGACAGCAACGATAAAATCATTGGAAGTTTATCAAGATTTGTCGAAATTATTGCAAATCGTAGTATTTCCGATCAGTTGGGATGATTTAGTACGTTATTATTACCAATTGGACGATATATCAACAGATCAAAGATCTATCGTTATACTGAACTTAGTATTACTTTATTCCCACGATGTCAAGGAGTTGGCAGGATTTGATTATCTGAATCGTGAGCACGCGATGTCTTTCATGGTTCTTCGATTCTTAACAAGGAAAGATACCGTCATTCTCTTCTCAGCGAATCGTAGTGTTTGAACATTTTCTATGGTTAAGAAAGACAATGTGAGAGAGAGAGAGAGAGATAGAAAAAAAAAGTCCACGATTATGCCAATAGCAGGAAATTCGCGCGTGAAAGTTGGTCGGATTTTGGCAAATTACACGTAACGCGTGATATTATCTAATCTTACAAACAGGAAGATTAGTCCTTCCGGTTGCACGGTTAGTTGTTTCGATTCCAAATGGTGTTGGGGATCACCTTAGTCTCATTGAAATAATCGAGCCGGATATGTGGTATCTTCTTTCGAGACACGGACATTATTTTCATTCGCGAAAAAGAAAGAAAGAAAAAAAAAAAGAAGAAAAGAAACACGCAATCGTGACTCTTATCTGAGCAAACTCATCTTCCCTATAGGAATCCTTACAGGAAGCTTTAAATTAGAAATTAACGTTGGGGCACAGAGGTTGGATGGATTCGGGGCTAGGAAGATCCTCAGGTTTTTTTTTTCTTTTCGGTCGAAGGGAAACAAACAAGGAAAAAGAAAAAGAAAAAGAAACGGCTGAAATGGGTAGGTAATTAGTTAATTAAACAAATAAATTCGAGGCTATGCGCGTCGAAACGTTTCCCCAATACTTGGATAAATACGAGCTACTAGTAGCTGATAGTAGTAGTAGTAGTAGTAGTAGTAAAAAAAACTTTATCGAAAAGTTTTCATTCGAATGAAAAGCATCGCGCGATCGTTTGTAGCAAGAGAGAACCACCTCCACCTCCTCCACCATTTTCTTTTTTCTTTTATTTTTTTTTCCTCCTCCCTGGCGTTCGAACTCGTCCAAGTCCAAGTAATTACAATCATCGAGAGGGCAAGGCAGCGAGAGAACGATCGGTTCGCGAACGACCCCAACAGATCTCTAATAGTATTAGTATTAGTAAACCTGTATATATGTTTTGTATAAACGTAGTTTATTCGTATATATGTATGTGGGTGTGTGTGTGATGTGTTGTGTTGTATCCTTCGATCTCTCGTCGTAAGTACCGAGATGCACGAGATGTGTAGCGTTCCTATGGTACGTTGTCTAGAAATAAAGAAAGAAAGAAAGAAAGAAAGAAAGAAAGAAAGAAGGATCTGAAGAAATAGAAAGAAACAAAATATCTCGTTGGGGCAACGGGGAATGAGAGAGTGAGAGAGAAGGAAATCAGCGCGCGTGCACAGAGAACGAGGCTTAATGGTTAAGCATCGAGTTGGCGTGTGTTTCGTTGCACGCAAAGCCTTTTGCTTGCTAGAGAGCTCCTTCCTAAGAAGAAGAAGAAGAAGAAGATGAAGAAGACGATGAAGAAGACGATGAAGAAGAAGAAGAAGAAGAAGAGGGGCCCCGTAGGCAAGCAGGTAAGCAAGCAAGCAGGCAAGCAAGCAGGCAAGCAAGCAAGCAAGCAAGCAAGCAGGCAACCAGGAATCGTCCGTCGGTTGGCTGATTGACAAGCAGAAAGATTTACCGCGATTATTATGATCGTCCCGTGTTCCTAACCGCGTATCGTTTTGTTTCGCGAACTCAAATTGCCCGGCGGGTCGCCGAGTAGGTCAGCGTTAATTATAGTCTTATATACTTCGAACCGTTTGGTTGGTTGGTTGGTTGGTTGGACGGATGGACGGACGGACGGACGGACGGATATCTATCCGTTTATCGGATCACCGAGTCGTTCCACCAACTACTACCCACCATCACTAATACCACCATCACCATCACCATCACTAGCAAGATTCACCATCAATGCTATCGAAATCGGCCCGGTATCGTTTCTCTTCGCTTCTGCGTTACTATCGTCGAACCGAATGGTATGGGATGCGACGGCATGGTCAAAAGGAAAGGAGAATCAAGGGGGAGGGGGAAGTTGTATACACTAACGGCTAAAAGTTTCGAGTCGGTCGGTGACTTCGGTCGGATACACCGATCGATTTTCAAACGATCTTGTATTTTTTTTCTATCGAATACTTATTGAAACTAATTTAATTTGATTCGAATAGATTTTCATTATCTTCTTATGTTCATAATGGTGGTTTCGTATGTACATGTTTTGACAAATTTCTCTCGATTTTTTTTTTTTTTATCTTTCTTATAAATATCTCGTGTTTGTCGGAATTTATTTAGAAATTGGAAACTTTTGATCGTTAGTGTATATTCGAATATGTGTGTATGTGTTATACGTTTTGAACAAAGAATATACGTATATATACATTTACTATCACTATGTATGTTTGGAATAGTAGGTGCTGGTATCTATTCATTCTGTCTACCTTGCTTTCATTAGAACGTAGGTATTCGTCTCAGTACCTGTCCTCTATCAGCATTATCCCTCGTCACGAGATACCGTTCTCGTTGCATTTGCTATGTTACCTATCCGTTCAGGATCAAAGATCGTGACGTTGTTGGTACGAACGAATGGGGGACGTTAGGTGGGTTCGAGATTTCTTCGAGCTGTCTGTCTGTCTGTCCGTCCGTTCTTCCGTCCGTTTGTTCTTCTTTTACCGTTCCCTCCCATCGAAGGTGGGATCGAGTTATTCGACGCTGATCGATGAAAATTCTCGAGGATGGTGTATATTATCTGTATGCGTTAACAATGTTTTACTTACTCTTTTGCGAATGAAAAGATTTGATCTTTGATCCTCGTAGAAATAATAATATTAGTTTTACACAATTGGATAATTAGAAAAATAATTCGTGTGTATTATCTTTGTCGTGAGATTTTTTTTGAATATTGAGAAAATTCGTTTAAAACGACGAATGAATTTCTATTCGATAAAAGAACAAAATTCATGAATTCTCATTTTATTTTTCTTTCGATCAAAGTCGTCGTAGACATAAGGTTGAGTGGAATTCATCGATTAGGTGAACAGACCGTGTCAAAATCATTTGACTCGGAGCACAGTCATAGTCATTATCTGGACAACTAGTAGAATCGAAGAGAAAATTCAAAGTTTGTTGGCTAGCTGACTGGTTGACTGACTGGCTGGCTGGCTAGTTTGAGCGAATCGTTCGAGTAAAAGGGCGAAAAGCTCGCACATGTCGATCACGATTCTTCAGATAAATTGGTGATTCGTCGAAATGGCTTGTGGGTGAAATCACAATTATTGGATCGTGCCACGACCCGGAGTCATATATCGCCGACAATAGCCTCGAGTGGGATACAATGTCTACGAACTTTATTGTCCCCTTGAAAGCGCGTCGGTCAGTACGGTCCATCTGCTGACCAAGCAGCAGCAGCAGCAACACTCGTCCGGTGCTATAAGTTTGCCATCGTCATTCTTCGCTGCATCGTTCCTTTCTTCCTATCCAAGAATTTCCCGATATATCGTAGCACCCCAATGTTCACGTTCTCTCGAAATTACTAAATTTGCTTTCCCATAACTAACTAACACATCCAAATTTATCGTATTCGAGAATTTACGAAATTCAACATTCGAAAATATACTCCAACGTTATTTTGTTTAATATTTCATAAATTAAAATTAGTATTTTCTTTTTTTTTATCAATTTAATCAAATAAATATCAATCAACTTTTATCCTCTTTACGATATAAAAATTTATTAAAAGAAATATACTTAAATGCTGAAAATGTAAGTACTTCAAACGAATGATCCTGATGTTCTTTAACCAATAACGAGGGTCAAAAAGGTGTTGGGAATTGCGTAAGAGGAATCGGCTTGAACTATAGTGGAAGTCAATCGGCCTCGAGGGAGGATCATTAAATTCGAAATGTAAATCGCGAACTAGCGTTGAAATAGCGTTTGGTTAGGGTGCTGAGCGTGGATAGGCGTACGAGTGGGCCGCTAATATGCACCAGATCCATTAATCATAACCCCAGGGATTTTATGCACGAATCTGAACGTTAGTGAGTTTGAGTCTTTGAGGGTGTTCCTTTTCGATTATATAAAAGAGAGAGAAAGAGAAAAAGAGAGATAACTCATGTATGTATGTATGTATGTATGTATGTATGTATGTATGTACGTATGTATGTATGTCTATATCTGTATATAGAAAAGCGATAGAAAACTGAAGCAGGTTAACGTTAGGACACTCCCAGTTGCTCGTTCAGGGGGTTGCACTCGGCATTGTTCGTGGCGCCGAGCTACCCTAAATATTAACAACGAGCGAACAGGGGTCAGTACAACCCTCGAAAAGTTTCACCGTTCTGTTTCTGCTTTCCCTTCGTCGAACCGAAGTTCGTGGGAGGTAAGGGAATCTTCGGTTACGATTTCAAACTGGATTCCGTACTGTTAGATGACATCTGTTCCGAGTGACAATGACGTTTTTCAAATTGCTACGTCCACTAAACTGATATCGTTGCGATGTACCTTTTATTTTTCTTTTTTTTTTTTTAATATATAATCAATCGCAACAAAATTTGTGTAGACACGTTTTATCCAATCTTATATTGATTCGTTAATAAATTTTAAATAATATAATTGTTTTTCCCATATATCTTCTTAACAGAGTGTATAAAGATTTGCATTAAACGTGACACTTGTGTGTGGGGATTGTTCAAAGAGAGAGAGAGAGAGAGAGAGTTGAACAAATCGAAATGGGAAAACTTTTCGCACGAATCCCGCGGTAAACATTTTTACGCGGAGTATCGTACACAGTCAGGACGTATTTACGCGGGGCCGCGTCATTTAACAAAAATCAGCAATCACCGCGATATTTGCAGCGAACGGGAAATATTTGACCGGGCAAAATCCTCACCATGATGGCATTCAATGCTAGTTACTTATAGACTGACCAAGAGAGAGAGAGAGAGTGAGAGAGAGAGAGAGAGAGAGAGAGAGAGAGAGAGATAAACAATTACATAAATACAGTTCCGTACGGGAAGGGTGAGGGGACCACCAACAACTTGGACAAAAATTGTTCCCTAAATTTGTTTTTAAGATACGAATAGAAAGGAAAATCCTATTAATAAACCAACAAATCAACGAACGATAATATGCACATGGAGAACGTAGAAGAAGAAGAAGAAGAAGAAATAAATGAAGATCGATGTAGAATAATTTCTTGTGAAAAGTTAAGCAAACAAAAAGAAATATAAAAACAAATGGAACAAGTTATGCGTACGATGGTATGAGGGGTGGGGGGAGTGGGTGATGATCCACGGATTATACAGAAACGATGTTAAAATAAAATATCTTTGGTGTAATTTCTTCTCTCTTTCTCTTAGACGATAGAGAGATGGTTGTGACATCAGAGAATCGTGAACATTGGAAAGGAAGCTAGAAGTATGAGAAGGTATCGTCCTTAAATAGAAATAGGAGGTTGTAAAGGCAATATGTAAGCGTTCACGTGGCACGCGATTGCGTTCACAATGCGTTCCCATATACGGTGGCATACATGTGTTCTTCTGGCCAGTGGTTCTTCTACTTCTGGTCCAGACTACCTTTTCCGGTGGTCAGCTCGGGTGCATTCCTTATTCGATGAGCCTCTGTCCACCACGTGTGTACGGTACTCACCTGTCGGCCAACCAAGAGAAATGTTCCAAGAAGCAACGATAAAGTATCACCTATTCCCCCCCCCTCCCCCTCCTTCTCGACTGACTATAGGTGCTTGGTGTTTTTAAAGGAACAAACAGCTGTCGCCAATGTCGGGATAGGAGAGGTGGTTCAACGCAATATTCAACACAGTTTTATATTCTGATCGCGATTCGCTAACAGAAAACTAAGAAGGTTACTTCTTCTCTTGCTAATAAACTTTCCTTTCTTTTTTTTCTTTGTTTCTTCTTCCGATTATTATCGTAAACTCTTTTGCTCGTGTTCGTTTACGCTTATAAATGCCCACGGTAGTTAGTTAGGTTGGTTGGTTGGTTGCTTGCTTGCTTGGTAGATAGATAGATAGGTTGATACTTATTAAATTTTCTTACGAACCCTTAAACGTCGAACTCAGCGGGGAAACGACTTATCGGAAATCATTTAAATGCGAATTTCATCGGGACCTCGTAAGCCGGTTGGGAACGGTTGTTGCATTTTGCGTTTGCGTATCCCGTTGCACTTTAACTACCGAATACGGTCTGTGCATAAATTTATACCCCTTGTATTTATGTCTCTCGTGTTCGTTATACCTTTTTAACGCGTGATTAAGTGTCGAAATATGGGTGATCGTAATTTTTCTTCACCGTTCTTTACTTTTTATATATATATTATATATTGTATATGTGTAGTTTCTCTCGTTGTAAGTAAAATCTGTTTGCGAAATAATGGAGAACCTCGGTTGTCTGTAAAGTTAGAGCATACGCGAGCGTGAGTGTACTCTCTCTCTCTCTCTCTCTCTCTCTCTCTCTTCTAACAGCGGACAACTCAATTCGATATATCTATCGACATACACAATGGTAGTACGGTATGTGCGTCGTCCCGCTCCAAGAATAAGGATAGTACGGATCCGTAATGCCAAGGGAGAGATACTTATTTACTACCGTCTGGGAATATGCGATATTTGCATTATAATGCTGCCACGATTCAGCACAATGGCGCGCGACACCGGTGCTCGCTTTCGTTTCTACTACAAACACACCAACGCGTCGTAGCAGAGACACAAAACGCAAACTGCAAAACGTATCTTCGCTTTGCCAACGAATTACGTGAATATTTCCTTTCCTGTTAGGTAGGCCAAACGGAGGAACGCTAAATGCAAATAAGATTGCTTTTCGCGTTGTTAATATTAATGAATGAATTTTCTCTTCTCGCCATCTTTTTTCTTTTTTTTTTTTTTCTTTTTTTTACTTTTTCCCCTATTTTCTTTTCTTTCCTTTTTTTTTTTTTTACCTACCATCCTGCATTTCATTGCGCAACTTTTTTTCAAACAGGATTTGCTCTTGCTCCCTTACTACTCGTCCCTTTTTTCTTTCTAATCAAAATAATAAATAATAAGATGACAAAGAGGATGATCTTAATGCTAATCTTGATCAATAATAATATTGAAACATTTTCACGATTACTTCAGACAATCAATAAAATACAATAATTTTACAATTATTTTCTATACACAAATTTCCAAATCGTTCGAATTTCCTTGAATACAAATACACCAATCTCGTGATCTCAATCAAAAACCTTCCTCATAGATATCAATCTAAATACGTACTTTATGTAATAACAAGGAAAAAAAGGAAAAGAGAAGAAAGTGTTTTGTCGATCTGTTGTTAGATGATAGATCTCATCTCGTAGAAGCAGCATCAGCAACAGTAGCAACAGCAGCAGCAGCTGTCGAAGCGACGAAATAATCGTAATAGAATTGTCAAAATGAACTCGGCCGCGTTATTTTATGAGGGTTGAATCTAGGCGAGAAAACGCGATCGGTATATACGAGGATAGGGGTGGACTTCTTTACCGGGTGAGCAAGAGAGAAAGATAGACACACACAGACACACATACACACATATACATACAACGGATCCGTGGAGAATCGTTTCCCTGGGGAATTACCGGGTATTATATTGAACTGGAAGGACGACGACGACGACGACGACGACGAGGAGATAGGGGTCTGGTGCAAATGGAGTACCCTGGTAGAATATGCTAGTGTCAGGAGGACGCTTACTAATACCACGGATTATACAGATATCTCTACTGTATATCTTATTCCTGCGATCGCTACTGCATCCTACGTATGTCTAAGTGTTACCTACGTATTACCTACGTACGTGTTTATATAAGTATATGTATGAGGGGGATATAAGTACGTGTATATGTATATATTGGATATATATATATATACGTACCTAACCGGAGCTGCTGCATCTTTCGATAGAAATTAGCATACAACGATAAAAGTTCTCCAGGTCGCGCAGCTAACACTGAGTGTCCTGTGTGTATAACAGAGTGTCCCTCCTCTGCGTTCACACGTACGCGAATAGTATATTTCCTTATAGCGTGTGATTCAACTAAAGTGGTATAGTCAAAAAAAGTTTCTTTGGTGACGGAAGAAGAAGAAAAAGAAGAAATAAAAAGAAAAAAGAATGTAAAGCGATAGCCGGACGACTGACTGATCATCGCTCTTTTTCATTCTGGAAAATAGGAGTATTTTCCTTTTTTTTTTTTTTTGGGTGCGAAAATGAAGAAGAAAATCGAAAGGTCGAACATTGTCTCTCTAATCAAGTTGGTGATCGGCGTTGGGACACGCCGTTTTCTCGATTCGATTGGCCGATTCAGTTCGGCTGAACGTCATATATCCCGTTCTGATAGAAGGTAGAGAAAGGGGATGGGAAGGGTAGTGGAGGAGGAGGAGGTGGAGCTGGCTTGTAGGTGGTAGATGGGGTTACAGGGTTGCCAGATCGCGTAATGAAATATGCGTGACGAGAGGTCCCACGAGTCCTCGACTCACACCAACACCACCATTACTCAGTTCAGTTGAGTTCGGTGCGGTTCGGTCCTGCTGCTCAGGAAGGGTAGCAGCACGTTATATTATTCAATTATGTCATTCCAGTTATACGCACCAGCTACGAGAGCGGTAAAGCGAGAGGTTGCTACGGCGCAGACGCGTTTAACACGCACGTATATAATTGTGTCTATGTATGTGTGTGTGTCTATGAGTATCAGAAAGAGAGAGAGAGAGAGAGTAATAGGAAACGGGGTGGGTAGGGGGAAGGTAGAGAAAATGACGCGATTAGCGACGTAGATCGAAATAATCTCTGGAGTATATATCCTCTCGAAAAATCGATATCACAAGCGAGCCGAGAAATCGTTATAATCTTCCCTCGGGAATCTGCCGATTCCTATCCAGTGTAGTTCTTCCCTATCTTTTTTTCGTCTATTCCTTTTTTTTTATATATATATAGACACTTCCAACGATATTTTATCCCAACGATTTGGATGCATTTAATCGAATAGAATCGAATCTTATTCTAGCGAAATTTGTCTTTTTTCTTTCGTCATGAAAACCGATCTCAACGAAATAATCATCCGCTAGAAATTTATTATTATCATGTATCGCGTGATACTCGTTAACCGATTACTTCCCACCACCCCGTTTCTTCTTTTTTTTCTTTTCTTTTCGATTGCTTTTTTGCAAATGAATAATTAATTAATTTAATCCGTGGAAAAATATAAATGGTAAAATTGTACGTAATTTTAAACAAGGGGATCACCCTACGTGCTTTGGCAACGTCGCAACTCGATACAGACACAAAGACAGAGAGAAAGAGAGAGAAAGAGAGAGAGAGAGAGGGTGGGTAGCTCGCAGTTTCCAGAAGGGGAGCCATTATGAAATTGTAGTTACTCGATTAATTTCAACCCCCCACGGGCGAATTATCATAAGATAATAGGCGCGGACTAATTCGTTCACGCGCGTCCCGAGTTAGCGGTTCAATGAAATGTTTTATTGCCAATTAAAGAGGTGCTCTTTACTTTTCTACCAAAGGCATTGTATTAATTATTCAAAAGAGGGGGCGCCCTCTCTCTCTCTCTCTCTCCTAACCCTCCCTAACTCTCCACCCACTCGCGAAATTACCAAGACGAATTTGAATTGTATTACAAATATATTTCTTCCCTGTCGTTAATTGGTATTAGGAGACGTTCGAATAAATCTTCTTTCTCTTTTTTTACTTTCTTTCTTCTTGTTTTTTTTTTTTTTGTAGCACGGACAAATAACAAACGATTGCGTTCGTTTTTATTTCGATTAAAATTTCGATCGAAATAAAGAGACGAATGAAATGTTTATCGAATTGTAATCCCTAACGAATATTACAATTACGATTTGGATTTATTATTATTATCATTATTACTATCGTCAAAAAGAAATTAGTATGTTATGTGATGTTAAAAATATCGTAATATAATAATTATTTGATTTCTTCGATTATAATCAAACGAGGAAAATCAATTGGATATAAAATCAGAATTTAGATAAATATGACAATTGTAAAGAAAAGAAAAGAAAAGAAAAGATTCTAGCTATTAAATTGAAAGGTAATGGAATCAATTTATTTAATTAGAGACAGGTAGTGGGGAGGGGGGAGGAGGAGGAGGATTGATATCGAATGTAAATAATATTTTCCAAGAAAAGCGTATGGTTCGAACATTGAAGGATAAATATCGAAAGGTAGGAAAAAGTAGGATGATGGTTTTACGGTCAAATCGTTTCGGCTACGATTACGAAGATGACGAGAACAACAACAACGACGAGGAGGAGGAGGAGGTGGATCACTATGATGAAAGAAAGTCAGAGAGGTGTGAGATGATCGTGTGCCGACAAAAAAAAAAGGACGATAGGAAAAACGTGAGGCGATTTTGGACGACAGTGGAGAAACGAAGGATAATAAATCAACGAAGCCTGAGTTTTCCCGTGCCGATGACAAACACAATAAGTCCCAATTTCGGTCATTTATATACGCTACGCCTGGGATAATATGACGGCGGATCCTTTGTGCACACACACACACACACACACGCGCGCGCGCGCGAGGGGGGAGGGTGCCACGAGGAGGACGCACACGAGTGACGTCACTTACAAGGACATAAATCAAAGCGAAGGACGAAGCACGCCAACACCAACACCAACACCTTCGCCATCACCATAGCTATCGCCAACGTCCCGGATGCGGCACCAATTCCCTAGGGAACGACCCCTATCTTACGGATATATATATATATATATATATTCTTCTTTGACTTTCTTCAAAAAGACTCTTCTTCTTCTTCTTCTTCTTCTTTTGGAAATCTTTAGACAATGTTACTTTTATTATTCTACTTAACACCGATTTATTTTTCTTTATTAGCCTAAGATTATTTTTTTTTTAAATCTCGAATTAATTATTATATTGATCTTCTATAAAACATAATTTCTTCTTCCTCCTCTTCTTCTTCTTCTCGAAATTTTTATTCAATTTTATTATTCATACCGAACATCGATTTATTTTTCTTTATTCGCTTATGATTATTTTTTTTAAATCTCGAATTAATTATTATTGAACTTCTATAAAACATAATTTCTTCTTCTTCTTCTTCTTCTCAAAATTTTTATTCAATTTTATTATTCATACCGAACATCGATTTATTTTTCTTTATTCGCTTAAGATTATATTTTTCAATCTCGAATTATTTGTTTTCTACAAAATATAACTTCTTCTTCTTCTTTTTTTCTAAAATTACAAACAAATACGATTAATATAGTGGATGTATATCGTTTTCTTAGATAAAAATGAATTTATTTTATATCTATTTATTAGGAATTTGATGATTTGATATAAAAATCGAATAGTTCATCGAATTAACAAATATGCTTTGTAATATCCGACACTCGTTCTACTAGAAAGCGGAGATCGCAATAGAAAGATTTCCATATACGAGTTGGTCGTTCATTCGTTCGTGTGTGAGTCTATCGAAGTGAGTCGCGTCTTTCTTTTTCTCTCTCTTTTTCTCTTTCTCTTTATTTCTCTATAGATCGGATCTAGTCACGCGTGCAACGGAACTCGCACGGCAGCAAAACGAGAAAGGCGCGTTGCTCGTTCCCCAACTAATGTGCCTTTCAGTCGCGTGCGTATCCGTTTAAGAGGGAGAAAACGTTATGATAGGACGTTCCTAAGACCGTTTCCGGTTTCCGGGATATGTCAATTTTCCAAAATCTCCTTGTTCATTGATTTTCTTCTTTTTCTATTCCATTCTTACTCATCGATACAAGTACATTGTACATCTAAACATATATTCATATAATATTAATAAAATTGATATCAACAATATTTATAAATAAATTAATTCTCAAAAGATATGCATTTTAAAAGATATAAGACACATCAGAATATTAACTTTCCAAAATCTCGTTCATTGATTTTTTTTTCCTATTCCATTCTCACTCATCAATACAAGTATAATCTAAATATATATTCATATAATATTGACAAACTTAATATCAACAATATTTAGAAAATAAACAACTTTCCAAAAATTATATAACACAAGCTTTAACAACAAAAAAACTAAATAAACCTTATGCGTAAGGTAAGTAATCCAATATTTCATAATTAAACCTATACGATGATACTGGTCGCTAATAAATTCATTGTTAACGCGACTATTTAAAAATAAACTTTTACCAGAACAAGAAAAAAAACAATACAATATTTCATAATTACATTTATAAGATCCTTTTTTTAATAAAAAAAAAGAAACGCATAACAATTATCGATCCCAACGAGATAAATTTTACGGAACGGATCAATGTGCCGTTATTAAAAAGAAAAAATAGAAAGGAAAAAAAAAAGCTTTTAACACAGAAACAGTATTGTACGTACGCTTATCGTTAACTCAGATCATCGATAAGGTTCTGGGATTAGCCGTTAAGTGAATCGTCAAATCGTTTCTACCTTCCCCAAGCTGCTTGATGCATGGACATTGGACACATGTATCGCATGCTGTGCAAACAGACCATGGATGTACGATACATATATTCTTCCCTTCTTTATTCCCCCTTTTCCCCCTTCATTCTGTTACTCTCTTTTCACCATAAGTTCTATCTCCTTTTTCTCCCAAGGGGGGGGGGGAAAGGTTTGCTTCTCTGCTTCACTCTTTTGCTCGTTCACACGTACATAGAGATGAACTTTCCTATTCTCTCTCTCTCTCTCTCTCTCTCTTTTACTTTTACTCTTTGTTCTCACTTTTTTTATTCTCTGTCACTTAGCTCCGTTCGATTCCTCGGCTTCTTTTTTTTTTCCTTCCCTCTTCTTTTTTTTTTTTCCCCGAGAGTAGCAGCATCGAGCTGCCTTCTGTTTATCCAGCTGCCGTATTTAAATGTTTCACTCTTTCTCTCTCTCTCTCTCTCTCTCTCTCTCTCTCATTCTGTCTCTCTCTCTTGGTTCCATCTAACGCACCGTAAAATTATGCAAAAATCCCTATAAAATATGTAAGTCCCCTCTAATGCACCGAGAAATTGTCGCGTTAGGTCTACGGACTCGCCTATGGGATTATTATGTCGTCTTCGCGTGACCCAATCGGATGAATGCTACTGGCTTCGAAGATGTGAAAGAATCAAAAGGGGAATAAGGTGATGGTAGTGAATATTCCTGTGTGTGCGTGTGTGTGTGTGGGTGGTAGGGGAGGACACGGCGGGGTGTTCCTATTCGTTAAAAAAAGGGGTGGTTTTATTCGATTGGATGTTACGCTCGACATTTAATGCAGAACTAAAGTCATTCGTGATTCATACGCAAAGTGACATAATTAATGACTTCTATTTTTTTTATTTCCTTTTCTTTTTCTTCTTTTCCTTTTATACTTTTTTTCTTCTTTGTTTTATACAAAATGTGACCTGCGAAAAGAATCTTTGTAATATAATAAATTCGGTAATATATGTGCATATATATATTTAATTAATTTAATTAATTGACATTTCACATGCAGAACTAAAGACATTCGTGATTCATACGCAAAGTGACATAATTAATGACTTCTATTTTTTTTCTTTTTGTTTCATACAAAATGTGACCTGCAAAAAGAATCTTTGTAATATAATCAATTCGGTAATATATGCACATATATATATTTTATTAAATGAATTAATTAGCAATCAAGAAAGAGTTAAAAATGATTTTAATTATATTTAAAAAAAAAAGAAAAAGAAAAAAAGAAGAAATTTCATCGGTCTTATTATTTAATAATTTATATCTCTACAAATATTATATTATATTTAAAAAGGAATAATATTATTAGAGAGAAAAAAAGGGTGGAAAAAAAATAATTAGGTCATTCGGGATAATTTGAGTAGAAGGTAAAAGTATTTTCAATATGAGACCCAGTTGGTTGGTCGGTTGGTTGGTTGGGCAAGGGGTAAAGAAAGAAAGAAAGTAAGAAAGAAACAGAAGCTGTGTCCTTCGTGGAAAGGAGAAGGATTGACGTTTTTTATTATAACGATTCGTCATAGTTTGTTATACGTGGAGAAGAGAGCTCGTATCAAGATGTGTGGTCCGGTAATTAACGGCTGGACCGTACCGCATTCAGAAGCATATAATATATCACGTCCGGCCCATCACCGGGCCGATACTACCCGACGCGGAATTTGAAAAACCACTATCGCCGGCTCCGGCGAATTAAGGAAGACAGATTGGCCGATAGAATGTTGCCTTTACTTTTTATCCTAACTCCGTTCACATGTGCGAACTTATCGCGATGTGATTTCTTTCGATGACGTATGCACGTATGTGTGTTATACCTTTGCTAATAAATTACACAAAAAAGAAAGAAAAGAAATTAATAATAACGATTAAGAAGTTAATATAGTCTTCGTGATTCTTCCTTTTTTCTTTTTTATGAACACTCTAATATATTTATCGTAATAAAATATAGATCTTATAAATCGCGGATTAGAAGATGTGATTTCTTTCGATGACATATGAATATACATAATTATACCTTTGGTAATAAATTTCTCTTCTCCCCTTAAAAAAAAAAAAAAGAATAAATAATTATAATAACGAGTAAAAGTTCATAAGGTTCTCGTGTTTCTTTTTTCCTTTTATCTTTTTTTTTTCTTTTTTTTTTGATAAACACTGTAATATTTATCAAATAAAAAAGAATATGAATATATAGATCTTGTGTAGATCGAGTTAAAGGATCAAGATCGTCGTAGATCCTCTCAGTTGGTGGTACCTTAAAGACTAAAAGAAAGTATGAGAGAGAAAGAGAAAGGTCAGGATGCATAGCAATTTGTAGGTATCAGCTAGCAGGTTGTCAGGTGTCAATGGGGGGGCTCCAATGTCAGCAGGGGTTCCATTGGGTAACGCCGCTAATACCAGGAGCGCTTATTCCGATGGCCCCCCATGATTCCATGCCACGTTCCTTTCCTCTTTCCCTCCTCTCTCATTTCGTATCGTTTTATCTTCATTTCTGTCACCGTCTTTCCTTATCTCCCTTTTTTCGTGTTTGTGTGTGTGCGTGTTTTTTTGATTCTTTCGTATCGTGTATTAAAACGGCAAAAGTATTATAACAACGTCAAAAATTAAGATAATATTCGAAGACTCGTTGTTGAGAAAAAAGAAACACAATTTCCCTTACGATATTATTACGAAATTATTATTATGTTGATTTCTTATATATTTGATTATTTCTATTGAAAAATAAGAATTATTAATTATTGAAATAAACGAATTTGAAATATTTTCATGGTAAATTTAAATTCCCGTCGTTTGAATTTGATTTATTATTGAACATCTTTTTGTAATTCGACGTCAAATATTTGTTTAAAATGTTTTATGATAGATGATACCACTGAGAAAGTGTATATACGATATTTTTATAGAAGAACGTACCTGATAGTGAATCATACGAATAATAAGATCATCGTTATAATATTGGAATTTCTAATACGTAATTAAAATTAACAATTTACTATATATATATACATAATATGCAAATATTTTAAATAAAAGGTTCCTGCTACCTTGTAATATATTATGTAATCATAATATAAATACAATACAAAATACATTAGCATAATGTGTGCACTAACCCATTGACAATATTCTTTTATTTTTCCTTATTCATCGACGCGTAATATAAATCACAATAAAAAAGGATAAAACAATTATCGTACGACGTGAAGATAATTTTGTTGGCGTCTCGTTGACGGGATTAATAATAATCTACCTGGTGAACGTTAATTACAAATATCCTAAATGAACAAATTCCTACTATCTTGTAATACATTAAATAATAAAAAAACAACAAACAATACAACAACACATTAAATAATATAATTACAATAGAAAATAAATTAGCATAATTCGTGCACCAATCCATTGAAAAATATTCTTTTACTTTTGCCTATTTACACACATACGCATCGACGCTTAACTATAACCCACGTTGGTATCGTTGACGGGATTAATAATAATCTACCTTGTGACCGTTAATTTAAATATCCTAAATGAACAAATTCCTACTATCATGTAATACATCAAATAATAAGAAAACAACAAACAATACAACAACATTCATAATATAATTACAATAGAAAATAAATTAGCATAATTCGTGCACCAATCCATTGAAAATATTCTTTTATTTTTGCCTATTCACACACATACGCATCGACGCTTAACCATAACCACGTTGGTATCGTTGACGGGATTAATAATAATCTACCTGGTGAACGTTAATTATAAATATCCTAAATGAACAAATTCCTACTATCTTATAATACATCAAATAATACAAAAAAAAACAAATAATACCACAACACATTAAATAATATAATTACAATACAAAAAGAAACATTAGCATAATTCGTGCACCAATCTATTGACAATATTCTTTTATTTTTTTCTATTCTATATCGACGTTTAACCATAACAACCACGTTGGCGTCTCGTTGACAGGATTAATAATAATTTATCTGTTGGATGTTGTTGTTAGTATTGTAACATTTATTCTTTTATTTTTATTTTGATTCCATCCATTGTATTAACGAGAGTAAGAATGATGACGTTACACGATATATGCTTATTACCGAACCACACCGGATGGAGATCAATATTCATAAGTTAACTTACTAGCTAACTTACTATACATGTTTGGTAGGACACCACCACCGAGCTCGCCGACTGTGGCGACCAGGCATTATTATTTTAATCAGTCAGTATAATGTCTAACTGCAAATTACATAGTGGATTCGCTTAACGACCGGAAGAAGCTATACCACCACCGCCACCACCCCTCCCCATCCCTCCCCCTTCGTCCCAGCCATAACCAGCCGGATGAGGAATTACTCTACGAAACCGGAAAAAAGATATGCACGCTTCGCGACGTCATTTCGCGACGTATATTTTCATTTTAAAACGCTATACCTTGCTTAATTGTTTCTCGATAATCGGATGTAATAATATTAAGGTGAACCAAAAGTTTCGTGTGCCTTTTGTTTTATTATTATTATTATTATTATTATTATTAATATTTCCAAACTAAATTTTTTCAAAAACATTACGTTATGTAGTTTCTAATATTATCATTGTCATCAGGAATTTTGATGCCCATCTCGAATTTGTCATTTGTTTTTTTTTTTTTTTTTTTCTAATAACCAACCCAACGATTTCGAATACTTTTTTCTTTTTCTTTTTTCGAAACATTTGATTTGAGAATTTTATTGCATCGTACGTTATTTATCTCTTTTTTTTTTTTTTTCTCTTTCATATTTTTTTTGTGTCAGGTCGTGAATTATTTTCTCGAATTCATGACTTCGAGCAGTTTAGTGTTCGTACGCGTGTGTTTCATCATTTTTTTGAATATATATGACCGATTATTTAAGCGTACGTATTTGTAATATGTATTTACGTATGCATATACGTGTGTGTTTTTTTAGTGGGCGAAAATATTTCCAAATGAATTTTATCGTTTTACGAGAAAGAGTCAATCATTGATAAAAGAAATAATAATAATAATAATAATAATAATAATAATAATAATAATAATAATAATAATAAAATATACATATGTATATTTATATTCATGTTTATCCATCGATATCTTGTCTTCTCATAGTAAAAACTTTTTAATGACCGGATATACTTTTACTTATATATATATGTGCATAATATGAACATATATATGTATATATTCGTATCATTTCAAATCCATTGACCTTTCATATTTATCCAGTCCTTTTCTTTTTGTAATAAACTTCAACAACTGTCCATATTTCAAAATATCCAAGGTTTCCATTTTCTTCTTTCGTGAAATTTCACTTTTGACCTTACACACCGTATACATAATTATAGCTTTTCATAAATCGAAAAGGGAATAATATAAACAAAAAAATAAATAGAGAAAAAGATAAAGAAGAAGGAGACAAAAGAAGAGAGAGAGAGAGAGAATTCATTTTCTTGGGAAAAAAATTGAAAAAGATACGAATAAAAAACAAGCAAAATAATCGAAGAAGAATAGAAAATAAATGTAGTCGATCTCGTATTCGACGCGTGTTACACAGAGGAAAGGTGTGGGGTTAGGGTGGGAGGGGGGAAGGGGTCTCGTAGCTAACGATTTTCACGGTAATGATCGTGGAACATCTTGCAATAAAGGGGCGACATCATTTTTCACGATTTAATCCAACTCGATCTGTCTCGAATCTTCTCTCTCTCTCTCTTGCTCGCATTTAAGCCCCCTTTAACCCCCCCTCCCTTCTCTCTTACCTTTCCCCGTGTCCTCTCTTATCTCTTTGAAAGTAGGCAAGCAAGCAAGCAAGCAAGCAGAGAGCAAAGAGAGATAGAGATAGAGAGAAAGACAACTTTTAATTACCGACATATCACCGTCCAAGAAAAAAAAAAGAAAAGAAAGAAATAAATAAAAGAAAGAAAGAGAGAACATCGAAGAAAGGGGAGAAAAAGGAAAAGGAAGGAAGGAAAGAAGGAAAGAAGAACATCGAAGAGCTCGTTATTGATTGCTTCCTTGTTTATTGTATATTTTAGATTTAATTCGAAGACCTGGGAAGGGAGAAGAGAGAGAGAGAGAGAAAGAGCACCGGGTCAGAGGGCACGTTAAGAAAAAAGAAAAAGAGAGAGAGAGAGAGAAGAAACAAGAGGGGCCTAGAGGGGTGGGGTGGTGGTGATGGTGGAGTGGAGGTAGGTACCAAGGCTGCAATAGCTGTCAAACGGTTTCTCGTTTTTTAAATCCCTCTTGTAAAGTAAAATGAGACAAGGTTCTCTCCTTCTTCCCTCTCTTCTCCTCTCACCATCTGTTATTTCCCCCCTCCCTCCCTCCCTCCCTCCTCACTCTTTCGTAGATCGTAGAACCAATCCTCTGTACTCGGAGGAGGGTCGCAACGTGGAAGCAGAAAGAAACTCGTCATCCTCTCCTTTTCTTTCACCTACACCTACAACCACCACCACCACCAACACCACCCCCGGAACTACCCTTGCGATCAGCTACCCTCCTCCTCCTCCTCCTCCTCATTCTCATCCTCTTCCTGCCCTTCGCCACTTTTTCTTCTTCTTCTTCTTCTTTTTCTTCTTCTCTGATAATTCGCGTCATACAATCGTGTACTATTTTCTTGTATCTCTTTCTCTCTCTCTCTCTCTTTTCTCTCTTTCTTTCTTTCTTTCACTTTTTGTTACTTTTTCTTCTTTTTTTTTTATCTATCTACTACTCAGTAGCACCTTCTTCGTCTTACATTCTCACAAATGGTAGGAAAGTACTCCCGAAGATTTAGCGTTTGACAGTTTTATTGGCCGGTGTCGATTGGATTTCGAAATCATGCCGCGAACGTAGTATCTCGCGAGAATCTCGAGATTCTCTCTCTCTCTCTCTCTCTCTCTCTATCGATATACTACTACGAAACCTATCTATCTCGAAGATACTACTCTCGAAGAGAATCTTCACGGCCGTGAAGCGTAAGATTTTACGGTCCGTGAATGAAAATTCAAAGTTAATTCTATGATTTTCTTCTCCGAGGGTGAATTCGACCTAAATTTGTCAGATTTAGGACACTTTTCTTTTACTTTTCTTTTATCACATATATATGGGAATAAATGTTTTTTGGTTCGTTATTGTTGTTCGTCGTCGTCGTAAAAATTCGTGTATTGAAATATTCGTAAAATGGACAAGTCACAAATTAATTTTCATCCAGATGGTTGATGATACGTTAAAGGTTGCAGATGAATGAAACGCAACATTAATTTGATTAAAATTACATCAATTCATTTCTATATACCTACATTTCTAAATACATACATATACAAATACATCTATATAATGAATGTAATATAATAATAATAATATTAATAGGTTTATCCTGTAAAATAAAATAAAATAAAATATTAAGGTATATCAAAATACATATGTTCGTCTGTAGCAACCTGTACGAT
The DNA here is from genome assembly GCF_010416935.1 of Polistes fuscatus. Lineage (NCBI taxonomy): Eukaryota > Metazoa > Arthropoda > Insecta > Hymenoptera > Vespidae > Polistes > Polistes fuscatus. Next base: position 9,799,901 of record NW_025113118.1, on the reverse strand, counting down.
CTCGTTTACAGGTATCTACCTACCTACCTACCTACCTATCTACCTACCTACCAACCAACCTATCTACCAACCAACTATCGTTTGCGAGATTGACAATCGCGGAATTTCATTTGTAGGCCGCTTGGCTGTAGTGATAAATAACGGGGATATAAATGACGTATGTACGTGCGTACGTTTCGAGACATACAGATAAACACATATATCTCAACATTACATTTATACTCACATACGTATATTCATACATACATGCATACACTATTGGTCAAAAGCTTGAAATTCTTTACCGATTTTTCCTCAAATGTCGAATACATCGAATAAATTTGAAAACATTATTTATCGTTATATTATATATACGAAATATTAAACAAGTTTAAAAAAAGATTTCTCTCAGCTATAATACTCTTATATAATTTGTACATCCACAATTTTGAAGGAACAATTCTTGGCATGATTATTCCTATTGGAAAAAAATCTTTGAAAAAATTTCTGAAAAGAGAGTACGATAATAATATACAATTAAAAATCTTCATCGGAAAATTAATTTCAAGAATACTTATAGAATATTTCAAGACTATCTCGTTAAAAGTCAAGATAAAAATAATAATTACGACATATAAGAAATATAATATCGATAAAATTTGTCGACTAATAATATTTCAAATCTTTCGTTGCACCAAATTGCAATTTATTTCTCGAAATTTACGTAAGATTTCCAAACTTTTGACCGATATTGTACGTACAAACATACGCATATACACACACATATATATATAAATATATATATATATATCTCGTGTAAATTGTAAAAGTTGTGTTGAATCGCATGACCGAGAAGGTAGAAGGTACATAGACTTATTTAATAATTTATATTATGCACCGTGGACATAAATCGATGGGTCCGAAAGGGCAAAAAGAAGGGCATGATGTATGGGCTAATTTGACGTATCGCGGGGGCCACCGATCGTAGCCGCCATGTATGGCTGAATGACCGACTGTAAATTACTGGCACGTCCTGCAAAAACCGTCCAGGAGGGTCTCGAGGTTTTCTCTTGACTGACATTCGACGTCCATCGGCGTCGAAGTCTCATCGACACTCGAATCCCCCATTAGCTTCGCTCGATGTAAACGTTAAATTGACCTCTCTCTCTCTCTCTTACTCTTTCTCAAAGTATACTCTTTCTTTCTTCATCTGTCTTTCTCTTTCTTTCATTCTTTCTTTATCCTTATACTACTTTTATACTCTTTAAGAAGAAACCTGCCCTTCTTCCAACATTTCCAATTTTGTAGTTGCTTTAGTTACGTTTTAAGGAGAGTTACCCTATCGAACCAGTTACTTATACTCTTTTCTTAATATATATGTGTACATGATTTTTTATACGATTCGACAAATGTAGATGATTAACTAACCTTGAATCTCTTAAAGGGATTTCATTTTTTAATCGATAATCGTAACAGTCGATCGATGTTTTATATATATGGGTTATATGCAACACATATTTTGTTACATATTATTTATATTCATTATTATAATATCAAATTTTCCAATTTTTGCATCATATATATATATTATAAAAATAAATCATAAAATAACATTTTTCTTCGATTTTTTGTAAAATAAATGACAATGATCTTAACGAATGTGTGTATTTTTTTTTAAGTCTTAAATTAATATATATTTATTATTGCATATTATTTATATTAATTACTATAAATATAAATCATAAAATAAATTTCTTCGTATTCTCCTTGTAAAGTAAATGGCAATGATGTTAATGAATGTTTTTTTTATTTTTTTGTAGAGTTCATTAATGTGAATGAAATTCAAAATATTACGGAAGATTCGGAAAAGGAAAGAAATAAAGATAGATAGAGGATAGTAAAGTAAGAAATATTTGTTTAAAGGCACGGATTACTACGAACTATGGCTAACGCATTCTGCGGCTAGGTTTTTGTCGCGGAATTTGTTGGACCACCGCCGAGATGAAGCTGTTCTTCCTCTCGCTCGGACTTACTACTTGTAGGTTGTGTTTCTTCTTCCTCAACGAGAAGAGAGAAAGAGAAAGACAAAAAGAGAGAGAGAAAGAGAGAGAGAGAATGAGTGAGTGTTCGTTCTTCCCTCTCTTTCGTAAAATTCTCACGCGTGCCTTCGACGGAATCGAGGCTACTACGACGAAATGAAAAAGAAAAAAAAAAAGAAAAAAAAGGAAACAAAATCTGCTCGACTTGTGTCTCATGGTGTGGTGGTACGAACGAATTTCTGAGATCTTCGAATTGTTCCTCGACGTGATTCCTGTTCGTTCGTTCGTTCTTTTTTTTTCCTTTTACTTTTTTATTTTTTCAAACTATTTCTTTCTTTCTTTATTTATTTATTTATTTCGAGTAGCAATTAATTTAATAACTATAAATAGTTAATTACTCTCTCGGTTTTTTTGGGAACAACAAAATAAAACGCACACATACACGCATATACTCTCCCCTCAACGATCATATTTAAACTCAAATAATACGATCAACGATTTGTTTACAAATTATGCAATCTATCAAAAATAAAAAGAAATGTATTATACGAATAATCAAATGAATGAATTATCTAACTCAAACGTGTAACAATATCGCGATCGTTAGAAAATCAGTGGAAGTGAAAAAGAAAAAATAACAAAACTAATCCCATAATCCAATCTATTATTCTCCATACAAATATCTTTCAATTTTTCAATCTTTCATTATCATATATATATTAATCCAACAAGAATAATATGTATCAAATGCAAAAATATTGTAGTAACTAAAGAATAATAGAATAATACTTGAGAGAAGAGAAAGGTATAGAAAACGTTAGGGAAAGGAGAACAGAGGAGGGGGCTATGGGGTTGGGGGTGGTGGGGGGAATAATAGCTTTTCGGGAAGCCACCCACGGAGCGAGAAGATACGAGTGAGGATTTCTCTTGATCATTTAGATCGCGCCGGCTCGCCTTTATGTGCATATTATGTATTTATTATGGCGGCCTACCGAGAATCGGCCGCGACAAAACCATAGGAGCAACCTTAAAGGAGTAGAGAGAAGTCTTCCCGATCATCTTCCTCCTTTTGCTTCTTCGAGCACCGAGGGGGGGAGAGAGAGAGAACAGAAGAGAAGCCCCCCTCACCCCTACACACTCTTCTCGTTCCACGTAATGTTCCGATCCTGGCGGGTCGTCTTCAACCTCCCCCAGCTCCCCCCAGCCCCCCCGTAACCCCCCTAGCTCCTGTATTTCTCTTTCTATCCTTTTTGCTGATCTTTCTCACTCTTTCTATCTACTTCAGTGTCCTCTTCCTCCTCCTCCTCCTACTCCTCGTCGTTCGTTCGTTCGTTCGTTCGTTCGTCTTGGTGGCTCATTAATTGACACCGTGATACTTGCCCAGCCCGATCTTGGTGGTCCACTTGCCTTTAACGATACCCTAAGCATCTCTCTCTCTCTTTCTCTCTTTCTCGCTCTTTCTTTGTTTCTCTCTCTCTCTCATCGATTTCGATCCTTGTCGCCAGACCGATCGCGATCTCTTTGCCTGATCATCCACAGGAAGAAAGCTCGCGAATCATCTCGCAAAAAGGATCCTTCACGGTTCTCTCCTCTCTATTTTCTCATTCGATATTTCTTTTAAACTTTGAAGAATCTACTCGAAGAAAGGAAAACGTTTCGCGACGTGTTTCTATACATGTATAGGTGCATGTATATGTGGTTTGTTCTTCATTTGATTTGATGGTAACGAAATTGACGATTGATTTAACGTTGTATCGTTTTTAATGTTAAAAAGTGTGTATTAGAGATAATTGGGTATATAATTTCATGTGTAAGTGGGTGTGTATTTATGTTTTGTTTTTCATTTGATTTTATAATAACACAATTGACGATTGATTTAACGTTGTATCGTTTTTAATGCTAGGAATGTGTATGAGAGATAATTGGGAATATAATTTCATGTGTAAGTGGGTGTGTGTTTGTATGTATATATGTTTCATCCTTCTTTTGATTTTTTAGTATCAAAATTGACGATTGATTTAACGTTATATTGTTTTTTATGTTAAAAAGTGTGTATGAGAGATAATAGGGTATATAATTTCATGTGTAAGTATGTGTGTGTTTGTATGTATGTATGTTTTATCCTTCCATTGATTTTATAGTAATAAAATATAGTAACAAATGTCGTATCAAAATAATAACAATTAATTTAACGTTGTATCATTTTTAATGTTAAAAAGTGTGTATAAGAGATAATGGTGAATATTATTTCATGTTTAAGTATGTGTGTGTTTGTATGTATGTTTTATCCTTTCTTTGATTTTATAGTAATAAAATATAGTAACAAATGTCGTATCAAAATAATAACAATTAATTTAACGTTGTATCATTTTTAATGTTAAAAAGTGTGTATTAGAGATAATAGGGTATATAATTTCATGTGTATGTGTGTGTATTTATGTTTTAACCTTTCTTTGATTTTATAATAACAAAATTGACGATAGATTTAACGTTGTATCGTTTTAAATATTAATAATGTTTACGAGATATAATGGGGAATATAATTTAATAATCGATACTTTGGATTATTTTGTTGTTTGTTCGAGTCTTACAGCAAATTTTGATTACATCAAACGAGGAAAAAGCCCGGTCAATTGGAATACGAGAAAAAGATCATGGTATATATCTCGAGAAGTAAAGATTCGTTGTATTGACGGAGTAATTCTCTTCCTGCCTTCCGAGAAGCCAGTTTCAAATTCAAAGAACTCGACTCGAAATTCACGGAATTCGACGTTCGAGCGGTTCTGATGAGAATCTCTCTCGGTGAAGTACGATACTTTTTTTTCCCTTTGTATCCAACAAAGAACTGGTATACCCCGTTTTTTTTTTCTTTATTTCATTTTATTTTATTTCATTTTATTTTGTCACTTATTTTACATCTCTTTTATATATATATCAGTTAATTATCCATTCTTATAAATTATCTTTTCGAAGTATTTTATCATAGATTTTACTTTTATACAGTAAAACGTATTCAAAGTAATTTGGTAAGAAAATTAAATTCTACGTTGATATAATGAAAATTCTTCTATCGACGCGACTGAAATATTTTTTTCGAGCATGTAAGAGAAACAAATTCGGAAATGCAAATATTCGAAACCTATATCGTAAATTTATCGAACAACGATTTTGTATAATACAAAAATTTTTGTGAACGTATATACGAAAAAATTCCTCCATCAATAGTTTCAGTACGAAAAATTCTACCGACTAGATAAATAACGTTTCGTTTTGCGTAAAGAGAGAGAAAGAACAAAAATGTAAAATACTAAATAAATATTGAAACATTTGAGATCGATTCACGTAACAATTCGTCGTAAATTTGTCGTAACTAAACAACTTTGGTATAAATATTAAAACATTTATTGCGTAAAAAAAAAAAAAAAGACAAAAAGGAACAAAAAAAATTCAATCGATTTTATAAATTTTATTACGATCGCGTAAGAAGGAAAGAAAGAAAGAACCCACCCCCCGCCCCCTGCCCCTCTTCACCCGCCATCAGGTAAAATAAAAATATTCGTACTCGTCACGTACGATGCTTATGGTTAAGCATCCAGATTTTAGGTCCGAGTAACGTTGTAATACATTTATCGGACAATCTGTAAGCCAAAAACGAACGATGATGGTAAAAAAAAGTTGAAATTGACGTTGCGCTCGTTAGAAATAAAATAATCGTATGATCGTTCTTTTTGTTTTTTTTCTTTTCCTTTTTGACAAAACTCACATAAGTCGTCGTCCTCCTACTATTGTAACTGGGCCGATTCTCATAAACGCATTTACATTCCTTTCAATGTCGTGTCGACGTTAACCAAAGGCCACACAAACGTATTATTATTCCGGACTTGATTCGTTCGATTTGTCGGACGCCTCTAACAGCCATAAGTTCTGCGCACGGAATTCTATAGCAGCGGACGCGTTACAGAAGAAGAAGAAGAAGAAGAAGAAGAAGCAGAAGCAGAAGAAGAAGAAAAAGAAAGACAAATATATATATATATATGTATAGAAAGAGAAGGAATATTAACGATTAAAAAGATCAAACAAATTTTGATTTAATCATAATCATAATAATAATATCTTCATATATCATTATACTACTAATTTTGATTTCTCGTACGATTACATTCGTATCCGTTATCATTAATTGGGAACAATACTTGAGTAGTAGAATTTTCTAATCCTTTTGTAGCTCGTAAAGAAGGAATAAAAAATAAAAATAAAAAAAGAGAAAAAAAAGGAGGAAGTAGAATAAGAATAACAATAATAATAATAATAAGAAGAAGAAGAATAAGAGAAAGGAGAACGCGAGTGGATGATGACGTTAGTTGGCGCGTAAGTATTCAAAGATCGATCGAAAGTTGGCCCGTTTCTCGATAAATTGTTATTCCGTGCGTTTACGATGTAATAATAAATTATGATTCTCTTTTGAAATAGGTGGGTGCTACGGAGGATTCCTAACGGGGTCTTTTATTCTCTCTCCCTCTCTCTCTCTCTCTCTCATATACACATACTCTCTTTTTTTCTTTCTTTTCTTTCTTTATCTTTCACTTGGTCTCTCTCTCTCTCTTTTTGGTTTTCTCCGTCTCCTTCGAACCGAGACTCTATATTTACGATTATAATGTCCGCATAGCATTATTTCGATCTGGGAAACGCGAGCATGACGGAATGCCAGTCGAGCTATCATGCCGTCGCATAACAATACTTAACCGTTGGTACACATCGGGCACAGTGTTGCACACGATGGACACGACGTACACGCATTGATATTCGAATCATATATGAATATGATTATAGCGAGTAAAATGCGAGTTGAACTCTTCTTTTCTCTTCTCTTTTCTTCTCTTCTCTTCTCTTTTTCTTATTCTTCTTCGCATAACCATGTTATTCTTTTTCTTTTCCAAAAAAAAAAAAATAAAGAATATTATTACAAAAGAAAATAAAACAATATCAGACTGGTTCTAAGTGTGAAAGCACCCTTTTCCGTCGCACGATCGAAAGGGATCATTGAAATATTTTTTTGGTAATATGATTTTTTTTTCTTCTTATGAATATCATTCAAGAAATAAAAGAGAGAGAGAGAGAGAGAGAGAGAGAGAGATAATGTGATTAAATGTGAAAAATAAACGAAGGGTCATATTCGTAGTGTTGATTTTATTTTGGTTTTTTTTTTTAGATTTATTAATCGTATCGAATAACGAATTTTTTCGTTTATACATCAGAAAGTATTTCATTTGTATTTGATTTGTTCAATTAAACGATATCGTATTATATTATTGATCGGTGTATAATATACAGAAACAATAGGATGACACGTAAAAATATGATTATTTAATCTTCATCATTTCGTACAGCAATTTTTTCTTATGAATATGATTAATTGATTTCTTTTCTTTTGGATATTAAAATAATGAAATTTCAATTACTTTGAATTTGAGACGATCGTTGTATAGAATTTTCTTGTAGATTATAAAACAATTTGTAACATTTAATTTGTATAATAATAATTGTAATGATTATAATAAATAAATAGAAAAAAAATTGTTCACACGTTAAAAATTAACTTCGAATTTCCGATATAATTATCGAGTAAAAATTGTAGGAATTTGTGTTCCCATATTTTTCTTCTTCTTCTCCTACTTCTTTTTTTCTCGTCTATTGTATTTTATCGAGAAAGAGTCGGGAATTTATAATCCATAGTCGAATGTGATCCGTGTCACGAGTATATTTTCTTAAGAAAGTATCCAGCGTGAGTTGACTACGATTACCTTTCTAAACGCCTCCACGAAATAATTGTATATCAATTGGTACATTTCCTTTGTAAACAGTGAAACAGAAAGAGAAAGAGAAGGAAGAAAAGAAAGAAAGAAGGAAATAAATATATATATACATATATATATAAAAAGACGAAAAAAAGGAGGGAAAAGAAAAAGAAAAGTGAACCGGTCCTAGTATCCTTGTAAGTAATAAATATTAGTGGCCCACCCGTTGGTTTAAGAACGATTGTAATTTCCAAGGAGCATACGGTGCATTAGAACATGATCGTGTATGTGACATGCACGCCACTTTGGTGTCATGGTGTTCCGCATCGTGCGTGGGAACCGTCCAGGTCACGCGTCTAAGTACCGCGTGCGGAATTGTTAAGTGGTCTAAGAAAAACATTAGCTTGCTTTAGACGATAGACACCAATGTCTACGATCAATTCGTTCTTATTGCACTCGGAATTGTCACGTTTCAATTCGATACATTTAACTACGAGTCTTATTTTCAGATTTTTCTAATCAATGTCACGCATATACGCGTATACCCTCGCAAACATATGGAAAAATGCACATCAGTTGGCTTTTATTATATCTCGTTGATCATAATATATTTTAATTATCTAAACAAAATTTGTATATACGATACACGAAAATATTTTTCCTATATAGAAATGATTTTGTAATATATAATTATTTGTTTTATTCGAATTGATATATTTAATCGCGCATAAATAAAACACTAATTCATTCGAATTATCTTTAAATAAATTTTGTATTTTTTAATTATAACCGTTTGTATGATATAAAAATTAATTACGTTTTGTAATATGATAATTATTATTCTTAAATACAATTGATTATCTACACGCGTACACGTATACATATGGCACGTGTTCGCTTGTCGTACATTGCTCATTATAATTTGTTGTAATTATCTAAATTAAATTTGTATTCGATCGTAATTAATCATTTTTAATAGCATACAATGAATTTAAAATGAGAACGTTAGGAATACGTAAAATAATTTTGTTTCTTTTTTTTTTTCGTTGGATGAAGGGATAGGGGAGAGGAGGAGACGGGGTGTGGGGAGGGGGGTGGGAGGGGGGGGGACGAAGTCACGATCGGTATGAAATGCAAGGATATCCTCGCGACTCTATCTATTTCTCGGGGTTGTATAATTTTGTAATTAGCAAATTACTTTCAGTTCGGGAGACAGCTGGAACGCGCGGAATCTTAGGGCGAACGTTTCCGTAGCTCTTTTTTATCGTACCCGTCCCGTCCGTCCGTCCGTCCGTCCGTTCGTTCGTTCGTTCGTTCGAACCTGGCCACCACGTTCCGTCCTTATAATTCTTTCTCATAAATTTATCTTAATATCGCTAAACGTCCCGAGAGGTATCGGCGGATATTATTCCTTCTTAGTATCGTAAGTTAGGTCACTTGTAAATTTTATTTCAAAAAGGGGGTATACTTTTTTTATATGTATTATACAAGAGAATGAGATATAGAGTAAAGGTTAGTGTATCTTCGTTTAGGGTCTTCGATTTAGTGGACCATGAATGATTGATCATTTAAAATACAAAAAGCGTGTCTTTGAAAGAGTAATTATAATTTCTCTATAAATTATAATGGGGAGTTGAGTTATTTCGTTATTTATTTCATGGGATTGAGTAACAATATTCGAACCCTTTTTAATGTTTCATTTAGAAATATTAATTATTCGGGATATATCTATTTTAACGAAATTATTATATAAGATCGTGTTCAAATTTTGATTTAAAAACAATTTATATTGATTTAAATAATTAAACCCAATTATTTTTTATTAGAAATTAATATATCATTAACCAGTAATAGTTAATATCGATTAATTAAAAATATTCATCCGTAGGATTCCTTCTACGCAACTCCAATATAAAATAGTTTAAATTATTAGCATTGAAGTTAAATTAATAATAAGAAAAAAAGAACAAAAAAAAGAAAGTGTCTAGTTATCGCATTTAGTATTTTAGTTTATGCGTTGGATAGTTAAGAAATAGAAGGATACCGGGGTGGACTTCCTCAGGGATCGTTTCTCCAGTTGGACGAAAAGGAGGGGCGGGGGGAGGGTGGAGGACGAAATCGACGTGAGGAGTTTCGCACATAAATCTGGTCTACCTATGGGACGAATTACTCTTGGGATTTGGTCCACGTTGGTTGGTTTCCGTGAAAGAGTAGTCGCGGAAGTCTTTCACCTATCTTGAAGGATCGTCGAGAGAGTTCCTAGTACACAAAGTCTTTGTTTCAACGAATGATTTAGAATTCGGTTTCTCTCGTACCTTTTCTTTACTTCGATCATTTATTCACAAAAGATTTAACGATTAGTATTGTTCCTGTACGGACAATACACAATTTCCCCCATTTAAATGAATGATTCGAGAGAAAAAAAAAAGAAAAAGAATATAACCTATCAGTTGGTATACGAAAAGAAGGAAAAAAAAGAATCGAATGATCGGTGAATGGCGGTTATATTCTTCCTTTAAGTATCAATCAAGTTTTCTCGTCTAAAAGCTATTTCCCAACGATTCGCCCACTCGATTCTCCCTCATAGTTTGAATTGTTAAGACCGTTAACGTTAGAAGGAATAATAATCATAGTCGTAGGAAGTTTTCACCATTCCCGCCTTTTTTACGGGGGAAACGCGTAAAAACGTTAAGGAAGTCCAACTGTTCGCCGACAGATGGCGAAACCTCAGTCGTTGCACGCGAATTTAATCTTCCAATTGGAAAGTTCGAAGTCCAATTTCCCCCTCCCCTGGGATCTCTTCTTCTACCCGTGTTATCCTTGACTTTTGTAAATAATTAATGACGCCATTAAAAATTATTATCTTTAATTGGGATACATATAAATAAAACAAAAATAATAATAATAATAATTTAAATTTAATTCATACACACACACGGTGCATTACATTTGGAAAGAAACACATCGAAAAGAAGTTAATGAAATTAATACGAAATTGATTATCACAAAATTGTCGGATCGGTGATAATTTGAATGGTAATATTTCGGATATAGTAATAATATAAACAATGCTGATATGATCAAACATGTAATGAAATATAAATAATAAGTAACTATGTCGAAGCCCGATCGAATTTCCGCTTTCACGCTGCCGTATATCATGGCGTCGTCTGCCAAGTCTTATGCATCACTATCGTGCCAAATACCTACGTTCTATTTGTTTTCCTTTTCCCGGCGCCGCATATAGGATTCGTATTATTTTTATCTGGTCATTCACAGTTACCGTTCCGATCGATAGATAATCCTCATGCGTTACGGTACGAACGTTCGTAAAAAAAAATATTTTCTTCTAAAAACTATTCGAGAATTATTTTTTTTTTCTTTTTTCGTATAAAAATGGAGGAGAAGGAGAAGGAGGGGAAGGCCGTTAACAAACATCTACGATATTCTATTTTTATTAGATCGAAATCCAATTGCTATAGATCGAAATAAGATCGATTTCCAATCTATCTTTGTTCGTTTAACCTTTCCAAATCAATTAGTAAATGTGTACGTATGTATATATATATCATTTATATGTATTTTCTTTCGTTCTTAATTTAGTATACGACGAGTAAATTTTTATTATTGTTATTAGAATTTCCTTTTTTTTTTAAAACATTTATTTATTCCGTTATAACGAGATGGATGAATTTATATATATACTTTTTAATGAATAATAAGTGTAATTCAATATTACTATATAAAGTCGGTATATCGACAAAAAAAAAAACAGTTAATATTGATTTATTAATGAAATTATAATAATATCGTTTTTTAAATTCACATATGAACCTGCAGTTACTGTGGCTAAAAAAGAAAAATATCAAATACAAACCTACGAATATAAAATATACAATAATTCTAATTTAATACATAATATAAATATTAATTAATATTAATAATATATAATTATTCGATTTAGATACGAAACTTTAGTTACAGTGTTGTCAAAAAAGTATTCCCCACTCTGCCATTATTACAAATATCATATACTACTAACCGAAAAAAGAAATAATAAATTAATAATTATTAAAATATATATAAAATATCAAATTATTCAGTTAAATAAAACAACCTTTAAGATAACCCTTTCTAAATAATCTCATACCAATATATTCACATTTCGATATCCCCTAATATCAAATTAAATCGTACCACGATTCCTATTCTATTTTTTTTTTCTTATAAAATAAATCAAACACGATCACACGTATAAACAATAACGTAGAAAAGAAACGGATGAAAAATATATAAAAAAAAATAAAAAAAAAAAAAAAAAAGAAAACACAAGAAAAGAAGAAGAAACGCTTAACAAAATATTCAAAGTCTAGGCATAACTCTCGTGCGAGTTAATTTGCATCGTCGGATAGCGGATGGTACGTTCGAGGAGTGCATGCATGCATATGCATATACATATATACGCGTGATGGCAGAAAGCTATAATTATTAGTGCACGTCGTCTGTGCATCTAACGTGCTCGTTTATAAAGGGTCGCGTTCCTCTCCCCCGCCCCTCGAGACGGACTTACCCCTCGCGAGTCACAAAGTCGAATTGCACCTCTCTGTCTCCGACTATCTCTCTCTCTCTCTCTCTCTCTCTCAGACACACACTCACTTTCTTCTATCTTTCCATTTCTGTGTCTTTCTCTGTCCCTCTCCCCGTTTATACTCTCTTTTCTAAGAAAACGATTATGAACCCGGTTGCATACCGCGAAGATGAAATTCCTTTGTTCCAATCTGCTTTCTCTTTGTACTATCTCTTCTCTCTGTGTTTCAGTTTATTCTCTTACACCATCTTTTGTAAAAATTCTACGAGAGAACTAATTTGTGTCTGGGGGACAAAATCCGCTTTTAGATATTTTCAATTGTACAATGTTTTGTAACTTTAACGTTACGTATGACGATACGTAACGATTTGATATAATAAAAAAAAAATATATATATCAACGATATATCGATCGATATTCGTTCTATATAATCGATGAATTAAACTTATTAGCGAATTATCTTTTATTATAATATCCAAGCTAGACCGTGTGTGAGAGATTAGAGTGCTAAAAAAAAAGAAAAAAAGAAAAATGTAATGTGACACGAAATTGTAAATGATTTTTATTCTACGTTTCTTTTATACTTTATTTATTTATTTATTTATTTTTCTCTTTTTTTTTTACTCCATCGTACGGAAATTCGATTACGATTTGCGAGAAAATCGCGAATAACGCATTTTTCGCGCTCACTTTTAGTTATCGAAACGTCAAAATAACGCCGGCGTAGAGAGAGAGTTGTGCGAGCTAACACATTCCAACGAAAGAATTAGCATCGTTAATTAACGTAACGTGACTGATAGCGATACCGGGAATAATGTACTACTATATATATACACGAGAAAGGATATTTGTTAAATGTACATATCATCAAATATATAAACTTTGATGTATATCAAATTTACAAAACAGATTGTATGTACGTACAATACTAATGTGCGTATATTCGTGTATAAGATTTTTCATCACTAAGAATAATAACGTTTATGAGAATAATATCTACATGAATGTTCTAATGACATAACAACGATGGTAAATGAAGTACAATTTGAAAACTGTCTGATCCCATGTTTGTTATTTGAAAGCTTTGTTTTCATGTTTTCAAACGTTTCTTCCTACACGTGTCATACTCGAAATTTATGTACAACCATTACATGCATGCAAACATCGTACATATGTGTACTTACTTATACAATACGCATACATGTGAGTGTGTGTGTGTGTGAGTGTGTGTACGTTGAAAGATCTTGGAAACGACTAATCACCGTTTTCCTCTCGTTTCAACTTCCACGTTCGGCCTATTCTTGAACTTGGACTATGCGAATAATCGCACGTATGTGTGAGTGTGAGTGTGAGTGTGAGAGAGAGAGAGAGAGAGTAAACTAAAGGACGTCCTTTTCATTTGGTTTTATATATTTCTTTTTTTTTCTTTTGGTTTCGTTTTTTTCTCCTCCCGTTTTTTTCTTTTTCCTTCAACCCTTTTCTTCTACTCTTTATTTACAGTCATTTCCGAGTTGGTACGATACCGTGTGTCGTGCACACGCGCACGCACGCGCGCGCGCGCGCTCGTTCTCAACTACGTGAAATAGAGAGAAAGTTGGCAGGTTTAGGAGCTGTTCGAATGCCGGGACCCGCTAGATTTATCGTGGATTGTCATCCAATACAGAGTTATACGCGGGAAACGTAAATCCAGTTCCACGAATGCGAATATCAATTTTCAGATACTTCATCTGGAAAAAGAAGAAGAAGAAGAAGAAGAAAAAAAAAAAAGAAGAAAAACAAATAGATAGATGAATAAATAAATTCTTTCGGATAAAGTGCGATTGATATTACGATTGATATTAATCAATTTTGTGTATATATATAAATACTTCATCTAAAAGAAATATTTTTAGAAAATGAATAATATTTATTTTTCAAATACGTAATGGAAAAGAAAAAGATGAAAAAGTAAAGATAAATAAATATATCGATAGTCGATATGAATGATATTTAAAAAATAAGTAAGAGCTTACAAAAAAAAGAAAAAAAAAGAAAGAAATAAAAATTGTACAAACTAATATGTTAGGAAAATGAATGTAACATCAATTTTTTCGGAGATACTTTAAAAGGAGTAAAAAACGCGAAGTAAAGAATAATTAGATAAATCTTATATATCGATAATTAAATAAATAAATAAATAAATCGATAGAGAGTCGGATTATTATTATGGATAATAAAATTTAAAAAAAAATCTTTACATATAAATGTAATAAAAAAAAAGAAAACCACACCCACACACACACACACAAACACATATACATAAAAAATACACGAAGATTATACGAATAAATATTAAACGTAGAAGATAAAATATGCGAAAGAATTTGGAGAAAATTGATGATACCTGGTTCTCTTCTTCTTCATCATCTTTTATATTTTGTATTTTTATTATTGACATTATACATGGGTATCGACACTCCCAAAAGACATTAAATCTTTCCGGTATACGTATATATCTTAAAACGAAGGAAGAAGAACGGCAAAACACACACACACACACAAACACACATATAGAATCCCACCATACGAGTGTAGGGAGGGGGAGGGGTAAGGGGGAAGGGGGATTTTATAATCCAACCGTGGCCGTAACATGGGCGCCGTTCATGGCGCAATCCTGCGGAACTATGAAATTCTGACTAAACAAATCCATAAATCAAGTCCAATAATAGTCCTGCATCTTCTTACATACAGTGTGTATATGGTTTCTGGTACGTGTTTCCCTGGGCTCCTCCGACAGCTGTTATAGCTCGTCGCATACGTATACGCTTACTATGATTTCTTCGTAGTCATTCTAGCATAAAATCATTTCGATAGTATATTAAAAACGGACGGAAAAAGAAAAAGAAAAAGAAAAAGGAAAAAGGAGAAAGATAATAAAAGAAAAAGAGAGAACGAAAAAATTCATTTAATGTAACAGAACATTTTGGGGATGTACTAGGTAACCGGTAATTCTGGCCATGTTTGGCGAGAGAAAAGCTTAGGAAAGAGTCGAAAGAACTCTCTCTGGCATATCGCACGCTCCGATTGGCTAATTGAGAAACCCAATAGTTCTAAATTAATCGGTATCATTAATAGCCGTGCGCCATGCGCACGAAGAAGACGACGATGAAGAAGAAGAAGAAGAAGAGGATGACGATGACGAAGACAACGAAGCAAGTAAGCAGAAAAGGGGCGGATCGAAAGAGAGAGAGAGAGAGAGAGAAAGAAAAAAACGAGATAGCTTAGAAAGAGTGTGAGCGATCGAAGAAGTCGAGAAAAGAAGAAGAAGAAGAAGAAGAAGAAGATGAAGAAGAAGCATTTAAGAAGTCGACCCAACACATTCCGGCAGCTTGCGCGAGAAAGAGAAAGAGAGAGAGAGAGGGAGAGAGAGAGAGAAATATAGATAGATAAATAGATAGAGAAAACGAGAGTGTATGCGTTTATGTGTGTATGTGTGTGTGTGTGTGAGAAAGAAAGAGAGAAAGAGAGAGAGAGAGAGAGAGAGAAAAGAAGCCCTCGCAACGATCCCTCTGTGTCTGCCATCTAAATTTATCCTAAACGATGGATGAACAATGGTTACATAAATAGAACAATATGCGTAGCAGCCGAGCGAGTGAGTGGAACTCGTTCAAAAGTCACATCGCCTTTGCTCTTTCTCTCTATTTCTTTTCCTGTGTTCTTACTTTCTCTCTCTTTTATCCCTCGAACCCATCGAGTACAGAAGTATCGTACTACCCAACCTTCTATCTCTATCTCTCTCTCTCTCTCTTTCTATCTTTCTCACACTCTTTCTTTCGCGAATTATAATTAACCCTTCGTCGTACGGTCTTTGGGCTTTTATCGAGCCGCGACGTCCTTCGATTTTTCGACGCTGACTATCTATGTCGACGTTGTCCTCGTTGTCTTTCCTTTTTCATTTTTCTTTTTTTTTCTTTCTTTTTTTTTTTTAAACAGGGATGCTTTTTTCTCTCTCTCTTTCTTTTTTTTTTAACCCAAAAACGGGTAGCCTTTCTCTTTCGAACGACAACACATCCCCTTGTTTCCCTTTCCCCCCACCCCTTTCATCATTTCTTCCCATTCTTTTTTGTATTCCAAAGCGAATAGTTCTTCTCGTATCTCCGTTATTCTTTACTCTCACTCACTCGCTCACTCTCTCTCTCTCTTTCTTTTTTTCTTCGAGTATTCCCGCCGCTCCATTAGCGCGAGTTAGGTGGATGTTCGAATGCTATTCGATCTCTCTTGACCTTGAATAAATAGCGAGAAAAATAGCGCATACTTGTTACTCTCTGGAGATTCGGGTTTTAAAAAGAAAACGAATTTGAAATTCCTCCCTCCTTTAGGATTTCGAGGATGGGTGAAGAAGTCTCGAGAAGAGAAGAGATGAAAAGAGAAGAGAGTAGAAAAGAGAAGTGAAAAGAAGAGGTAAAGTGAGGATCAATAACCACGAGAATGGGAGGGCACCGGATTCGTACGCGGAGGTCAGGAACTATGTCTCTTTTCTGGCAAAAGAAAAGCGAACTTCTGTCTGACTACTCTCTCTATCTCTCTCTTTCTCTCAGTACAGTCAGATAGTACTTATACGAACGTGAGAATGAAAGAAAGAAAAAAAATAAAATAAATAAGTAAGTAAGTAAGTAAATAAGAAAGAAAAGAAAGTGATGCACCGATGATCGCATAAATCTACGACGCGACGATGCTACACCGAGTGAAAGAAAATGAAAAACATAGAGTGTGTGTGAGAGAGAGAGAGAGAGATAGTAAGAAAAGAAGAGGGTGGGAAAGGGGGAGGGTTGTGGGGAGAGACAGCGAAGACGTATAAATACGTACTGGGGCGTGTTGTGATATTAATACAATCACGGATCACTCCCGGGTTAGCCAGCAGCCGCTCGCAGACACTAGATTGTCTGAATCGGGGTGAACGACTTTATATAGCATAGAAGAGAAAGGCAGAATGAGAAAAAGAAAAAGATAGATAGATAGAGAAAGATAGAGAGAGAGAGAGAGAGAGAGAGTATGTTCTCTCTTCTTATACTATTCGTTTCGCTGTCGAGATTCGCTTGTTCGCGCCTGTAAATCAAAGCCTGTCTCTAAGTTACAACGATATATGCAATGTTCTATCTACTTGACGATCGTTAGAATGGGTGAACGAGAAAGAGAGAGTTAGAGTTAGAGAGAGAGAGAGAGAGAATAGTTTGGGTAAAAGCAGGTGGACTCGATGACGGACATTTGACGGGTGTATGTAGCCAAGAAGTGTGTTATTTGATCTCTTTAGTCTTGAAATTCGTCTATTGGAATATACTATGGAGTATATTAAAACTTAATAGAAATAGTATTAATGTTTTATCTAACGTTTAGATAGATATAAGGTTAATTTTGTTTGTTAAAATTTTAACGGATTATCGATTGAATGAAAAGTAATCTCGTCGTTGGTTATTTAATTAGATTTTGAAATATAGACGAGATAGAAACAATGATAATTCTGTTTTATTTTCTGATAACTTTTGTAAAATGAATCTTAAATGTGTCGATAATTATGAAATTGGTGTAAATCGTATATCTCTTGTTTCGAGATATTTAAAAGATTACATTTGAACATTAAATGAAATTTCATATAATATTGATATGATAACCGTTATTTAATGGTTCATTTATGACAACATTGTGAGAATATTATATTAAATGATATTTAGTTTAAAATAACGTGTAGCGTGAAATAAGTGATAAACTAATTTTTTTTTTAATTTTGACTTAGACCACTTTTGTAATTATGTGCACAAATATTAATATTTGACGTATAATAATATATTGTAAAGTATCGAAAAGAAAAACAAAATAAAACCGAAAAGTAAATCAATCTCTTTCCATAGAAATTACTGTAATCAGAATTTATTCTTAATAATAATAATATATTTCGAATATAAAAATACGTACCGATTATTATAATGATCGATCAATCGACGATTATAATCATCTATTAGAAAGATAATAATATATTAAGTTTATCGTAATCATGCTGAGAAGATCAATCTTTTCATCAAAATTAAATTATTAATAATGATATATTACGAATATAAAAATACAAATTAAATTATCTATTAGAAAATGAATAATAATATATAAGTTAATATAATAACTTAATCATATAATTGAGGAGAATATTATTTAAGGATAATAAATCACATTGCAATTTTGAAATGAACACGATAGAAGAAGAATCATGATAGGAAAAAGGGCGATGATGATCGTGGTTGTGATTCGCGAAGCGGAAACAATCCGCGTAGCCCTTTGGTTTTCTCTGTTCCTCTAGTTGTACACCACTACCACCCTTTATTTCTGATCGGGTTCCCTTTCTCCTCCCTGCTGTTAGTAATCGGCAAGTCGATCAACCGGAACCTCTTCGATCCACCCACCCGAACCACAAGTATACTTCGTTCGAGACCGCTCCTTCGACTGGCAATCATGCATTTACTTGAACAGTCCCTAATCCCTCGAGGACTCTTCCTCCCATTTCTCTCTCCCTCTCTTTCTCTTTCTCTCTGTCTCTTTCTCTTTAGGTGCAGTTAACTCTTGTCCTGTCGTTTCTACATTTTCAAAAGACTGTTACCTAGCATTCGGTTTAAACGTTAAACGTATAAGAGTATGTATGCGTTTGGTTACGACTGACAAACACGCCTAACTTGCCTATCTCGTGCTTCGTAAAACGATACTATTATATATATATATACTGTTAGAAATACTGGAAGATAGAAAGAAAGAACGAAAGAGAGAAACAGAAAGTGTATAGAAAACTAGCAGTTTCAACATATCTTCTTAAAAGAGATTCCTACTACTACTATTTCCTGGACCTTCGACAAGTTTTATACGAATTCCAAACGAACGTTATTTTGTCTTCCTTTATTTTTCTTTTTTTTTCTTTTTTTTTGCTTTAATTTATTAGTTAATTATATGCGATAGATGTTTCCTACTTTATTTTATTTTTTTTTTAATTATTATTAGTTAATTAAATGCAACGATGTTATCGATTAATTTTGATTTATCTTAATAATTAATTATATCACGATCCAATCCGTTTGATTAATTTTCTAATACTTATGTAACTGTTTCGTGTTATTCCATCCGATACTTAAATCGATTGAATTTTTATTATTACATATATGATAAATATTTTTTCTTTTTTAAATTAAACAATATCTCGACAATCGTTCATAATTAATTATTTTGTTTTCTTGTTGAATAATTATTACTATCAGCAATTACATATAATAAATTGCATTTTATTATTTTTTTAATAAATAATATCAACGATATCACATCAAAATTATTATTATTATTTTAACTAATTATATAGACGAACTATATTATTATTCCGAAATTATTATTCCTAGTGTTATTATTATAATTAACGAAGTAAGAATTATATTATTCATTAATTTATCGATAAATACGGTGTCGTATGATCTCACTTCCGGTTAATAAAAATTCCTAACCGTTTCCCCCGACCCATCCCACCCCCTGTCTAATTTGTTCTCCCACCACTCGTATCTTTTTAATTCTATTGATTTCTTCTTTTCCTTCTTCCGCGTGGGTATATACATTTTAAGCGTTAAACTAAAAAGTCTCTGGCAACGTATCAGAAAGTTAATAATATTTTAATAATGACGGGTACCTGCCACCGGCACCAGCCGTCGCCATTATGATGTTAATGCGACTCCGATACGCATCAACGTTACCATCGTCGTGCTCCAGGTGCCAGCGACCAATTGTCTCGCATTGTTGTTCGACCCTACCGATCTTCCTTCTTTATTTCTTTCTTTCTTTCGTTCCTTCCTTCCCTTCTCTTCCCCCTTCTCTCTGCTCTTCTCTTCTCTTCTCTTCTCTTTCTGACCCTTTCTAATTTTTTCTCTTTTACTTTTTCCTTTTTACCGCATGCGCATAACGTTTCGCACAGCGCGAATCTAAATTTGGTTGTTGTTTTTTTTTTCTCTCTTTTTCATTTTTTTTTTCCAGTAGTTTCTTTTACACACCTTGCCCGGTAGCAAACAGCAAACCTATTCAAGTCTTTGGGGGAACTCTCGAGAAATTATTATTCCTAGTGTTATTATTATTATTATTAATGAAGTAAATGTGAATGGATTCGTTTGTATAGATCATGTTCTCATTATAATGAACTCGCCCCCAGGAAATACACTCATTTCTTTTCTATTATATTTATACGAACTATGAAAAAGTGTATAATTTTATAATATTTATTTATCTCAAATTGGGGGTTCTTTTCGAATCGGTCAATGGATTGTTCAATTTATTTTGCTTTTTATGATTTAAATGGTATTATATAGAGACGAAGATATAATTTATTATTATATTTTTTTTTTCGTATTAATAATCAGGTATAGAGTAAATGGGTATAGGTATAAGATATTACTTTTTGATCAATTTCTTTTCGTTTTTTTTTTTAGGTACAAAATCGAAGGTTCCAATAGCTTGGGTGTCTAAAAAAGAAAGAAAAAGCCATGTTTTCCATTGACAACAGTAAAAAACAAACTTCTTAAAGATATTCTTACGCAATACTAACGCAATACACTACTATGTAAATAAAAGTAATTTCAAAAATATTTATATATATACATATATAATATATATTGATTTATGCAAGAATATTTCCAATTAAGATTCGAATATTTATCGAAATCGTTATAAATTTGAACGATGATTATCAAGATGTCATAAAATGCTATTAGATGGATTTAATTATGACATGGGGAATTTCGTAATGTTTAAAAGAAACGAATGAAACGAATGGGATATTACGTAAACGAAGAAGAAGAAGAAACACTTAGGATTCTCAAGAGCATCAAATTTTCAAGTTATTCCAATTGATTTCTCTTAATTCTCCAACGAATGGACCGAAGAGAGGACGAAACGACGGTCGTGTTCCTCTTCAATTACTATTGGAATTATCCGATCTCTCGTACTTGACGTACTACTGAATGAACAATCAACTTCCTAAGGGTAAACGCGTGTGGCATCGTTCGTTCATTCGTTGATATCGACCGGTTGCCACTTAAATATCTTTTATACTTCGAACAATAATATTATTTTATTTTCAAGAAAGGTTATATCGAAAAAAAGTTACCATTTTTCTTTCGATAATAATCTTGTTTTCTTTTTTTTTTTCTAACATCAGACGGTAGGAATCTACGTTGAATGATAAATTGTATCAGATGTATAATCAAATTTTCAAACGAAAGATAAATATACGTTCAATGATAATATTATCTAACGTCAAATGATATTAAATTTATATCAAAATAATACAAAATATTCATTTCTTCGATAACATATTTTTTAGTTACAATTATTTTCAATTTTGGCTCGTTTGTTATCGAATAATACGAATTTCTATCAAACGTTAATTACAACTAATATACAATTCTATAAACGTAAGAAATTTAAATAAATATAATAATTAATATAATAACTAATATAATTAATATAATAATAATTAATATATCAAAAACACAAGATATTTTTAATTAACGACACAAAACTCAAATGATAATATTCGATTCGAAGTATTAGAAAACGTATACTGAAAAAGTAAAAAAAAACAACTCGATTATCATTGAAATAAAATTTAATGACTAACCAAACTGGAGGAGGGGGGCGAAGGGGAGGGGGAATAGGAGGTAGGAGGTAGAATAAAAAGAATGAACGAAAAAGTAGACAGACATATTCATTCGGTTGACTTTTAAATACCCATTTAATTTCGTTCTGCATCCACCAGTGCTCCAGTTCTCTGAGAGCCAACCTGTTTCGAAGAGAGTAAGAAATATTCGAACGATTTGAGAATCGAATTGTGGGGGGTGGGGTGGGGTGGGGAGCTAGGGTTATGGTGTGTGTCCAATCGGTTTTCGAGCTGACTTTAACTGCATGATATCGCGATGAGAAGACTACTACTACTACTACTACTACTCCCCGAATGGGGCAAGAAACAAGACGAAAACAGAAGCAAACTTAGTGAAAGAGTGAAAAAAGAAAGAGAAAGAGACGGATAGATAAAAAGAAAAAAAGAAAGAAAGAAAGAAAGGAAGACTGAGAGAAAGAGAAAGGGAATGGAGGATGACTACGCTTATATCCGTTGTTCGGCGTCCTTGAAAAGGAGAAGGCATTCCTCCAGGTGTCGGTCACGGATAATCCAACCAACTCGGTCGATGTAACGAGCGGATCGAAATCGCGAAAGAAAGACCCCATATTCGTGTCAAAACTGTATCCCATGATCGACTACTACTACTAATACTAATACTAATACTAATACTAATACTAATACTAATACTAATACTACTACTACCATATTACACAACTTAACTACTCTTATTCAACTTTCTCTCTCTCTCTCTCTCTTCTTTTCATTCTTTACCTGGTAATTCCGAGCTTCAAGTTATTCCAAAGACAATTTACTCTCTCTCTTTGGATCGTATTCGAGCCGAACGATTTTTGTTTCTCAACAAGGGTAAAACCTTTCCAGCCAACAGATGCAACAACATTAACAGTAGCAACAACAATAACAACAGCACCGACAGCGTGCTTCGCGTCTGGCACAGCGTGACGTCGCAATTAATTGTACCCCCGAAAGGGAAGTCGTCTAACTTTAAGAAAGGCGCGAAAGAGTAGGCACGACGAAATAGAAGAAAAAGAAAAAGAAATAGAAAGAAGAAGAAGAAGAAGAAGAAGAAGAGGAGGAATAGGAGGATCGCGTACAAGTGCTGAACCGATCGAACGATAAAATTCCTGTTTTGTCTATCGTTGAAGGAAAACTATCGTGTTCTAGGTATATATCCCCATATATCGAGACACGTTTTATCTTTAAAGATATAAAAGGATACTTTGAGGCCATACGTTCTTACTATACACTCACACACACACATACATTCACACAAATATAAATAAATGTATATGAATATACGTACGAAGACACTTCGTGTTTCTCTCTTCGTTCTATTTTAATGAAAGATGACTTTAGTCAAGCAAGTAATAATTTAAAGTCCGTTGACGGGGAGTGCTATCGATATATCTGCCATTTGTCACGTCGAATTACATTCGTGAACCGAGGGATTTATGAGTTCCTGTCTGCCATCGGTGTCTCATCGTACGACCCTTTCCCCCTCTTTCTCTCTTTCTCTTTGCTGTCCATCCAAGTAGAGAGGACTACCACGACGAGAGATGTCTCATAAACAAATGGTCACGATTTTAAACCGATCCTGATCGTTAAACACCTATTTTTGGTCAGGGAACATAGAAAAGTTTTAAATATATACTACACATACATACACACACATACACACACACACACACACACACACATATATATATATTTATATA
The DNA here is from genome assembly GCF_010416935.1 of Polistes fuscatus. Classification (NCBI taxonomy): domain Eukaryota; kingdom Metazoa; phylum Arthropoda; class Insecta; order Hymenoptera; family Vespidae; genus Polistes; species Polistes fuscatus. The sequence continues at coordinate 9,776,103 of NW_025113118.1, read as the reverse complement.
TATATAAAAGAAAGAAATAATCTGTTGCAGCTTTTTCTTTTTCTTTTTTTTTTTTTTTGAGGTTGTCACATTTATCGTAATATTTCCTGTCCTCGGTTTTCAGGTCGGTTTTGGATTCCGCTTTTGGCGGTTTTAAACGGCGGCCCCAAGAGAACACGTCCTCGAAGATGCATCCTACTGATAATATGAGCATATATCCTCAGGGGTTCTCTTCATATTATACTATTTCAACGTATGTGAACGTATTTTTTATTTCGATACTGATCTAACGAGTTTTTTTTTTTGACGATAATTAACTACCATTTGTTTGACGTTATTATGATCAACGACAAGGAAAAAATATTTGTTTAAATAGATTTATATTACTTTTAAAATAAATGGTTCATATATTATCTATGTATTTATATCTGTTCTATTTAACAATATTACAGAACGGATGGATAATAATTATCATTTGCGTATATGGAAGAGGATAACAATCTCATTCCACGTTGTATTATTATTCACTTTTATTAGCTGGATCCGACTTTGGTTGGTCGTTCGGTGTAATCGGTTTTAATAGAATGATTGCTGAGAAAGAGAGAGAAAGAGAAAGAGAAAGAGAGAGAGAGAGAGAGATCATCATCTTCTATGTTCGAAAAAGGGGCTAGCAAATGATTACGTACGAGTACAAACGATTAGTATGATTAATCCGTGAGAATATTCGGTTCTTATTTTAACATAGAAATTGTTAATTATCTTAGTTAATATATTATTTTTGATAAATAATTTTGGAACGTTCTATTGTTGAGTGTCAAACGAAAATAAATAAAAAAAAATGTTTATGCAAAATGTGTATCGTTAGTTCGAATTGTTAAATTATTTGATTGGAAATATAAATATTAGTTGAGAATCACTGAGTCAACGAGTGTTTCTACTAAATTAAATCTTATATTCTCCGATGATCGAACGGGCCCCGCGGATACATAAGTGTGCGGCATCCTGCGATGAATGGGGAGTGGGAGGGGGAGATTCGAGTAGAAATTTCGGACCCCATAGTGGAGAGGTGTGTGCCCAGAAGAAGAAGACCCCATAGAGGTGTTCAAATTCCGGGAGCAAGAAATATAAGAATAAACTATCGGGGAATGAATGCTAAACGTACCGTGACTTATATCATCGGGGCCCCACTGGAAAATGAGATTCGGTGTGTTCGTAGTGTGAACGATGATCTCGTTCTTTTGATTATGTAGTAATAATACGCTTCGATCTCAACGGGATATATAGAAAATACGAAAAGAAAGAAGAAAAAATACAAAAATACAAAGAAAAGATGATGACGTATCGTTGGATGATCGAATTGCCAAACAATTTTTACTCGAAATCGATAAAAGTCTGGTTATTATTCGAATTTGATAATAATCTCCTCTCCATTGGATTCGACATGAAATTATGGCAATTGTCTTTTTCGTATTTAATTTATTTTTCCTTTTAATTAACGAGATATTATATACGTGTATTTATATTTAATTATTTATAACAAGTATAAGAGTTTATTATGAAATATAATATTATTACTTTTTTGAATTATTTATTAGAACGCGCGTGTGATATAAATTTTTGTTGATATTTGTGTTTCTAATTTTCAAATATACCTGAATTATTATTATTATTATACATTAACATTTATCTAATTTGAATAACGTAATAAAACAAAATATCATGTACATATACAATTTGTATTTGTTTATATAATTTCGTATTATATTTAACGGATAATATTTAAGAAAAAATGAAATTTCTTAATGGAAAATGAAAAGCGTGAAGATTTTTAATACGAATGAGTTTCCAATGGTTACACGAAAAGATTCGGTTGTTCGATTCAGGCAATGTGGTGACTCATTGTCAGTGTATAAAATTCCCTCAAACCATTCAATAATTTCGTATCGTGTAAAAACATTCGAGACGTATCGATTACGTTGCAGGCTGGTTTTCTAAGGTTTTTTTTTCTCCTCCTCCCCCAAAAAGCGGCAACAAAATCTTTCTACTACCACTCGTTGCTTTCTTTCCATTCGTGGAAGTCTTTTTCCTTTTTCTTGATTTTTTTTTTCTTTTTTTTTTTTCTTCATTTTATTTTTCTTACCCACGTTTATCGTTTCGTTTCTATTTCTTTTCGATATTACCTCACCTACTTTTCTATTTGTTCTATTATTATTCTTCTCATATACTCCGGGGTAAAGAGCTTTTGCTTAAAGCTTTGCCAATCGTATACTCGAATGAAAATGTGATACCTATACCAATCGGGAATAATACTTGAAACTGGGTAATAGAATCGATAATTTATCGTTTCCTCTCTTTCCTTTCGAAATTGCCAATTATATCAATGACTCTTCGACGTAATTAAAAAAAGAAAAAAAGAGGAAAAAACAACTACCATAGAACGTTCGTCCTTCAAAAAGTTATTTTCAAAATACATATCACTTTATACGAAAACGATTAATCTCGGTGTAATAAATATTTTAATTGTTTCGTTCGATCAATTATGTTAACAATTAAATAAAAAACAGAAAAATATTCAACGATGCGAACATTTAAATTATTATCCACTGCTAAACGTAAAAAATAAAATTCTAATTTTATGAAAATAATTTGTCAAATAATTACGTAATAATTATTTTAATTGTTTCGTTTTCAATCAATTACGTTAATAATTAAATAACAAATAGAAAAATATTCAACGATGGGAACATTTAAATTATTATCCACTACTAAACGTAAAAAATAAAATTCTAATTTTATGAAAATAATTTGTCAAACAATTATGTGATCCTGGTTTAAAGCAATTTTTATTAGCGTAAAGTGAATTTTCCCTTGTGGACGATTAGGCTCTTAAATGTTTTAGACATTTTATTTATTAGTTTTTTTTTTTTTTTTTTTTAAATTATGTAACGCTTCGATAGTTGACTTCAATGAACGAAGATGATTCCCCGGATCGGAACCTTTTTCTCGGATCAATTCCCTCGAAAGTTTTTCAACGATTACCAACGACGACGAAATGGTTCATCCGTTCGATGTGGGAATTTGTTGGAAGGGTAGTGAAGAAAGAAAGAGGATAAAAAAAAACGAAAAAGAAAAAAGAAAAAAAAAGAGAAAAAAGAAAAAAGGAAAGAAAGAGAGAGAGACCTTCGGCCTACAAATTCGCCGTGGTCTTCGCGCTTTTCACCGAATCCTCATTTATAACACGCGAGCCAATAAGCAAATCACGTCACGGCCAGTTATGCGTGAACTCGTCACGGAAATGACGTCAGCGGGTTCTCACTAATCCCCCCCTGTAACTGCCCCTCCAGCTCACCCCACCCCACCCCACCCCAGCCCCGGGCCTTCGACTTCCTCGGTATAGACGGAAACTACAAAATTTAACTTTGTAATTTTTCGACTCGTCCGTTCGCGTACGTAAAATAAAATCCTAAATTAATTTTACCTCTATGAATAATATTTACGAATGTTTTCAACGTTATTATTATTATCATTTTTCATTTTGTCTGTCAAAAAGTAGGTATGATATATACACCCGACGAAATTTAATATATCGATATTTTTTTTATTATTATTATTATTATTATTCATAATTAAAATAATTAACATTAATTACGAGTTTATATTCGTTTGATATATTGGATTAAATTAATATGAGATTAGGCAACGCGTGCATCATTTACGAGCGTTAATTCATAATTATTCAAACTTATGTTGACAAAAATAAAAGTTAATTTGACTAACAACAGAATTTAATCGTTTCAACGTTGTTCGATATCGATCGATGAGTTACACAAGATTTCAAGATAATTAATATTATTTATTATACACAATTTTTGTTTGTCCGTCATTCTAAATGAAAAAGGTAAAATATATATAGAAATATTATTTACGTAAATACAATAGGTGAGAATATTTAATTGACTCAAATCGATACACAAACAAAAGATTTTCGCATCACGTAATAAATTTTTTTTTCCTTCCACCCCACCCCTACCCCCTCGAAGTACCCATTCATTTTCACACGTGGAAGGTGGCAAATAGAAAGGGTGGAGAGGAGGGAGAGGGGGAGAGGAGGTAGCAGCGAGTGTTCGAGGGGGGGGTCTAACAAGTAGAGAAAAGTTGGCAGAGAACGGTGGCAGTTTGTGAAGGTGGAAAGCAAAAGGCAGATAGAGGTGGAATAGTAATGTAGTAGTAGTAGTAATAGTAATAGTAGTAGTAGTAGAGTGGTGAACGAAGTGAAGGGCCTAAATAAACACACTCGCCTTTATTGCCGTTTCTCTACGCTTCGCGATCTCCTTCTTCTTCTTTGCTCGTACGTGTTCATGCTATGGGGGTAGAAAAGAACCTTCGTTTCGTGCCACCTGAGAATAAATCCTTTCCCAACGATTACAAAAGAATCGCGAGCTTAGTTAGTGAGAAACTTCTTCTGTTATTAATTCGTGGTTCAACAAAAAAAATATATATAAAATATAAAATAAAAATTTAAACCTAAAAATAAAATTCATTTCAATCGAATATTATTTAATATGTTATTTCTTGTGTGTGTTATTTGATTATTCAAAAAAAAACGGGTAATTAATATTATTTAATTTTATATTTTTTATACAAATTTTTACATCTTGTTTCACCTATTTAAACTCGAAACTAATTCATATTCGTATCATGGTATTATGCAGTACGTTCATTTGTATTCAAAAATTAAACGAATACCTATAACAATAAATTTGTTTTTAATTAACTGTATCTTATATATGGTAAGATAAATTTAAGTATGAGATAAGTACGAATCATGATTTTCCATTAAAAACTTTTTACTCTATCACAAATTATTTTTCAATAAAACTATACGAAAATTGGATTGGAAAATATGGTCAGTTTACTTCTTCCGATTCAGCAAAATTTTGGAAATTATATCGACAAATAAATGGTACGAAAAAAAAAGGGAAATTGTTTTTATGCCAAGCTCAAAACTTTTCAAACCACTCATGTAGTATATAAAAAAGATACACGAACGATTAATAAATCACAACGAATAATATTATTTCTACGATATATATATATAATGATGAGTTCATGCAAAAAAGATTGGCAGAACAAAAAGAGAGAGAAATAGAAATAGAGAGAGAGAGAGAGAGAGAAATATAGATAGAGAATTTGAAATTATGTCGGCAAATAAATGGTACAAAAAAGAAACAATTGTTTCTATGATAAAAAAAAAGAAATATACGCACAAACGATTAATATAATTCACGACGAATAATATTATTTCTAAAAAAAGAGCAAAAAAGAAAAAAATAATACAACGGATGAGTTGATGCAATAATTGACAGAAAAGAAAGAAAAAGAGAGAGAGAGAAAGAATGTGTGTGTGTGCGTGCGTGAGAGAGAAAGAGAAGAGAGAGAGAGAGAGAAATAGAGATAGAACAGAGCTTGGGAAGTGTGTTCACCAAAGGACAAACGCGTCGGTTATCCCGAATCCCTGTATAACAGTGGTTGGTTTTGAGATCGATGCGCGCGAACGATCATTTCGAGGACTGATCATCGCGTTAAATCCCGATTCGGGCGGTGCCCAGGGTGCACGGGGGAGTAATCAGAGCGGTGAAGCAGTTAAATAGCATCGTAACCGCGACCGAATTGTTAGCACGTGGAACATGCAAACGCGCACGTTGCTACGGGGCACAAAATCCGTTTGTCCGAGTCTACGAGCTTGCCGTTACCGAGGCAAGCTTGCATTTTCGAGAACGTTGTGTTCGGACAATACCAAAGCGTTTCAACCAACTCGCCGCACGATTTTATCTACGTATTAAACTGTCAAAAATCCAACACCTTTCTTATTCTTTCTTCTTCTATTCCAACATTTCATTTATTAATAATATTCATTTATTTCAATTATATCTATATATACATGAATTTTCTTGGCCAAATCACACATTTAAAATAATTTAAATGCATTCATTTTAACACACACACATGCACTCAATTGAACGATTCTCTTTCTACTATAATTATATTATTTAGAAAAAGAAATAATCTAAATAATATAGATACACATATCTCTTTTAATAGGAAAAATTATTTACTAAAACGTACCTACGTTCGTAGAATCTATTAGACCGATACGAACAGTTCAACCCGTACCCTTTGAATTTATTATCAAATTCTAACTTTGATATACACGACTTGTACGTGGTATCTGCCAGCGTGCGTTATATGTGTGTGAGTACGTACAATGTAGGGACTTAACGTAGAAACACGGGAAGGTATAGAGAATGAGATAGAGATAGAAATAGATGTATAGAGAGAGAGAGAGAGAGAGAGAGAGAGAGTGGTGAGAGGAACCACTGGCAAAGCACGCGGTTGCAAGCTTTGTAAACGATAGCTGGGAGTGCGAGAGCGCGATCAATCGGTACCGTCAAATTGTAGTAGTCGATTCTGATTAGATTGCCAATTGTTGACGTTATTCGATACCGCCCGACTTGCCTGATTGCGTTTGATTCGTCTCGTACGCGCGCTTGCTTGCTTGCTTGCACGTAGATATATATACACACACACACACACACAGACGGACAGATACATTTACCAAACATACAGTTATACACGTGGATAGATACATAGATGATAGGAACGAAGCTTTCATCGTTTGCGAGACAAAACCAACTTTGGGCTCCTCTTTGCATAACGACAATCGACCCTTTGATATTCTCTATGAGAACGCATTAGGAGGATTCTGGTATTCCTATTTTAAAACCGATTGTTAACACGATTCTATCTCCTGTTTAGGAAATAATTATTTTGATTATTCTCACACAACGATTAGGAGGAAAATGATTAAATGATAATAAATACGTGTATTCTATGTAAATTATTTCGATAGAAATGTAATAGTTTTTTATTTTATTTTTTTTTTTAAATACGTACGTTCGTATTCATTTTGATTAGAAATTGGTATTATTATTTTTGTTTTAAATGATTGTCCGCGGTATTTATTCCTTTTTTTTTTGTATAAAAAGAACTATACTTCGGTATATTGGTTTTATTAATTCTTCCTCGGCGAGGGAAATAGTTTTTTCTTTTTTCCGTGGTAACGTAAAGGCACTCGATTAGGCTTGTTCGAGGAAAAGTGAATGACGTCGATCGAGTGTCTTGCGTTTTGGAGGGTCCGCTCGTTTGGGGAACTCGTGTTCGGCCATTGGGTCGAATAATGGAGCTTTATTGCTACGAGTAGCCAGGATGAGTGACAGGAACGATTAGGACCGATTCGACGATGAGAGGGGTAGCAAACCTTTCTAATAATAATAATAATAATAACAATAACAACAATAACGCGATACAAAAATAATCGAACAAACGATTTTGGATGAGAAGCCAAAAAAAAGAAAAAGAAGAAGAAGAAACGACCGAGATAATAAATGGATAAGCATTTAAATTTGTAAATCTATGCAAATGAATCTTTATACGTGATGGAAAATCTCGGTGGTGGAACACACGGTGATGGTGATGGTGGTGGTAAAGAAAAATAGTTCTCGTCGTTGAAGATCGCAACACGGTTGGCCATTTCGCGACTGATTCTCATCCCAAACATCCAAACAGCTAGCTGCTATCCAGCAATTCTACCAACCAACCAACCAACCAACTAGTCAACCTAGCTAGCTAGCTTGCTAGCTAGCTGGCTGGCTGGCTGACTAGCCGGTGGTATCTTCTCCGCCTTTTATCCTCGCATCGTGGTGCAAGCAGCCGACGGCCAGAGCCGGCATATCGTGCCGTTCACGAAGCGAGAAAGGTGTAAAGCAACCAGAGGTAGACAGATCTCGGCACTTATCGGTCTGCGAGATACCCATTAACGAAACTAAAAGCCTCCCCATATATCTCACTCTGGCAACCCTCTCTCTCTCTCTCTCTCTCTATTCCTTCTCCTAACCCCCTCCAATTCGACCTATCTCCCTCCTACCCCACCCCTCCATCCACTCAATCCTCCCTCTTGTCTTTCTATTTTTATTTCCCTTCCTTCTCCTCCTCCTCCTCTTCCTCTTTCTCTTCCTCTTCCTCTTCCTTCTTCTTCTTCTTCTTCATTCTCCATTTCTCTTTCTATCTTTTTTCTTTATCCTCCCTTTATCTTTCTCTTTCTCCTTGAGCTTGAGGTAGACGCATCACCACCATCGGCCGCGCACGGCTGTTTGTCCGAGGGCTTTTGTTTTACATGCTGATATATATTAGCCTAACCCCCCACCCCCGCCCCACACCCTAACCCGAGCTCTTCTTTTTCTCTTTCTCACACTCACTAGTCGTGTACGTGGGGAAAACAAAAAGGGGGAAAAAGATGGGAAAAGAGACGAACACCAAACTCTGGTTCTCTTTTCCACTCTTCCATCTTCCCCTTTCCCTCTTTCTCTCTTTTCCTATGTGTTTCTCTCTGCAACCCCTTAACGTGATACAAACTACGAGATCGATTTCTTCAATTCTTTTTTTTTTCTCTTTTTCTTCTTTACCTTTTCTACCATCGCATCCAATCTTATATAATCCTTTAACTATTATTTCGTAAATCATTTCTATCATAAAAAGTAGCTTTATAACTTTCACATTATTTCGAATATTTTTTTTTCTAAGAAATTCTATATGAATATAATATAAAGTTTTCACAATCGTAGATGATAGAAAAGAAAATAATGATTTCGTCTATGGATATCGGTTAGCAGCAAAGAAACGGTTAGAAGTTATTCTTCCGTTAGACGAGGAGCTTCGACGAGGTCGTAGGAAAGGAAAACAAATATCGAAAACCAATAAGCGATAAGCTGCTAATTGGGAGTCGAGACGGCGCCGACCCTTCCGATATATGTTCAACCGTCCGTCCGTCCGTCCGTCCATCCGTCCATCCATCGATCCGTGTCTCGCCATAAACTCGTATAATAATCTAACGATCCGTGAAAATAGAGACAGATAGACGAATAGAAAGTGATAGAGAAAGAGAAAAAGAAACAGAGAGAAAGAGAGTGAGAGAGAGAGAAAATTATTTCTTTCCTATCTCTCTCTCTCTCTCTCTCTCTCTCTCTTTTCCTCTTTCCTTTTATTTCTCTCCACCGTTTCGTTCTACGTTAAACGTATAAACCCCCTCCCCCTCCCCTTCTCCTGCACCCCCCTCCCCCACCACCTCGCGAGAAAGAGGAGAACGGTAGTAAATTTTTTCTCGACACCCTAGGCGCGACTGTTTGTTCTACGTTTTAGCGCCAACCTCTGTTCATATTGATTTCCCAAAGAGAGAATATACGTCACTACTGATGTGTTAGATATTTTGTTTGTATTTTTGCTTTTTTTTTTCTTTTTTTTTGTTCCTTTTAAAGAACAACGAACGTCGGTTCCAATCGTATATATATTAAAGGAAACGTGACTCTACATTTTATTACGGATAAGTAATTTACGAAAAAGAAATATTTGTATTTTGATTATTATTATTACGCGTGTTTTTTCTTGATTTATATTATTATACGAAACACGGAATGTGTTTTATCTCATAATGCATATTACGTGTAGGATGATATTAATGTGAATTATTTGTTTTTTGTTTATTTTATTTTTCTAACATGCGGAGGATACCTATAATGATAATTTTTATGATTGCATCTATTCTTTCGACACTTTTATTTCGATACGTTTGACGTGTATAACAACACACTTCTTCGTGTAAAATTCAAAATTATTATTTATTATAATAGTTATTAACTTTTTATTAAGAAGTAATAAAAATGTTATTCGGTGCTACGGTTCCTTTTAAATTATCAATAAATACTACTAAATTTGATTATTCTTCTCGTTACGTCGATAAAATAATTATATTAATTTTTAACAAAACGTTAAGTTATTTAATAAGTTAATTATTAATACGTTATAAGATAAAATACGTTAAATTTACAATAATCTCATTTATTCTATATCATCTCTTACGCGTATACTCGTCGTTACCATTATTACTCGATTATTCAACAATTAAACGATTAATCGTTGATTCGTTTCAAATGACGAATACAAATGTGTTTTAATTTGAGTAAATCTAAGAAAAAAAAAAGAAAAAAAACGCAAAAAAAGAAAGAAGAAAAAAATCGCATAGCAAAGGGAAAAGAGTCGGGGTTATCTCTCAATTGAAAAGCGAGGTTTCATGGTGTTCTCTCCTAAAATGAGAGAGTGAAACGAGAACGGGGTATGGAACAAGCATTACAGCGTCACTAATTTAGAAACGAGGAAACGAAATTAAGAGCATACGTGGTAGCCACACGCATCGTGTCGGGCAATCTGTCTGGCTGGGCTAAGCCGCGACAAATTTTTCATAGGTACTCGCCCGTAAGTTATATTTATGACTCGACCTTAAGGGGTCCTCTCTTTCTCTCTCTCTCTCTCTCTCACGCACACACACACTTTCTGTTTCTGAAACACATCCGTTGTAAGATAGTAGGATGAAAGATGAAGAAGAGAGAACGCGTGCCTCCCGTCAGACGCTAATGAGCGTCGGGACGCGAAACGACGCCTCACAAACGTCGCACCGATGACGAATGCTTACATCGGATCTCTGTTGGCTTCGTATACTAACTCAAACTTTCAAACGCAAATTCTATAACTATCCTTTGAAAATCTTCTTTGTAATATTTTCGAATCCATTTATCTATCTTTTTAAAACTTTTTATATAATATCATTTTGCTGAAAATATTAACGATTATTATTTGTTAACACTTATCTAGGATTCGTGTATATTTATTTCTACCACAACGGATCAAATGACCAACCTTTAAAAAGTCATATATTTTACAATATAAAATATATTATATATACCATTTATGCAATAAGAATTTTTGACTCATTCTAATAGCATAATAAATTGTAAGAAATTCCTTCAAAAAAATTCACAATCGGTCGATTGACCGGTCATGATACGTTTAGTGTTAAGATTTTTTATTCCTATTAAATGGATCGTTAAATATAACGAATATTTTCGATACACTTCTAACAATATTTCTAATCAAAATTAATCCATTTTCGTACTTCCCTCGTCATGAGAAAATATTTCCAACTATTGATTAAACCTTGTTAAATTCGTATATAATTTTTAATTGAAATTAAAGTTTAAACGAAAGAAAATAAATTAATGTTAACAAATAAAATACGTTAAGTGACATTGTAAGGCTGACTGAGTATTATATTAGGATGAACCAAAAGTTCGTCCGTTTATTATTGCTGTCCCAGATTTTGAAGTCAATAAAATTACTTTATATATGCAGATGAAATATTAATTAAAAAAACGCACGAACTTTTGGTTTTATCCTAAAGTAGATCACGAAATCGAATAATTTGATAAAATATCCGAACAATTTCTCAACCATTTCAGTATTCTATTAAACCCGGATGTCGATGTTAGGTCTAAAACGCGATTATAAGCAGAAACTAGAGATAGAGAGAGAGAGAGAGAGAGAGAGAGAGAGAAAGAGCATGATAGATACTCTTGGAGTATGTGCGCGGTGGCAGGACGAGCATTGGAAGTAGACGCAGCAGCAAACAGATCAGAGCGAACGGACGCTGAACGGCGTAACCGGGCTGATAACATCTCTAATCACGACGAGGCCGGACCAATCACCGCTAATCCTGGCCTCTGTATCCATCCGGGAAGGCTCTATAGTCCCGCGGCTCCCGGGGAAACTCGGAGTCCCTCTCTACCTCCTCCTCCTGCCCCTGTTCCTCCTCTACCACCACTTCCTCTTCTCTTCCGAGCTTCCACAACCCCTAGGAAAGCCGTCAGCCGTGCGTATACAACATCGCGTATACGATCCAAGCGACATCCACGTTGCGATAGTGAGTTGCCCTTGCCTTCACCTCCAACCACTACCACTTCTATCATTTCCCCTGCCTACCCCCACCCCCACCCCCGACCCCCTTTATTTCCTACCCTATTCCTATCCTATTCCTATCCTATCCCATCCTATTCCTAGCCTATCGTTCTAGCTAGATCTGTTGTGTCGGAACGTTGTACCGTTGTTGCCTTGTTGTTGTTGTTGCTGTGTTGTTGTTGTTGTTGTCTTCCTCCTCCTCCTCTTCTCTCCTCTCCTATCGATAGCTAGAACCAGGTCTACCCGATAGACTACTAGGCACCAGACTAGATGATGCCTCTTCTCTCTAGCGCGTTTCGCTTCTACTCTATGCCCTGCCGATTCCGTCAGCGGGCACGCCTCGAAATTACACGCATTGACGTATAGATCAATACGGCCTAGGATACGGTTACATGCCGGACGTTTCTGTTTCGCGTGTTCCGAACGGTCGATACTCCGCCGGCCATCTAATCCCACTGGTATACCCGTGGATTCGAGATCGTGTCGTCAAGAGGATCTAGTGCGTGATCGAACGAACCCCCTATCCACCCTCCACCCACCCCACATCGGGGTTTCGCGTTTGTTTCAATCTCTACCTCCATGAACCCACCGACCGGCCGCTCGGCCAAAGCATTGCTTTTGCTTCTGTTACCCTCCTCCTCCTCCTCCTCTCACCCCCTCTATCATTTTCTGTTCCACATTTTACGCGATCTCAATCGAAAATCAAATTGGTATCTGTCCGCGTTATTACGCCTGAGTGTAATTTTTTTTCCCTTCCTTTTCCCCTTCCCCACTCACCACCTTCTTTCTCTTAATTTAATAACAAACAATCTGAAATTATTAATAATTTTGTTGTTTGTATGAAATCTATACGAATTATTTGTAATTTTCTTTAGGACACGATACGTTTTTATAATGATTCATTTGGGTTTTTATGTTTTATTAGGATAAACGGTATTTATTGGACGATTCATTTATTATCATATAAATTATGCGATACGATCCCCTTTCATACTTTACTCATTTACAAATGAACGTAATATCCTCGAGACAGTTGGGTATACGCAAAGCATCATCTAGTACCCGTTTGCGTTTAGAGCTTAGGCGTGTACCAGCGGTCGATATAACCTATCTAATACCATCCTACTGTGTTTCCAGGGAAATTGCAATTCCGCATTTCCAGCGAGCGACGGATAGAAATTGTTCAAGATAATTATCGAACCGTGACACGACGTTGGTCGTAATACGAACATCGTTATATTCCTCTTACGTGAAAAAGAAAAAAAAGAGAGAGAAATAAATCAAATAAATAAAAATGATTTATATATACTCGATCGAATTTTCTATCTAAGTAAGATAATAATAATAATAATAATAATAATAATTGAACCCCTTTGTATAAGACATAAAAAAAAAGAAAAAAACAAAAAACAAATGACTAGATTTGTTTTATTCCGATTAATAGAATTTATAATATAAAAGATCGAATTGATAGATTTACGAATGTGAGATAATAAAAATCAAAGGTACACGAGGAGCCCTATCTAGTTCGTATACTCGCATAAAACGCTTTTAACAATGCCGATAGTTCAAGTACCGTTTCAATTATTCTCTAGAGAAAGGTTCCTCGAGTGGGCTCTCCACATTCGTAGATAAAATTTCACGTAGGCACATGCTTCGAAGAACACGACTCGCGTGGCACCCAGTCATTCACATGAAAGGCCTCCACCAAGTGCTTCGATGAGTTTGGATTATCGAAGAGTATCTCTCTCTCTCTCTCTCTCTCTCTCTCGTATTGAGTTGAGAATGATTCGTTTACTGATTCGTAATACGACGAGGTCCAACGAGCTCGTGCTCGTATGCTAATGCGATACGCTGGGATTTAATTTACGAAGATTACGCGTGTCCGGATAGACGAATACGTGCTCGGAAGCACGCTGAGAATCCAAAGTATTCTTGATTAGACCGATTACGCGTCGATCGAAACGTGTATCTCATTTATCTCTTTGCTTAGTCGAAAGAAAAAAAGAAAGACTAAGAAGAGGAACGAATTATTCTTTCGTTTATTTCTTTTATAAACAACCCATTGGCTAGTTAAGAGAAACATTTTATATATTGTATATATTATTTTACTTATTGTATACATGCACACATCCTTTTGCATATTTTACAATTTATTCTTCATTCTATCATCGATCGTATTCATATATAATCATTCGTCGTGTATTTATTTAATTATAATTTTTATTGTTTGATAAGAAAAAAAGAAAAAAATATAAAAGGAAATTATAATTTATCTTTCGAAGACTGACCGGTCAATGATGACGTTGGCGTCTCATTTATATTCTTCAAAATTCAAGTATATTTATTTATTATTTATGTATATTTCATCGTTTCATTTTCTCGAGTTTATTTTCCATTCTATCATCGATTGTATGAACATTCGTCGTGTATTTATTTAATTATGACGTTGACTTCTCGTTTATACGTTAATTTTATTATTGTATTATATATATATTATATATATTTATCATTATATATATAATAACACACACAATATATTATTTATTTGTTTATTCAAACATTTACGGGAATTACTCATTGTTACATAACCAGAATAAATATTGTAAGATAAAGATAATATAAATATAATAATGATAAAAATAAAATAATATATATATATAAATAAATTAATTAATTAAAATATAAAAAAAAGATACATAATAATAAAGATAAATATAAATAAATAAATAATATATACATATAGAATAATATATAAATATGAATAAATAAATAAATTAAAATATAAAAAAGAGAAAAAAAAAAAGAAAAAAATACATACAAATAAATATAAATGAACAGAAAATATACAATAAATAACAATAAAAACGATTAAAGAGGAAACAAGAAAAACAAAGTTATACAATTAAAATGAGTATTGTATATATACATATATCGTGTATATTTATTATTATACCTTATTTCTATTTTTCTATGAAAAAAATGATAAAATCAGCGTAGACAAAAAAGAAAAAAAAAACAAAATATAGAAGATATCAAAGAAATAAAGGTGAATCGTTTTAAAATATACAGACAGGACAAACGACAGGTGTATAATCCAAAGGATGGAAATTTTCAGAGGGTTGAGCAATCGGCCATCTTGTCGGTGTGAATTATTTATCCCGATAGTTGACAGAAGCGAGGGGGGGGGATGAAGGGACCCTCCTCATCCTCGATGGAAGAGGATCCGCTACTCGGACATGGTTCTGAGCACGTACACCACCATCGTTGTCCTCCTCCTTCCTATCCACCGACGATGATCACCGTTTCTTCTTTCACATTGGAAATCGACGGTATATCGTTCGTTGGAAATCCTGTTACATCCGGACATCGTTGCTTGCATATTTTATAACCACCCCCGATTTACCCGCAAACGCGTACCATTCGATTCCGGACGACAGATTCCCTTTTCTACTCGAATCCTAGAAACCTTTACATTTTCTTCTGATTTTTTTTTCCAATCCCCCACCCCTGCCATCTTTTTCTACGATATTTACAATATTTTCTTACTACTAGTCAAACAAATATTATCTTCGTTAAGTAACAATAAGATAAAGAACGTTAACAATTAATGGATTTTTAATCGTACTGTCAGAATTATTATTATTATTATTACATGGATTTTTAGGGACTCGAAAAATTTATTGTCGTCAATGTTTCCCTGAGCAAAAAAATAAATTTATTAAAATAATCAAGAAATTTTACGTTAGGATTCATTTCAATATATATCTTCTTCGAGTTGTTAAATAGTAAAAGAAAAATAAAATAAAGATACATAGATAAAAAATTCATTGCCACCAATGTTCAATGATTTCCTCGAACAAAAAACAAATTTATTAAAATCGTTAAAAGAAAATATATTTGATGTTAATAAAATTCACTTCGACGTGTACATTTTCTTCAAGTTATCGAATTGTAATAAAAAAAACAAGAACAAAAAAACAGAAAAAGAATAAAGATAAAATAAATGTCGAAGAAAAGAAAAATCTTTTGAAGAAAAAACGAATCGTATAGCTTAGAATACTATTGGGAATTTTGTCCAATGGTCAAAAGGCATCACAATCAGCCCAGTGGAACGTAGCCGATGTAGAAGAGGTCGTCGTCGTCGTCGTCGTCGTCGGGACGAGGTTCAGGAACGAGTTCTTCGTTCGTTCGTTCGTTCGAATCGTACGAATCACTTCGAGAGAGAAAGAAAGAGAAAGAGAGAGAAAGAGAGAGAGAGAGAGAGAGAGTAACGTTCGTTCCAAAGTGCCATTGCCGACTGTGTAAACTCCCTCGTCTTTGCGCCTCGTGTTTACAACGTTATGTCCGAATTGATTTGTCAGCAAAGAGAGAGAGAGAGAGAGAGAGAGAGAGAGAGAGGGTGAAAGAGGGGGGAACAGGGGGGATGAAGAGTAGCGGACAGAATGTATCGAAGGGTCGTCCCGAAGCTCCTCTATGGGTCTTCCAAGCATGAGGGGTTGAAAAGAGAAGGTGAGAAAGAAAGAGAGAGTGAGAGAGAGAGAGAGAGAGAAATGGTCCACTAAGAGGACTTCAAAATCGAGCACCATCCCTAGGGAACTCGTCGAATGTTGGGGGGTATTTAGATACGCGTGTACCTACTCACAACTCGTGTCTGCCGATTAATTTTCCAACTCTACTTGAATTTCTATCGAATAAATATTTATGCGCAAATTAATCTTATGTTATATTACATTTTATAAAATTATAATATATGTGTAATAGTATGTGTGTCTAATATTTAAAAAAGAAAATGCAAAGATTATATTATCGTGAGTATTTAGAACGTTTGTTTTAGAATGAATTTCGTCTAAAAATTAATTATATTTTTCTTTAACAAATGTTATATTTAAAATATCACAATTTATAATCGAACGTGTGTGGTCTGTTATTATTAAAAATAAGAAAAAATATATATGTACATTATATTAAGTTTTAGATATCCCTCACGCTGTTATATGCAACAAATATATTATTATTAAATATGAATTATTTATTTAATGAATGTAATTAAAAGAAAATAAAAGTTAGTTGATATATCTTCTATGTGTTGATAATGTAAACTGCAAATAAGATATTTTATATATTTTAAGGTTAGAACTCGTTTATGAACATTGGAAGAAATTGGAGATTAAACAATAGAACAAATTGAAGTTCAAAAAGTATTCCTATATCCCCATCACCCCTTGGGAATTTTCTCATCTTTTCTCTCTTCTTAACGAAAGGAGGAGGAAGAAGAGACCCTTCGTTTTCTTCAACCCCGATGGAGTTTAGCGTGTGTCCGAACATGTGGGTTTGCAATCATCATCAACGATCTGCGATATTCCGGATGTGCTGCTGACCATCATACGCATTGCCTTTAACCACCCACCCTTCTCAACTATCTAGTTCTTCCTTTTTGCTCTTTCACTGTTACTCTCTCTCTCTCTTTCTCTTTTGGTTTACTATCTTTTTCTCTCTTTCTCTCTTGTTCAACGTTCTGCGCCACTACGGCCAATTCGTCTCGTTCGAGCAGCCCGAAACGGCTGTTTCTACAGTTTAATCACGATGTCCGAAGGGTTAAACTCACCCCCGCAGCCACTTCCAATGGCGCGGGACCGGAGTCACCCCTTCTGCTACCGATGAAACGTCGAAGGTGCTCCTTTCTAAACGAAAGGGCGAACGATACCAAAGGATGATGATGGTTTGTGTTTGATTGATCTCCTACACATATTCGACCAATACTTTTCTTATTTTTACATTTTAAATCTATTCGTATCTATCATTTATTCTAACACTTCTTAAGCTCAGTTCGGAGTGGTGCAAATTTTTGTCAACATTTGTTCATATTTATACGGAACAAATATATTAAATAAGTATTATTTATATGTTTTATAGAAATGTATTGGGTCTAATATGTGGAGAAGGGCTGAAAAATTCTGAGTCTAGTATGTAAAGAATCTAATATAAAAAGTGACTTGTTATTTCGTACATTACCCGGGTCATTGTAGAATATCACATCGAAGAATTCATTCCACGTCTATAAAAAGGCAGAAAATCCTTTGTCGTATCTGTAAAATAAAATAAAACAAAATGACAAGTTTTATTTACAATTAGATCCGAAATCATATCGAATGAAATGTTAATAAAAATGAATACTTACGATGCATTTCTATGGGATGGTGCTTAATGGCATCATGGCGATGCATCTCGCGTGAATCTAATAACGCGTTATTAACGAAAATAAGAAACTATAAATGAGTTTCTTATCGCGAAAACGAAATATTATTTTACGACGAACAACACTGACTCTACATACGCGTTTGATTTTAATTTGTTATACGCCCGATCACTGACTCTACTATTAATTAATTCAAAGAAATGTGAAATCACTTTGAGAAATAAAATTATTCAACAATTTAATACGTCGTTTTCGTTGGTGTTGTTAACGCGTTGAAAGACGGAAAGAGAATGAGACGCGTAATTGTTTATCCTTGGGAGCGTCAACCGTTCGGTTGTTTTTGTTTTGTTTTCGGCTCGAGACTTTCCTGAAAATATATATACACAGTAATAAATTATCTATACGCTCAATGTTTTGTATTTTTATTTTCCTTTTTTATCTCTGCTTTATGTTTCTTTGGCTTTTTCTTTCTATCCTTTTCTCTCACTTCTCTGTGTTATAAAAGAAAAGAGAGATAGACTTACTTCGACGAATATAAAGAAGATTAACAAGTTGATACAATTTTAAGGTTAGGTACGTGTATTCGTGCTATATTTTCTCAATGCTCGGTAAACCTAATAATAAAGTAAAAAATAAGATAAGATGGTGTGTGTGTGTGTGACATAAATTTAATTGAATACGAAATACGATCTACTAAGACATAATTATGAGAAATAAATCATTAGAGCATTATTAGAGATGGTTAGTAATATTGATATAGTGAAAATAAACTGGACAATTGAAAAAATGATTGTTAAGTACAACATCGGTGGGATTTGGCGCGAAACAGATAGATAACGATTTTATTTTCACGGATATCTTTCGAACTTCTGGATAATTTGTTTGGAAAATATTCATACATCAAAGTCTTTAATATCTCTATCGTTTGATATATAATAGAAGGTTGTACGTTAGAAAATATCTTTTAATTACCTGAATTTAAATGGGATGACAATGTTTCCTTCTGATCTTCAGCACAAACGTTATGAAACTAACGCTGGTTGGCTGAACAATTGCAGGCTTGTATTTTGAACGTGATCATATAAAAATATTCTTATATTCATATAAGTAAAATAATATGATATACAAGATAATTATTAAATTATATATAGGGTGGTATATTTTATAAAATTTAATAATGCGAGTTAGAAAAAGTTATTAGAAAACTATTGTTAATCGATTCAATGAAATTAGATAAATCTTTTCTTACTTGCAAATTCAAATTGTTGCTAACGTTATATACACGCACACAAGTTTGTCGTCACACGTACAGTAACTCGTCATTCTTCATGACCACGTTAGTCAAACTCGATGTGATAATTTATTTCATAAATCAAAAGTCAATTTTTTATTTTTCTATTAAGTGTATACGGCTTTTATAAATATTCTACAAATAATAATCAATATAACGAAGACACAATATTCACTAATAACATAATCTTATTATAATGAAGAATTATCGTCGCGGACATCTTTGATAAAAATTTGACATCGCGTGCCATCTGTTAAAATACAAAAATTAAAGCATTAATTTGTTACTTAATCAATAATGCAGATCATTAAACGCTCGAGAGATTATTCATTATCGACACAAATTATGCGAATTAATTCTATCACGGATGTCATCCGAGTAGTCAGTATTTTTCCTCCAACTTGATCTAGCACTAGTACCAAAGATTTTCTAACCTATAAATCAAAAATCAATATTTATAACGAAGGATAAAAAAAGAATTGTCGGTCGATAACAAAATATTTCGAATTTTCTTAAAAACAAACGTACACGTATACGTATTTTTATATTTCTTTCCCTCTTAAAATACTCAAGTATTATATTGTTTCTACCAGGAGTAAAACATCCTAAACGTATATACATATACATAATAGATAGATACAGTTATATATATATATATATCGTTCGAACGCTCGTTTTCGTCGCTTCAATCTAAACCTGATTATGCAAAACCACGGGGCGTTTCACGTCCTGCTCGCGTTAATTCGAAATGTCCGAAGACCGCTTAAAGACTTAACAGGAGATATATCCGCGTGGGCCATTCCGGTTAACGCAGGATTTATCCAACATTTCCACGTTCCAGAGTGACCATTTGGAAACAACTTCTACGTTGGTGAATTCCTCTGGTAAGTAGTATTCTATCTCTCTTTCTCTCATACTCTATCTTTCCATCTCTTTCTATCTCATTGCGTTACTATAGTTCTTTCTCTCTTTTTCTCATAGCACACGGGATCGCGAACGATGAAGAAGATGAGGAGGGCCAAGCAAGCCTGGAAAGCATTTTATTCCCCGAGCGAGCACCGTTGGCTGTTTGGCAGCGGAAGACCATCTGGCGATTCCCTAACTCCCACTGACGGGTTCATCGAAACCCCCCGACGGGAGAGGTCTAATGACGTATAACGCGTTCTTCTTTTTCTTTTTCTTCTTATTCCTCCATCTTCTTTTATCATTCTATTTTCTTTTATTCTTTCTACTTTCACATTCTTTTCGTCGACATAGTCTACTTGTTAGTAATAGTAGTAGTAGTAATAGTAGTAATAGTAGTAGTAGTAGTAGTACTCTCCTCTTCTCAAGGGGTCAAGCGGATCCGTTCCGTTCGCTGACCCTTAATGCAATCGATTCGAACGAAAATTCGACGACCCTTCCTTCCCTCCTACCTTCCTTTCTATCTAAGAACGCACTTAATAACGCAATTACCGTTATTGCTGAAGTTTAGAACTACGCATATGGCACACGAAACACTCGACTACTTTTATTTTCACACCTCTATCTATGCATCTATCCATCTATTTTATTTTCATTGTACTCGTTGAGAGATTAATCCATTAGATGAGATATTTTTTCATTTGTTCGTTGAATTGTTCGATATCAATTTTCGATATAACACGAGTAAATCAAATTTGTCATTTGTAAATGAGATATGATTAGAGTGAACCAAAAGTTCCTGGGTTTATTGTGTTATAAATTATATTATAAACTGTATAATGGATTGTTTTTTGTAAAATTTGGATTGGAAATATTAAAAAAAAAAGAAAAAACACACGAACTTTTGGTCTTGGTTACAAAATTTTATCGTTTTTAACCCTTTGAGCGATGAATACTCTTAGCTGAAGTGTTTTTAGTAGGGATGGAATTATTTTATTACTAGTGTATTTATTTCATTGATTAATTTTATTATCTGCATCTATTAATAATAAGTTATATTTAACAATTAAAGTGTTTTTCTTTCTTATACAGATAATTTTAATAATCAATAGACAAAACAACATTACATTATTTGCATTTGTATCGACAAACACGTAAAAATCCACCAAACGCATATATGCGTTCATAGTATTCAAAGGGTTTAATTGTTAGATTATTTTTCTGTTTTTAATTGGAACAACAACTAATGTTACGAATATTATATTATTATTATTATTATTATTATTATTATTATTATTTGTTAAACGGGGGTATTCTCTTACGATCTTTCATCGAATATATATTAACGTTGAATAATTTCGATTGAATTTATACGTTCGACAAATTCGCGCGGGCACGTGAAATTTCCACGTAAGCCCTGGAAAATCTAGTAAACTCGCAGGATATAGAGGAAGGGATATAAATATATGCAGGATCGCGGTTTAATTTATAACCAATGCGAGTAATTACGGGTTCGAATCATACGAAGTAGGAATACGCGTACGAACCAGAGAACTCCGGATATCGATCTCGTTCATTGCGTCCAATGTTACTATTGGCCAAAATTCTATACTACTTTTGTTTTTTTTATAATACTTTTATCTATATATATATTTTCATTCATTAGGGTATATTACCAAGTCTCGCAAAAATAAAAAAGATTTAAATAAAAGACAACAAAAAATATATACACCTATACAGGATTAAATAATAAAAACTCAAAGTATACACGTAAAGCACAAGGGTCAGAGATAACTATACATAATTTTCTTTTTTTTTCTCTACAAACTTCGTATATCTGTATATATATATTCTTTTTTCATTAAATCAATCGGTAAAATCAGTTTACTCGTTATGTAATCGATTAATTAATTATACGTCCAATTTGACGTCCAGTCCGCCATTACGAGTGGTAACGTTTAATGGCTGCCTATCGAACTACTAGCCTTCGTTTCTAAATTCCGGAGTTATTTTGAATCTACCGCATGTTATACCGATCGATGATAATCGTTTTTTAATGAATTCGCCCAACGAAGATATATATCGCGATATAAAATCGGCTTTTTTTTTTAGTTCACGACCGTTACCGTTTTTTGCTTATTCTGTCCCCAATGAAGGAGTGAGAGAGAGAGAGAAAGAGAGAGACAGAGAGAATGCAACATAGTAAAGTTTAGGTCCTCTGGGCCAGTAATACACCGATAATTCTGGAAAATCGCGGGTTCGCTTTATTCGACGCACGAACAGCCAACGATAACTATCGCAAATGTTGAAGCTCTTATGTTTACGTGCCAAACGTACGAATCGTGTAACGGTTCGTTGCCTGCACCAGCATATCGAAAGGGGGAGAGTGAGAGAGTGAGCGAATGAGAGAGAGAGAAGAATCGTTTGTTGCTGCCTTGCAGTATAGACGACCTTGATTTTGTATAGGCATGTTAACATTTAACAGGTTTCTATCTATCTATCTTTCTCTCTCTCTCTCTCTCTCTTTCCACCCTTTCTTCTCTTTGTTTTTCGTTAAACGAATTAAAATAATTATTGACATTGTTGCGTTCGCAAGGAGAATAAATGAACGAACAAACGAACAAACGAACAAATAAAAAATCCTGCTTTATATTTTTATTTTGTTGAGGTAGATTAAAAAAAGAAACAAAAAATAGGATTACATTTATTATAATTAGCGATCCACTTTATAATTGAGAATAAGTAATGCGTTAATAATGAGATCAACGATGAATACTATAGACGAATACTATACACACATATACTATACACATATGTATGTATGTCGTCCTCGAACGAGAGATTTTCGTGGGAGCTTCGTGGTATAAAAAAAAAAGAATAAAAAAAGAAATCTCGATTCGCGAGAGTATAATTCGCGGAAAGTAAACGGCGAGATCACAGAGAAAGAGAGAGAGAGAGAGAGAGAAAGAGAGAGAAAGAAACGGAATTAACAAACGTCGTGCCACGTGTTTTTAATAATTGATCATCGTCATCATCATCATCATCATGATACGTCTCTAACCGTTAAAGAGAATTTCTCATTTAATCTCAGAACTCTGGTATAATCGTTCCATTATTCGTACCACTTTTCGAATCTTAACTTCACAACTGGCTTTAGTTAAAACATCAACGTTTTAAATCAAATTTCTCCTTTACTTCCAACGAAACCCCCACCCCCATCTCTCGCGTTTACTTCGACTCTCCTTTTATTTTTGATTTCTTTTTTCGAGTCCCCCCCTTCTTCGATATCGTTCGACACTATTTTTTCTTTCTTGCGACCGCTTAAACAAACATGGATGTATTTTTGTTTTGGGGATGGGGAGAGTGGGAAGAAGGCAGGAAGGGAGGGGGTTTACGAAAGAATTCGAACAATAAATAAAAAAATAAAAATAAATGAACGTCACGAAAATAAGAGAAATCAAAAAAAGGAAATAGATAGATAGAGAGAAACAGGATCGATGGCAATAAAAATCGGTTTCCTTCATCGAAAAGGATATCGTTTGCAGTATCAAGTTTGGAACGTTGATGGAAAAAAAAAAAAAGACGAAAAAGTAGAAAAAAAAAGGAAGAAAAAAAAAACAGTGTTACCATCGAAAAAGGTTAAAGTCCCCGTGAAAAAAACGTTTCGAGGGGTATGAAATCGCGGCGGCGGCGGTGGCGGCGGCGGCACGGGGGTGGTATGAGATTCGCGAGGGGGAGAGAAAAAAAAGGGCTCGGGGATTCGTAAAAAATCGAGAGAACCGAACGAGAAGCATAAAGAGTATACTGGTTTTCTGGCCTTTTGGACTGGGATACGGGGTTCATAAAGTCCACGCTTTTGGCCCCGATTCGTTGCTTTCCCGTTGGATTTCTCTCACTCTCGCACACACACACAGACTCTCTTTTTCGCACTGATTCTAGTTCTCTGTCTTTATCTCTCTCGCACACACGCAAAAGAGAGAGAGTAGGGTTTTTCGTGAGTGGGTGGGTGGTTGGTTGGTTGGTTGGTTGGTTGGTTGGCGGAAGCAGCCGTCGGCAACCACCAGCAGCAGCAACACCGGCAGCAACGAGTCCCTTTTCAGGGCTGCTTGGCCGTGGGTAATCGGTTTAATAGGCGGTCCATCGAGAAAGTTAAAACCGGCTCCGCGGAAAATGGCCGCCGTTAATCCCTTTTTCGGGCTTCTGGCATGAAATGAGATTTCTGTTAGGAAACGTACGAGTGCGAGAACCGTCGCACACACCTCTCTCTATCTCTATCTCTATTTCTCTCTCTCTTTCTTTTTTCACACACATATACACACATACCTTTACGTGTACATTGATTCAGTCAGTCACTATTCCTCTATACGACGACGATTCGTGGATTCCAAGGGAGTGTGTGCAGGTGTGTGCACAACTTGCGTACGCGACCCACATAGATAAAAGGCAGAGATTTACACGCGTCTGAAGAGTAAAAGTGTAAGAGTGTAAGAGAGAGAGAGAGAAAACGTATGTGATGCGTTCGTTCTTGCGTGTCGGTCCTATACAGGGGATAGATTTAGGGACAAAGTCCTAATATGTGTATATATATGTGTGTGAGAAAGAGAGAGACAAAGAAATTCTCCGCAGCCATTAGCCGCACACTCGCAAAGCCTCTACAACACGATTCATACATTTTCCTGGAGGATGAAAAAACAGGCTGCTCCGGGTCCTAAACACCAAAACCGAACCCTCGTTCGCGGTAGTGGTGGTGGTGGTGGTCCGGTAAGTCGCTACCCTTCGCGTATTTTCTGCCTGCCCTTTTTTCCTATTTTCTTCTTCTTCTTCTTCTTTTCCTTCCTACACTTACTTTCTTCTTTCTTTCTTTCCTTGTCCCTTTATATCGACTCTTTGCCCTTTTTTTTTTTTTATACTAAAACCTACGCCGCCACCTTTGTTCCTTTTTGTTTTTTTCATCTTTTTATCTTTTTATTCCCACGTTCGGTCGAATGTTTGCATTGTCATCGTGGGCAATACCCGAAATTATTTTCTACGGAAATTGTTCTTCCTAACTTCGGGAGGGTATTTTTATTTCTTTGTTTTTTTGTTTTGTTTTTTAAATGACTTCGAATTTAATACGCCTACCGTAACGCGGTTAAAATCTCGTTTGGAATTAATTAAAATCATTTTGTCTTAATTTCTTATCCTAATCTACAAGATCATCCACGAGAAACGTTTTTTCTTATTAACCTGGATACGCAAAGATCGTTCGATGTGCGTTCCTTTTTATTTTTTTTTACAAATTACATATAAAAAATACATAATAAATAAAAATACGAATCGTATTTATGAAAGGAAGAGGAGGAGTAGGAGAAAAGAAAAAGAAAAAAAAAGAAAAAAAAACAGATTAGTCGAGAAAAGGGGGAGCTTTAATTTTTGTTGTTGTCTTCTCTTCTCTTTGGATAAGAAAATTCCGTATTGGACGATTAAAACTAAAAGACTGATTCGTCCTGACTCTTTTGTGCTTCTTTTTCCTTTTTCTTTTCATTGGCGATAAATCCGCCATTGTTAGTTGCAACTACAAAAGCAAGCAACGAAAAACAAACAAAGCTATGGACGAGTACTGAAAGTGAACATATAGGTGGTGTGTAGTACGCGTATATCGTAAGAACGACAATACGCGAGGAACTAATTCCAAGCATTTATCTGTCGACCACAGTTACGAGAAGAGAACAAGGTTGAACGGGGGGAAGGAAAAGGCAGGGGGTTGGGGAGGCTTTAGACTTTCGTATCCGGATAGGACGGAATAACGGAGACGATAACGTTGATAGAAGAATTGTTTGGGATTAACTAGAGACAGAAGAGAAAAATGAGGGGTGAGATCCTTTAAGCTTATTATTTATAATTTCGTTAACTACTTCTTTTTTTTTTTGTTAATAAAAGTCTATTATTTTGAACGAACAAGAAAAGGAATCAAATACTTTTTATTTCGGTTATATGCACAAATGATTTCAATTTAATTAAGAATATTTTATTTTGTTAAATGTTTCTATTAATATTAATAAATTTTAATTTATATATGATTATTATTTTTTTATTATTAAAAATAATAAACAAAAAATATAATATATTATAAAATATATATTGTAAAATAATATTCCTAATATAATAATTATTATGTATTTATTTATATATGTATAAGAGTATATATATTATATAATGCAATAATTATTAGCAAAAATTATTGATAATTATCATCGGTCATAAATTATTAATAAAAACAAATACTCTATAGAATAAAAATAATACTTATAAGAAAAATAAATAATGTTAGTTCTCTAGATAGTAGAGAAGTATTATTTCACGTTACTTCTGTCTCACTTTTAGCGTCTTATGTGTGTTACGTTCCTCTCGTGCGAGAATTCAACGAGATTCTCGAGACGAACTTCTTCTATGGTGGAATAAGAAAAGATAGAAGAAGAAGAAGAAGAAGAGAAGAAGAAGAAGAAGAAGAAGAAGAAGAGAAGAACAACGAAGAGGGTACGTAGGTACTCTCGCAGTGTGAGAAATCGATGAACGCGATCGAGAGGTGGCCGCGAGAGGTAAAACAAAATCGCAGACAATTCCTTGGCGTGTTGAGTCTGTCTCTCTCTCTCTCTCTCTCTCTCTTACTCTCTCTCTTTTATTTCTTCGTCCAGCCGCCCCCCCCCCCATCACCCCACTATCTATTTCTTTCTCTTTCTTTCACGAGAAGGGTGATGGAAGTGGATAAGCTGTGGGAGGAAACGGGAGCTCTCTCTCTCTCTTCCACCATGTTTCTCTTTACTCTTCTTACGTGTATTCACACACAAACACATACACATACACACACATACATACAAATCTATTCGCATTTATCTATACAGTTACATACATACATACATACAAATACAAACACATATAAAGGAGATATATTTCTATACCTGCGCAGAGTTCGCGTCTTCGGCATCGGCAGTCGTCTCCTCCTCCTCCTTCTTCTCCCTCCCACCCTCCTATTCCTCCTCCTCCTCCTCTTACTCTTCCACCTCCACGAGTAGTCTCCCTGTGCTTGGCTTCGTTGGCTCCTAATTAAACATCCAGCTCGCTCGAATCCCGAGTCGACTACTCGGCCGTCGATGTTCCGATATTAGTCCCCCTACTACTCTCCCCCTCCCCCTCCCCCTCCCCGACCCTCCGCCACCCTATCCTCCTACTCCCCCATCTCTCTCTCTCTCTCTTTCTCTCATTCGACTTCGAAGAGAGACCTACCTAGCATTCCTCCCCCGCAGAAATCCCTTACAGTCTCCGCGTGCACGGAGTAACCAACGCCGTGCGCCTTTATATAAATAGATTACAAGGAAGAAAAAAGCTTGACGATCGATCGGCCACTACCGAAACGTACCCCGCAACGTGCACGACGACGACGACGACGACGACAACGACGACGAAGGAAAAGGATGAAGAAGACTAGTAAAGAGGAAAGAAACCTTCTTCGAGGGTTAGAGAGAGAGAGAGAGAGAGAGAAAGAGGGAATACGATTATTATCCTTCATGTAGTCGAGTATTTCGTATTTAATATATTTTTTATTGTTGTTTTTGTTCATCTCGTCTGGTCTCATCTCATCTGAAAACCGATTTGCTGTTTCTCATGTTACTCGAATTATATATTGTTTGTTTGTTTGTTTGTTATTTTGATAAAAAAAAAATAAAAAAATAGAAGAGAAGAGAAGAAGAAGAATTTGTATTATAGGGGAGAGTAATTTTATATAATATCGAGAATGTTTTTTTTAATCTCGTGCGATTTGATTTTATATCGAGAAGGTGGATGCGATAGATTCCATTGACGTGTGTGTATCTGTGTGTATGTGTGTGTGTGCGTGTATGCGTGCGTTCTTTGAAACTAATGGTAAGATGAGGGTATTTGGTATGCTCGGTACCTGAAGTATTTGGTGGCATCTATATTTAGGGTGATCTAGTAATACATGGTACAATTAGAAAATGGTTCTTCGTGTTAGAGAATATAAATTGATACTGTGAAATAATTGTTGACAAATTTTTAGAAATTTTTCAATCATCGATTATACAATATATTTTTACTTGTAATAGGTTATTCGTATTTTAATCATTAAATTAATTATAACAAAATAAAACATATTGATTGATATAAATTGAATAGATTCATTTCAGCACACAATAATATTTTTATTTATAAATCCATTCGAATTTTCTAAATAATCCGATAAATCAATCCCTTTCTTAATTGTACAACGATTATATCCTGGTAATCTTTTATATTTATATTAAAATATATGCACTTAAATATAATATTTATTGAATAGATATATTAGATATATAAAAAGAGATATATATATAGAATAGAGTCAAATGCAACTCTCTTCCCCCTCCCCCTCTTCCCACCAAACAGTCCAGACTACGTACCCGGATCCAACAATTATTCCAGCGTTAGCAGCAGCAACAGCAACAGCAACAGCACGGCGAGCATCTCAAACACGATCTTGTATTCCAAGCTGGCCATTGGTTGGTTGGTTGGTTGGTTGGCAGCGCCTACGAGCGAGAGAATAGTCATTAACTAAATAACAGCCCGATCTCTACAGCATTCACTTCTCTTTCTTTCTTCCTTCCTTCCTTTCTTCCTTCCTTCCTTCCTTCCTTCTTTGTCTTTCTCTTTCTCTCTTTTTGTCCTTACAACTCAGCGAACCAAGTTGCCGTTCTTCGTACATCTCGAACCACCCCCCCTCTAACCCTCCAGAAAGAAATTCAGCAGTGTGAGAAAGAAGAAGAAGTTACGAGAAAATAAAGGACCAAAAGGTTAGATGAACGAATGGGAATTGGTTGCAAAAGTTTATGCGTGATGTTTTTTTTTTTTTTCTGGGTGAATTTAACCTAAGTAAAAGTATTAACGATTGGAATGTGATATCAAATCGGATAATAAGATAATATGTGATTATTGTGTTAGATGAAATAAATCATGTAATGAAATCAAATCACGAGCTTATGTGATCCCAATTATAAATTATCTTTATATGTAAACCTTATTTCCTGTATAATGACATGCTGCAATTTTGCACCCTTTCCCCTTCTTAGTGAGGGGAACATTTTCTTCAATAAAAATATCTATTATCAAATTAGCGAAAAGATAATATAAGATAATACGATTATTGTTATATATAAAATAAATAAATTACGTTCGATTGATTAGATATCCCCCTTCTTTTTTTTCATTTTCTTACTCGTGTATAATAATAATAATAATAATAATATCGTAGAATATGAACGAGAAAACAAAAGCAACAAATAATGTTGCGTTAACAATGCTTGTGGGTCCGCCTTCTTTATGTTGGATTTATGAGGAGACAAATGGAAGAATAATATGACCGGGGCGTGTTTATTGTCGACGCGTGTGATGGTGATAGTAAGAAAGAGTGAAAAAGGGAGGAAGATTGTGGGTGGGTGGGTGATGGGGGGAGGGGGTGGGTACATAGGGCGTATTTTCTACACACCCAACGGCCATATCTTCAGACACCTCTTTTCTTTTGCTCTTTTAAGGTATCCTATTTTCTTACACTTTCTTTCTTTCTTCTGTATATATGTGTATATGTGTGTATGTGTGTGTGTGTATGTGTAGGGTGCTACTTCTCACGTTACTTTCCGCGAAAGAGAGACACGAGGCACTCGTAGACACGTGACACGTAGAGGTATAATGCCGAGCACTACTCAGATATGTGATTCTGCACTTCGCGTTCTCTTTCCATGCACCACCACCACCACCACCACCAGCACCATCACCTCGTCGTCGTCTTCGTCGTTTTCCCATGAGACATTAACTTACGTGAAATAGAAAGATGGAAGAAAAATGACGCGTCTTTCTGTTCCATTTCATACTATCTCTCTCTCTCTCTCTCTTATTTTTATTCAAATTCTATCATCGAATTTTACGTTCCGATATTTCGAATAAAATTGATTTATTTCGTTTTGGAAAGAGATTTCGTTCATTTTCTTTGACGTCATTGTTAAAAAAGAAAAAACACAAAGCCCCTATTTTATTTGAAACGTTATTTATCTCGAATAATAATAGTTTGAGAGATAAGGAATCTCGTATAAGAAATCGTCGAAAAATCGAGGAGCTAGGAAACGATCTGTTCGGCTTCTTGAAAATGTTATTCTTATCATCGGACAAATGTCATTCGGATTGCACTTCGCTCGGACATTCGATGAGATTACGTAGGTGTCGAGAGGTGCCATCCAAACTGTCGTTTTGAAACTACTCTTTACCTGCGAACGAAACGAAACGAAACGAAACGAAGAAAACGAGAGAGAGAGAGAGAAAGAGAGAGGAAAAAAGATAAAGAAAGGTAGAAAAGGTGTAATATCGATTTGGACCCAATAAAAAAGTCATTTGAGATGGTGCAAAAGCGCAGCATCGGTTGTAAAACGTTTAGCTTGTGATAACACTCGGAGGTAGTCGGATTCCTTTCCTTTTTCTCTCTCTCTCTCTCTCTCTCTCTCTCTCTGCTTCTCTTTAAATATCATACACGTAAACGCACACACGTTCTTTCTCTTTCTACGCTTATTTTATTTTTCTCTTCTTTCGTTTCGCACGATATATTATTGTCTGAAAAAAAAAAAAAATATAATTTACTGTTCGTCTTCTCTCAAACGTCTTCATCAACGTTTATACGAAAATCAAACGTTCGTATGATCCAACCGAAAATAATGAAAAATAGTTTTCTATTTCTATTTCTATTTCTCTCTCTCTCTCTCTCTCTGTATCTCACTTTTTTTCTTTCTTTCTCTTTCTCTCTTATTTTCTTTTTCTTTAATACACGTTTCTAGAAAATCTTTGGATAAGTAGAAAACTTTCCGTTCGCTATAACTTTCGTGAAACGGTCTTGCGAGATAATAAAAAGGATGGAAAGAAGAGAGAGAGAGAGGAAGAGAGAGAGAGAGAGAAAAGAAACGTTCGTCTCTTTCTCGGATCTTTATACTTATTTCTTATTATCGAAATAACGCAAATGCATCTCTCTTCCGAGTTTTCCCATTTAATCTGCATGAAACTTCGCGGGTGGGGGTGGGGATGGGGGCTGGCGAGGGGAAGGGGTGGGGGTTGATGGTGGGTTCTCATTTTTCTACGTTTCCATCTTCGGGATATGAATTCGCTTCGCGAATTGAAAAGAAACTTTTACTTTGTGACAGAACGTGAAAGTATTGTCCTTTTTATATAAAATATATATGTGTGTGTGTGTGTGTGTGTGTGTGTGTACATATATATGCATATGTAAATATGTAAGAGTATCGATGAAATTGCTTCGAGTTCTAAGGATCTTAACTTATGAAACTAATATATTCCATTATGACGTATAAAAATGGTCGTGCGTATCGTAGTATGAAATTAGTTGAATACTAACGTAATTTACGATCATCGACGTTGTTAGATCGTTCGAAAGTAATTTAAAAAAAGAGGAAGAAGGAAGAGGAAAGGGAAGTGAAATCGATTGCAAATTTTAATACGACTTACCGAGCAAAAATCCTGGTAACATCTCGTTGATAAGAACCACTCTTTAGAGTCATCTTATTCTTCTTCTTCTTATTTACGGTCGTATGAGAAAAACGGATAAAAAAAAAAGGGAAAAGAAGAACGATAAAATGCGAAAGAAGGAAGAAGAAGAGAGGTGAAGGATGAATAATCGGGGGTGGGGTGAGGGTGGGATGAGGTTAATACGTTGACGGAATGTTTAGAGTTAAATTAGCCGTAAAATTATTGACGGTAAAGTCTATGCTAGCACAAATCATAACGCTCGGTGATTCCGTATTGTCGAACTTTCATCTGTCCCCCACCCCCCTTTTATCCCTCTCTCTCTCTCTCTCTCTCTCTTATTCTTTCTATACGTTTATCCGTCTTTTTCGTTCTTGTCGACAAGCCTTCCTGTTCACCTTCACCTTCGACTACCACCACCATCAACAACAGCAGCCAGTTCTTCGTGACTTCGAAACGAAGCTTGGGTGCTTCAGCAGTTTCACCCCAACCCTAAACAACCCCTGAGTTTTCTTCTTCTATCGTCAACCTTCCAATCCCCAGAACTCGCTGAGCCTGATTCGAACGAGACTCCTCGAAGGACGTTCGATCTCTCTACATCACCCAAATGATTTCTCCTCGTCGTACTTCCTTCCCTTACTGTCTTTTCTTTCTTTCTCTTTCTCTACGTATATATATGTGTGTGTGTGTGTGTATGCGTGTATGCGTGTATATCCGCGAATATCCCCCCGTCCCTGGATTATCTGCCGTGAAATTGTCTGATTTGCTTCGCATTTTCCACGGCACGCTATTTGTTTCATCGTCCTGCCCTGTTAGTTGTTACTTCTCTTTCTCCCTTCTTTCTCCCTTCTTCCACTATTCTTCTTCTTCTTCTCTTGTAATTATACATACACGTAC
This sequence comes from Polistes fuscatus, assembly GCF_010416935.1. Taxonomy (NCBI): domain Eukaryota; kingdom Metazoa; phylum Arthropoda; class Insecta; order Hymenoptera; family Vespidae; genus Polistes; species Polistes fuscatus. Next base: position 9,743,386 of record NW_025113118.1, on the reverse strand, counting down.
ACGTAAACGTATATGCATATGCATATTCACCAAGGACGACTGGATTAATTGTCATTTTTTCTTTTTTTCTATCATTAACACTAGATTTACGGATATTTTGTTCATTATTTTTCTAATGACTTACAAACATTGTTTGAATGGAGGATTGAGTAAAGGGGAGGAATTAATATTTACGTATATTTAATTAAGTAACTAAAAACCAACACACATATGTTTTTAAAAAATAATATTTAAGTTATATATATATACGGTAAACAAATTTTTGTAATGAGTCAAATTGGCTCAGTTCGTAAATCTAGTGTTAAAATCATCGATTTGAAACAACGACGTTGTGCAATTAGAAGTATCAATGATATTATTAAGCCTTCGTTCGGTTTAAATGGGTATTTCGTGTCCGAGCCGAAATTATTTTTTTACGAAGTTGTCCCATTTGTTTCAAAAAACAAAAAAAATATATGCAAAAGTTAATCTTTCGGTAATTAAATGATTGATATATCAAGTTGAAGGTTTCAGAAATTTGTATGAATTTTTAAAAAATTGTTCGATTACATTAAAAGGGTGGAAAAAGGGCTGGAAGTGAAAGACTCGCGTATACTGCTGGAAGGTATCAAAAAAATGTATACTGACGAAATGTTAAATAAAATGTAAGATTAGTGAAATAATTAAAAACCGTTAGACTGATTAGATCTGGAATCGAATATATTGTCGGTTTTTTCATTTTTCAGGAGATTACTCTAATCATTAAGTTTATATTAAGGATTAATTAATTAATAATATATATTAAAGGATTCGTGACAAAAATTATAGCAAGACACGAACCTCGAATTTTCACTTTTTCTGAAGAAAACTGACCCAACTGTTGAGGACCACTTTCATTTGTCGTAAATATAATTAATAAAGTATTATAAATAATAATATAAATATATAAATAAGAAATTAAGTAATGCGAGGAAAAAAAATGAATATAAACATGAATATTATTTTATCAAAATGATATTATTAATAAAAATAAATTAAAAAATGTGACATGTAGCTTTGAAAATAAAAAGAATAAGAAAAAAAAAAATGAAAAAGTATATGCAGATAGAAAATAAATTGAAATAGAAGAACGAAAGGTGGGAAGTGAATAAATTCATAGCCGTTTTGTCGTATAAAGGAAAGTAGTGTAAAGAGAAAAGGGAGGGAAGGAGGGGGAGAGACGAGAGGGAAAGTCGAAGAAAGACGAAGAAAACGATTGCCGAGGGCTTCGACGTGCGCGATTTCTAAGCCTATCGTGCGTTCCGTTCTCTCTCTCTCACTCTCTCACTCTCTCTATAGATAGCCACAGAGAGGAGAGCATTGGTATGCGTCGCCGAGGATGAGCAAAAAAAGAATCGAGAGACTTGAAAGAAAGATCATTCGTATCATTGTTTCCTAAACCTTCCCCCCCAACCCTCGAATTTAATCATTTTCACATACTTTCTCATTAATATCTAATTTTACCAATAGTTAAATAAAAATTGATCATATGAATTTTTACTCATACTTATACGGTACGTGTAGTTATGTTAATCGTATGTATATACGTGTGTTTATATATAATTAGATTAAATATATATAAATATGTACGTGTGTATGTATGTATGTATTAGGTTGTCCAATAAATTCATGCAATTTTTGCCATTCTATTGCTGTAGAAAAATAAAAATTGCACACATAAACTTATTACTATTTAATATAACAAATAATAATATTTAAACACTTATAGGTAGTCAGGTTTTTATTTGTGAACTTCTCACGAGTTTGTTGCTGGGATTTTGGTAGATATACGAAACAAAATTTTCCAGTATTTTAAAAATAACATATTATTGTTAAAAATTATTTACTTTTCTTTTTCAAAAAATGATACAAATACACACACATTAGATTATTAATTATTTAATAATAATTATTATTATTACCCCCGCGCAGCGACAAAGTACTGTTGAGTTGATTTATGATCGATAAAGGATTTAAGTAAATATAAAATAAATTATCGTCGGTTTAAAATATCTATTCCTTTTTTTTTGTTTTGCTTCATGAATCTCTCGTGCGAGAGAAGAAATAGCAAAAAAAGAAAAAAGAAGCAAGAGAAAAGGGGTTGGAAGGGATAGGAGGAGTCGAAATGATGGAGAGAACGAAATCGAGTACGATGCGAGTAGTGGGGTGGCGGGGGGTAGACGGGTTACGGGACGAAAGTGAGAAAGAAAGAGAGAGAGAGAAAGAGAGAAAGAGAAAGAGAGACACTTAACCTCCGTCTGAATCCGGCCACGTGCATTGTTCCGTGCTAATTTTAACGACGTGTGTGCTACACAGCTTTTGTTCAACGTGTTTTCCTATAGGTGGATCGCTAAGATCCGAAATGGTTCCTTACTCCTTTCTATAATTCTCTTATTTTTTTTTTCTCTCTTTTAACTATACTCTCTCTCTCTCTCTCTCTCTTTAATTCTCTTCTCGTTCACTCTCGTTTCTCGTTGTCGTCGCGACGTTAAAAAGAAGGAAAGAATAAAAAAGGAAAAAAATCTCCGTTGAAATCGAAAGGGTCCAGCAGGTCACGAAGAGACTTCCTTCTTTTTTTTTTTTTTTCGAAGACAAGGAGACATCACGTTTCTTCTTCTTATTCTTCTTCTTCTTTTCCCTTTTCTCGAAAGAAACGTACGGATTTTTGTCTTGTGCACTTTTCGACGAAAGTGCAGCAGCCAGTGCCATTAATAGTCCGACCGAGCGTGATGAACACGTTTTTGCGTGATTGCGATTTATCTTTACATCTTTACTCTCATCTCACTCTCCTTGTCTCTCACTCTCACTCTCATTCTCACTCTCTCTGATTTTTCTCTCGTCACGTTGTCGATTATTCATCTTTAAATTGTTTTTACTTTTCTTTTTTTATTCCCCCATTCATAAATCAACGTTCAAATAATTAATTGTTTCTTCATTTATTACACGATGATTTGTTCTTTTGCTTTTTGTTAGAAAATATTTTTTAACGGCGGTTGAATTAATTTTTCAAGAAATTTCAATAACAAAAAACGTAATCGTCATTTTATTTGTCATTTTAATCAATTACCTGTGATTACGTATACGTATATGTGTAACTCATGAGAAAATGGAAATATTTTTGTACTTACGATGAGTATACTCGTCATAAGGGAAAATTATTGTAGGTTACCGTTTGATCAGTTAGTAATAATTACAAAATATTTTTGATATTGATTGTTTGCTCTTTTGCAATATTAGTTTTTTTCTTAAGTAATACGTTTTATATTTCAAATTATTAATTACGATATTCAAGATTGCAAAGGAATGATTTTATTTTTGATAAAAAAATATTTTTGATATTAATTGTTCGCTTTTTTGCAATATTAGTTTTTTTCTTAAGTCATACATTTTGTATATTTCAAGTTATTAATTACGATATTTAGGATTGCAAAGCAATGTGTTGAGAAATGTTCACTTTCTCTCTCTCTTTCTTTCTCTCTCACACTCTCTCTCTGTTTTTCTAAATAATTTATGAAATAGAAAAGTCATCGAAACTGTATTGTTTGATTTGTAAAAGTGTTTAATAATGTATAAAAACAATATATGAACTTATAGATAAATCTACTTTTCTAATAATTCAAATTATTCCAATCTGTCTCTCTCTCTCTTTTTCTATCTCTTGTTTTCTGAGACACGGAACATTGTTTCACGCAGAAAGGCAATCACATAAATAAGTCAACAACCCAAAATCGGACGGTGGTGAGTAAATCGCGCGATTTCGCATTCACGGTCTGCAGGGAAAACACGCGAGGGGTTCGGAAAACGTTCTTTTTCTCTCACTTCAAAAATAGAAAAAGAAAAGGAAAAAAAGAAAGGAAAAATACACCAATAAGAAGAAAAAGAAGAAGAAGTGTGTGCGTTCGGTCGCGGTAATCCCATCAAAAAAAAAAACCATATTGAAAGTCGTAGGTCCGAGTATTCGATAGTTCACGGTGGTGGTGGTGGTTGTTATTGGTGGAATAAAGATGAACAACACCCAACGTCGGCACCGAGCTAACAGAAAAAAGAAAAAAAAACACCAACTTTTTCCTCCCTACAAAGTAAAAAAAGAAGGAAGAAATAGGTTTATACGAAAAAAGGGGAGAGAGAGAGAGAGAGAGAAAACCGAGCAAAGGAGAAAACTTGAGTTATCGGCACTCGTTAGATATTCCTTTTTATGTGTTCTGAGCAATAAACGAAAGAAGAGGTGAAAGTGCTGCTAGCTATAGTTGGCCCGTCTGAACAAGGAAAAGGACACAGTCCTAGTCTGTGTATGTGTGTGTGGTAAAGATGAACAAGGACGTGTTGTTAGTAGGTGGATAAAAAACATATAGGTGACGAAGAAAGAAAGAAAGAAAGAAAGAAAGAAAAGGAGAGAAGAGTAGTGGGAGTAGGAAGAGGGCAAGTTTTTGCATGGGCCAGGCACACTCCCATGGGGGTCATCACTCGCACTTCGGGGACAGAGCAGTGTCCAGTTGTCCCGGGCAAAGCGAGTCCGTGTCCACCCCATAGACTCCGCCATTCGATCCGTTCGGTCCCGGCCTGACAACTGATATTGCGTGATCTATGGCCCGAGCATTGCACACTTGGGACAAAACTGACCTGTTCACCCTCTCTTCTTTCCCTTTCCCTATATAACAGGGCTTCTACCACCACCACCACCAGCACCACCGACTCGATCGTTCAACCCTCCGACACACACTGGACTCGTTGCCGTGTGTTCTTTTTCCTTTTTGTTTTTTGTTTTTTAGTATCGGTGTCCTTCTTGCGCCAACTTTTCACCCCCTACGGGTGGGTCTAGCGCGATCTTTTTGCCCTACGCAAGAAAGTAAACATATATGTGTGTGTGTTTGTGTATTTGTGGGTATGTGTTGGAATGGAAAGAGAGTCTTGTGTCGAAGAAAAATAAGAGAGAGTGAGAAAGAGGGAGGAAAGAAGTAAGCAACAAAGTATAGATGTCCTCGGACCCTTCTTTCGCAGCTTTGCCAACCTAGGACAGTGTCCACTTCGTCAATAAAAAATCACGGCATAATAGAAAAAGAAGAGATACGCGGAGGAAGAAAGAGGTCGTCGTGGTTCATGCTCTACTATTACTATGTAGAGCCCCATGAGATATCTATCGGGCACCCCGTAAAAAAAAAAGAAAAAAAAAATAAGGAAAAATAAAAGAGAACTCTAGCGCAGGTTCCTTTCAAATATTTATAGACCACGATTCCCCCACTGGTTAGGTGCTGCGTTAGAGTTTTTTTTTCTTTTTTTTTTCTCTCTCTTTCCTAGTAGTCCTGGTTCTGCAAGAAGATGAAAAAACGTACGCGGATTATACGTAAATCGTTTTATCCTAAGAGTTTTCACGAAAATATGCTTATCCTCGGTTTTATTAGATATTTGTTCTTGTTTCTTTCTTTTTTTGATTTTGTTTCATTCGATACGAGAAAGTGTTAACGACAAGATTTATATTAGATGTTCAATGTTATTTAAGTATTATTCATTTATGAAGGAAATTTTTAATTATATATATATGCAGAATGGATTGTTTTTGTAAAAAAAATTTATTTCGGAAATATTAAATTAAAAAAGGCACGAACTTTTGGTTCACCCTAATATTGGATTGACAACTAATTTCCTAAGTTTAGTTTTCAATTACAAAATAACAACTAATTAATCAATAACGTATACCTCTATTTGTTAAAATTAAAAAAAAATATAGCGGAAACTTAGTTACCAATCTAATATATATATGAATGTTTAAAGGGTTTGTTTAAATTTAGGGTGTTCGAGTAATAAAGTAAAATGTTTCTTTGCTTATCGATCAATTTGTAAAAGTTGCATCGGTCTAATTGCAAAAGAGAAGTCGAGATAGTCAGTGGAGTCGACCCGGTACGGGAATACCGTAATCGGGCTCTTACGATAATGTCAGCTGGTTAATGAGGAAGTGGGTGGACCCTGTGTGTACCGTTGGGAGTCACAGATTACGATACATACATATGTTACACGCGATTCTGTCATTCTACAAACGAAAACAAAGTGTAAGTATATTCTCTCTCTCTCTCTCTCTCTCTATCTATCTATCTACCTATGAAATTCCATTGGTCGAGAACTATGAACTATCGAAATGGCAACTGGGGGGAAAATGAGTATCAAAAAGCGATTCTGTCATTCTACAAACGAAAACAAAGTGTAAGTATATTCTCTCTCTCTTCTCTTTCTCATCTATCTATCTACCTATGAAATTCCATTGGTCGAGAACTATGAACTATCGAAATGGCAAACTGGGGGGAAAATGAGTATCGAAAAAGTCCAACTTATTTGTTTTCTCCCTGGAGTCAAACCTTGTTTCAACTTTGAGACTTTCTTTAACCCTCTCAGCCTCTTCCACCACCCCTAAAGCCCCATTTTTTGCTTATTTATTTGAAAACAAAAAGCCCTATTTGCTATGTTGCACGATAGGCATTCTATTTATTTCATATATGTCTCTTATTATTTTTATTTTTATGTCTATGTTTTATAAATTTCTGGAATTGTTTTTTTTTTTAAATAGATGTAAGATCGATCGAATAAGATTACGGATAACCCTTCTATAACACCGTACATAGGTTCCTTGTATATAGGTTTATTATTATTATTTTAAGATAATTTGATTTGAAAATATGTTAAACAAAATCATGTTATCCAGTGCAATAAAAGTACAACGTGTTGTACGAAGGTTTTCGCAATATATGAATCATGTTATAGCAAAATCGTGTTATAGGATGCCGTGTTGTAGAAGGTTTACCTGTATCCTTAAACTTTAATTAACCTATATATATATTTTTATTGTTGAAAACCGAAATAATTCAAATAATCGTAAGATATTGTTCATGAATAAATCAACGAGAGAGAGAGAGAGAGAGAGAGAGAGAGAGAGAAAACGTCGTAGTCAAAAACAACTGGATAGATCGTTAGATAAAAATTGTAAAAGAACTCGATGAAAAAAAAAGAAGAAGAAGGAAACGTTGAATTTTTTTGTTATATGTCCGATAAGATCAGTTTGGCAGATTCTCATAAACGTCTTGACGAATTTAAAGGGCAACAAGGTTGGGGTAGGAATTCAACTGACGGTTATATGCATATATATATATCGAAGATGTGCGTCGACACCTTATGGCACGCGCGTCTGCCGAACATATGTAGTTATGGGGGTTACGGATGACAGGAAACGCTTTAAGCCGGCAGACTAAACTGCCTCTTAAAACATGGAAATTTCCAGTCGTTCCACGAAATTCCCTTAAATCGTAAGCAAGATGATGGTATAAATGTCAAGGATCGACGAATACCAACTAACGAATGAACGAACGAACAGGAAGAAGAAACGAAACTAAACGTAAAGCTTTTATTATTATACCATTGTATGTGTTTGTGAATGCGAATGTAAATGTGTATGTGTGTGTGTGTGGTGTGTCATTAGCATTCGTCGATACCACGCGTTCCCTTTCAAATCGTACGGTGATCTTAAATTATAATTTTTTCTCATGGGGTTTTACATATCTAGCTAACATCATTTCTCATTCTCTCATCCCCTGTGTTTATTTTTATACGATTAACGAATGTATATAAATTGTTAAGGTAAATAGAGAGATTACTTATCGACTTTGGGAAATGTCGTGTTCCCTTATAGTAAGCTAAAACGTATAATATACTCCGAAAAATAGAAAGAGAAAAATAGAAAGAGAAAGAGAGAGAAAGGGAAAGATTCTTATCTACTCTCGTGAATCGTCAAATTCGCCTTAGGGAGTGCTACGAAGAAGAACCTTCCGTGCACGTGTCCAGGACAATAGATAATCTTCCATAGCGAGATCCACTTTCCTTGATCTTATCAATTTTTAATCTAATACGAATAAATCTAACATTGATTGTCCCCGCGAATCTAGTCGAAAGATCGAAACATTTAACTTCATTTCTTTAATTTAATCTTAGATTCATACTGTGAAATTTTTAAATTCAACTTTATGTTCATTATAATATAATATATTAATACTTATATGTTATAAATTTTCTATCATATAACATAGATCCTTTTGGACAATAAATCAAACAAACGAGTATATAATAATGATACAGAAAATTTGAAGAGATTATAGTAAGAAAGTTGAATCATTCGAACGACGTGTAGAAAGTATTATATGTAGTTTGACAGTCGATACCGAGTCTGAAGTGAAGCAGGGGGGAGGGGAAAGAGGAAGGGGGATTACGGATTAATACGGTTGGAGTTCTTAGCTTTCTGTTGAAGAGATTTATATTCGACTAATCCCAGAGCAATACCATTCGATGGGAGGAGAATAGCTTGGGGTGGTAGTAAATAGCAAATAGTATATACCATAGTATAGTATAGTAGATAGATACGTGAATCTATGAGAAAAGAGGAATAGAGAAAGAAGAGTAAGTAGTAGGGAGGGAGATGGAGGGGAGGGAGAGTAAGAATAGGATAAGGAAGAGGAAGAGGTTGGTTAATTGAAGTATTTCTTATCTAAAAACTGGTGATCCCAGAGAGCCGCGAGCTGGAAGAGCTTTGATCCGTTAAGGTCTGGCTGCCTGGTGCTCGTGATTGCAGCCCTCTTGTCTTCTCTTATAATTGATATTGGACTAGCGAGTTGAGTGGGTGGGGGGCGGGTTGTGGAAGTATCGGTGGTGGTGGCTGATGGTGGTGGTGGTGGTGATTGCGACGAGGAGGAGAGTCTGAAAGTGGGGGTGTTGGGTGGTGTTGGGTGGTGCAAGAGAAGAGCAGCTTGCTCTACTCGGACGAGTAGAGCCAGCCTGAGCTGAAGGATCCATCGTTAGGTGAAAGTAACGAGAGAGAGAGATAAAGATAGAAATAGAAATGGTCGAAGGAAGAGGACCTCGCTGGAGGATGGTCATGGAAAGGCACGCTTGGAAAGGGACGACGACGGGTAGTAGCAACCACCGGCAGCTCTAATCCCCGATGGCCCCCGTCTTCGAGAATAGTTGGTAATCCAACGGGATAGTTGGAGATCACCGAGTTACACCGGACACACTCGAGCGCCGAAGGAAGAGACTGGCAGACCCTTTATTGGCACCCGACGCTAAGGTGGATATCCGAAGAGAGTTCAGACTTGGGGAAACTAACTCTCGCTAGTTGCACGTCCAAGGACTCGACTCCGAGTCGAATTTCGACGCGGACCGTTCATCGCTGGGAGGAGGAGGAGGAGGAGGAAGGAGTTAGCTGGCTGGAGGAACGAGTGTGAGGTGAAGAGGTAAGGTCAGAAGGATTCAGGGGAGGAATGGGGTTATAGTAAAGCTACGACGAGATAGAGTAACGTAGAAGCATCAGGACGGGTTGGGACTTGCTAGCTGGCTGACTGGCTCTTGGTACGTTAGAGGGTCAAACTTACGGAAAGGCGGTAAACGCTTAATGTTCCAAGTCCAAGCTGAATCCAGGCTAAGGACTTATCCTCGTATACTTAATCGGGGAGGGTCTAAGAAGTCTAAAGAGAGAGAGAGAGGGAGAGAGAGTGAATGAGAAAGAGAAAGAGATATGCTAGTACGTTAAGATGCGGAATGCTAGAAAACGGATCAGTGCCTTCTTGTATCTCGACGGCTATATCGTTGTGCTTCCCTAAAGAGGTATATCGTTAGATTCCAACGCTAACGATTTGCGTTCCTCAGCGAGTCTTATGAAACATCGATTGGTTCCTCGGTTAACGTAATTACCCAGCGAAAAAGGAACATCGTATTACGGGAATGGTATTTTTGAAAAAAAAAAGAAAAAAAAATAGGAACGATAATACTTTCTAAATGACTTCGAAGTAATCGATTATCATCCTATACATACATACATATATATATATTCTTTTAAACCGAAGCATTCGCGTATAGAACATAGAAATTGAAATGGTATAAAGATAGGAGAGACCGGAACAGGCAGGAAGCCGAGAATTCCTTGTGCTCGGTGCGTGTCAGATATTGCAGTTGGACGACGACAGGGATACGCTTTTTCATTTTACACCGACATATCCGGTGGGAAGCCTGAAAACACACCTGATGGATCGAACACGCGAAGCTCTTTCCTATCGAGGAAAGGATGGAAAGAGAAAAATAAAAAGAAAACGAGAGAAAGGGAGAAAGGGAGAGAAAGAGAAGACTCGCGAGAACGAGCGAATGGTAGGGAAGTGAAACAGAGAAAAGAAAGAGAGAGAGAGAGAGAGAGACGAGTTGAACGAGTCCGAGTCCCGTATCGAAGGTAGAAAACTTGGTTAATGCGCCGTATATTACCGTAATGGTGACTCTAAGTAGGAATTACATATGCGACGCACTTCGTCGCGTACCTTCACGTCAGTATAAACGACATATTTCAAGAAGCCAGTACCAGAACGTATAAGCTCATCGGTCTCATCGGCCATACTACGTGCCTCGCTCCCAGATAGTATAACAAATAGAGCACAACTCCAACTCTACCGATAATCTTACAAATTTCGAATTCAATATCTCCACCAAGAAGACGCGTGTTCTGGGTAGTCAATTCGATTCTGATACTTTGACGTTTACATCGTGATTCGATAAAACCCAGACACACGACCCATTCTTTGCCCATCGAGCGATCATCGACACCAACCAGAGACGAGACCCGTCTCTTTTTCTTTCTCTTTCTACCTGACCCTCCACCCGCCCGCTTCCCTACCAGCCTCCCACATCCCTTTCTAATCCTTAAGAACTAACATCTCACTCTCTCTCTCTCTCTCTTTGTTTCTCTCTCTTTCTTTCTTTTTGATTCTTTTTCTTTTTCCTTTCTCTGTCCTTCTACTTCAGGTTACCTTCTACTACTACTACTACTACTACTACAACTGCTACTAATACTACTACCGGTCGTCTCCGATCTCCGATCGTACCCGTTCCGCGTATCGATAGCGACTAAACGTCGAGGATCTTTTCGATGCTATTGACTCGTGGCTACCGTCGGTGGTTGTTGTTGTTGTCGTCGGTTTTCTTTCCTTCTTCCACTTACCGACGATATTCGTCGTGATTTCTCTTATCGTTGCTCAAGTATGTATTACCTGTTTACAGGTGGGTTAATATTATTTCGAGCTCGCATTATTTTCTCGTTAATCAATCGATTTTATTTGCTTCCTTCCTTTTTTTTTTCTTTCCTTGATTATATATTGCCGCAGGTAATATCAACGAGAATTATTTATGGTTTATTTTTCGTACTCGGATAAGAAAATACCGACGATGATGATTGTACGACGAGTATATTTTTTTTTATCGGATCTCGGGGTCAATTTTATGAGTATCTACGTTTGAAATTCCCCTGCGTCTCTCTCCCCTCCACCTAGATTCCTCCCGATTATCTCGAAAGATCTTTCACGAAATTTTCCATCAATTTATCGATCGTTTTTCTATGGGAATGAAATTATTATACAACTACGATTACAATTTTTTGAACATTTTGAACGTTGTCGTTTCTAATAACTGATTAAGAAATCAAATATCCGAAATTTAAAAAAATAATAACAAAAATAGATACAACAAAAAAGATAAATAATTAAATAAAAATGATAAACGAGACAACGATATTTAGGGTAGATTGAAGTATTGATATATTCACCGATTTTCTTTCCTTCCTTCCTTCCTTACTTCCTTTTATCAAAATAAAGATCCTAAAAGTGATAAAATATTACGAACGATCTTCAAAGACACGTCGTTCCTTGAATTATTCACCGATCATACGAAATACCCAGCCCCCTCTCTCTCTCTCTCTCTCACCCCACCCCACCCCACCCCAACCTTCCAACTATGTCCGTACGAAAAAAAAAAAAAAACAAACTAACGTCGTCCTCAGCGATGCTGTTTGCCGGCCGAGGGGTAAGGGGGGTTATGGTTCATAAAGTTATACCGGTAGTTTCGTTTCGACGAGTATCGCGTAAGAGCTTTTTAATCGACGCACATGCACTGGGCATGAATTTTCAAGCGTATCTGATAGAAACACCACGATGCCACTTAAATATTTGATGAAACATTTCGACCGCAATATGGATCCCGCTACGATTCCCACCAATCCTTCTCCCTCCCCCCCTTGTTCCCCTTCTCCACCCCCTGTCCCTTCTTCAAAAACGGTTCTCTGTGCTTTTCCCTCAATCTACGCAACTACCTAGCCACACACCAAAACGCCAGACCGCCATTACCTTGATACATAACATCGAATCTATTTCTATCTCTCTCACGTACACACAAACACCCACACCCACACACACACACACACACACATATATATACACACACTCTCACTCTCCGCGTTTTTATCTTTCTCCAGCAGTTCGTTATATTGATAGCACGCTTCTACATTATTGATGCATGAGTTATATTTATAGACCGGTTTTAAGCTCGCCAATCATCTCGCGCTATTCGGTTCAGATTCGATCGATCGATATTTTTCCCTTTCCTTTCCCTTCCCATCTCTTCCCTTCCCTTCCCTGTCCTTTCTACGCGTTAAATATGTCGAAATGCGTGGGCAAGGGGACAGATGCGGAAAGGGGCGACAGGTTGGGGGTGGGCTAGGGGAAAGAGGAGTTGTTTAATTTCAAAGATCCGACGGCGGAGATTTAATTGGCAAATTGTCGTTGGATCAATGTGCTTTGTGTGTAAAAATAAACGTCCAAATTGTTTTCGATGTATTAGAAATATATAGGTTAGATAAAAGTGTATTGTTTATGCGTACTTATGTGTGTGTGTGTGTGTGTATGGATATCTACTATGAAGCCATGGAACAACGCGTGGTCCCCTCATCCCCCTCCCCTTCCCCATCCCCCTTTCGATTTCATTCACATGTCGAAATAAAGCTGATTTTTGTGTTCGTATATCGAAAGCCTCTTCTGACGTGTCTTGTCGGATAGAAGAATCGAAGGAATGAAGGAAGGAAGGAAGGAAGGAAGGGTGGCTATAAACGAAGGGTTCGTGTTCTCAAAAAAGTGGTCGATAGGTCGGTTCTAACCTTTACCAGCTTTGAAATTAATCGCTAATTGGAGAAGGACGATTAGATTGTTCGGTAGGAGGAGGAGAGGGGGAAATAAGTAGAAAGGTGATTGAGATTAAGCCAAGATGGTATAATAATTTGTAGAATTTGGTAATGGTAAAAAGAAATTGTTAGATAAAAGGGAAATAATGTATTTTTATCTGTAAGCGTATTATTTTTGTTCGTTCAAATATAAATATCGTAGTAGTTGTGTTGTGTGTCGTGTAATTCGATCGTTTTGTTTGATGATATATTCTCTCGACGATTGTTTTTATCGGTATAACGAAAAAACTGTGTTAATACGTTTCTCGAGATTAATTACTAATTATAAGTTTTAAAATAGAAAATTTTCAAACGAGATTGATAGAGTTAATTGAATAAAAATGAAATGGAAAGAACGATAAGGAGATTAACGAAGAGTATTATTGCGAAGGTTTGCTTCGGGGTTGCTTACGATTTTCTTGCACGCGAAAGTCAAAACGATAGGTTTGATTGTAAAGAAAATAGAAAAAATAACAATTGGCCACGAATCGTTTCTCTTTTCGTTTATTATTACTTATTTTATTAAATAATAATTTATATCGTGTGTTTTTAAATTAAATATCGAATTATTTCCTCCCCTACATTCTTGACTAATCTTTTTTCACAATTCCAATTACTTTTTCTTTTGGTTAAACAGAATTAAAGGTAAATGACAATCGATTTTTCGTCTACGAACAATTTCAACAATTTCAAGTAAAGTAAATTGCATTAACACTAGATTTACGGACCGAGCCAATTTGACTCATTAAAAGTTTGATTACTATATATATAAAACTTAAATATTATTTTTTGAAAACATACGTGTTGGTTTTTAATTACGTAATGAAATATACGAAAATATTAATTTCTACCCTTTACTCAACCCTTCATTCAAACAATCTTTGTAAATCATTAGAAAAATAATAAACGAAACATCCGTAAATCTAGCGTTAAATATATATTTTCTTTCTTCTTTGGGGGTCTGGTTAAAAAAAAATGGAGACATTTGTCGGGAAAAGGAATAAAGAAATAAAAAGAAGTATTTTCACACTGCGATCGTGAAAATTCGTAATAACGCGTTATTGAAAGATAAATAAATAGTAGTAGGATGGGTAGTAAAGTAAGTTCGTGTATGGCAGATGCTCGTCAATTCTGAGAGGAAAACCGTGTATATTTGGTGGTACACCTCGTGGATCAACCAGGCCTTATTACGATCCGTCTAAAACGACTAGAATAGTATTTCCCATATGGTAGCTATAACATAACCGTTTGTCTCGCGTTTTCTTTCCATCTCTATTACTCTAACCAAACATATTTCTTCTTACGTATCCACCTTACCCTTCGAGGAGACCATAAACTTATGGACTCTTAGAAAAGAAAGTATAGCAACACAGAGTCCATGGTATGGTATTCTTTTTTTCTTTTATTTTTTTTTTCTTCCTAGTCGATCGATCAAACACATAAGCGTGGTCTAACAGGTGTCATAGAGTCCATCTTGTGACAAGTAACAAGTTTTTCTACTCAGCTCATTTTTTTCGTTTACGTTTAACGCGTATCGATCATTTCCTTGCAATTCATATACATATATATATAAAAAAGAAGTGAAAAAAAAAAATACGTTGAAAAAATTTCACCAAACAATTTTCTTGCCGACAACGTTATAAAAGTCGATCGCAAAATTTACGACGTGAGGATTGAAGAAGAAGAAGAAGAAGAAGAAAAAATAAAGAATGAAATGAATTTTCTACGCGGATGAAAATTCTATCCGTTATCATGACAATGGGACACGCCAATCATCGTCATCACGATACGAGTACAATGCCATAGACCGAATTTTTTCCCCCACTTGCTATTATTTTTCCTCAAATCTTGTCTGACAGCCAACGAACGAACAACAGATGGAAGGAAGAGAAAAGATGAAGATATTACATTTTTACTTTTTCTTTCTTTTTTTTTCATTCGCTGATATTGTTACCCCATCCCCAATCCACCCACGCGCTACTCGCATTCCGATCCTTTCACGGGCTAAGAAATTCGTCGAAAGAACGGATCCTTTAAAAAAACAAAACAAAAATAACGTAAACGAGAATATTTTCTTTCGATTTATATTATAATTTATAATATTATACGTGTGAAATATTTCTCGTTTCCTCTTTATCAATGACGGTAAGATATTTTTCTTTCTTTTTCTTTTTTGAGTCATTAACGATCACTTTCATCATATAGATTTTGCCAATATAATTAAACAATAAATTGTTATTCGTTTTACAACAAAAAACATTCATTGAATTTATCTCTCAATACGAGTTTTCTAATGTTATTATATTCATTCAAGTTGCATTAGGTAGGTCTCATTTAATTCGTTGTTGATTTCTATTATAAGTATACTTGATGTTCGGTATAATTTCTTATGCAGTTTTTGGAGTATTGCAAAAAGTTTTCACATTTGGGTGGCGTTTGCTTAATAATTTAAATATTCTATGTGTTAGTTTCGTGTGACCAATACGAATACAGTGTTACGAAAGTGATTACAAAGATAAAGGTATTATAAGAATTCGAATATTATTTTATAGTAATCGTACCGTTCCGTTAAAAATCTGAAAACAATTTCTAGAAAAGATGCGAAAGAACAGTACAAAAAATGATTAAAATATTCTATGTGTTAGTTCCGTGTGACTAATACGAATACAGTGCTACGATAGTGATTACAAAGATAAAGGTATTATAAGAATTCGAATATTATTTTATAGTAATCGTACCGTTCCGTTAAAAATCTGGAAACAATTTCTAGAAAAGATGCGAAAGAATAGTACAAAAGTGATTAAAATATTCTATGTGTTAGTTTCGTGTGACCAATACGAATACAGTGCTACGATAGTGATTACAAAGATAAAGGTATTATAAGAATTCGAATATTATTTTATAGTAATCGTACCGTTCCGTTAAAAATCTGAAAACAATTTCTGGAAAAGATGCGAAAGAACAGTACAACAACAACAACAAAAAAGAATAGAAAGAAGGAAAATAAAGACTTAGGAAAAAAAATAGAAAGAGAACGAAAGAAGAAGAAGAAGAAGTAAGTAAGTAAAGACAGAAATAGGATATCGTTGAGGAATACAAATGGATTGGACGACTTCCAACGACTGTTACCGAGAAAATCTTCGCTCCCTTCCACCGTTAATAAAGCATTTCATTAACCCGTAGGTACGTATGCGTTGGCCAAAGCGTTAGAGAAAGAGAAAGAGAAAGAGAAAGATAGAGAGAGAGAGAGAGAGAGAGAGAGAGGAGAGGATAACCGAACGTCGACTGCTCTCAACTATGGCCGACTTTAATGACCGTGCTTAAGGGATGAGATGGACGAACGGGTCATTTCGCGAGGACATTTATAAATGACATACCAGCGGGGCAAACGCTATAACCGCCAGACTATAACCCGACTTAGCCTCTGCCCTGTTCCGGGCTAAAGAGGAAACTCCCTTCTTCTTCCTATCCTCGTTCGTACGGGGGTGCTCGAGAAACTACCCCCTTTTGCTCCTCTTACACACTACCCCGCCCCCCCCCCTTACTCCCACCTCTATCTCTCTCTCTCTCTCTCTCTCTCTCTCAGTCACTTTGGTTTGCGTTCATTCTCCTCTTCTCCGTTGGATCTGAATCAGGAGGGAACTCTGAGGATAGTGGTTTTAGATACATACCCTCTTGTATACTACTCTCATACATAGTTGTTGCTAACACACGAACCACCACCACCACCACCATAACCACTACCACCACCATGGACATTCGGGGGTTGCTTGGTAATGGGTTCGGTTTATTAATGACCGGTCAGCTGAGTTAGCAGCCAACGTGTATTCCACGCGAGGTGCTGCTGCTGCTGTTACTATTCTACCTTACCAACGTTTGTCCTATGTACCTTATCTATTTACTTGTGTGTATAGGTTTCTATATGTGTGTGCAGTGGATACACGTAGAAATGTTCTAGCTCTATCCCTTCGTATTTATCGTACATACATACCTCTATAGTACGAGAGAAACCTGAAAATAAATAAGAATAGAAGAAGAAGAATAAGGCAGATATCAGGGGGAAAGAACGTTTAACTTTTGCGATGCGTAAGAAAGGCACTTAAAGTGTATCGTAAAGATCAAGAACAAAAAAACCATATCCGTTAGTTAGGTTTTTAACTTTTTCCATCCTGGGACCAAATCTTTAAAAGACTTTTTTGATGAACGAACGAACGAACGAAGGAACGAACGAACGCGGTGTCGTTGCTGTTTCCCTCCATCCCTAGTTTTTCCAATTTCTTTTCTTACTTATTTTTTTTTGTATTTTTCTTTAGATTAACAATGAAAGAGAATTCGAAAATTCCATTGGTCGTTGTTCGTCTTTGTCCATTTTTCTGTTACTGGAAGCTCACAGTGCTGATGGTGGTGGTTCCTTCCTAAGCGGAGAGAAAAAAAAAAGAAGAAAGGTGATAAACAATAGCCCAGAGTTACTCTGGCCAAGCTCCCAGCGATTTCTCTCAAGTGATTAATGGTTATGAGTGGAGTATATTAGATCCTTAACGTTGCTAGCAGCTCCTACGGAGTATATCCGCCCCTTTAGCTACCACAAATTACCTACCAATGTCTTGATTGTAAGAAGAAATATGAGACTATGATCATTACCCTTAGATAAGTACATACTACTATTTCAAGTATACGTATACACGAATATATACATATTTATATATAAATACTCCTATTATAAATTAAATCTTCGAATTTCTCGTTCCAAGAAACTTTGACAATCTTGTCAACTAGAATTTCATATCTTTCATCATTAGAAACTACACTAATCGAATCATTTGTATACTACCACGTTAACTCAATCTCACGTATGTGTTAAAGTATACGTATATATATATATACGTTAGTGTTTATTCACTTAGAATCAACTTAAGAGTCTACAGAATCGCATTGATTTATGCTTGATCACGTATTAAGCAAATGCGAGTCTTCTCGTAATGATTTTTTTTCATTCTCTTCCCTTTTCTCGGAGTCCTAAGCCTTCTAACGAAGGCACGTCTCCGTCGTCGTACGTTCGTTGTACGTTGGTTTTCAGTAAATGTGCAAGTATATATATATATATATATATATGTATATATATTTGTTTGATTGTCTATGTGTATATACTTGGTTGGTTACTTTCTCGCCTACAAGGAGGGGAGATTTCTATCGAACGATAGGATTGATGTCGCCGTGAGAATTTAAGATGTATAACCTTGCATTGTCGCGCCGGCACAACGACACCGCGCGATCGTTCGCGAACGTCGAGAGACTTTTACCGTTATGCTGTTACACCGTGCGTACCGCATAGTAATACTTCTTCGAGAGAAGTCCAAGTATACGAACGAATCTCTTTCCTTTCTCTCTCTTTCTTGCTTTCTTCCTTTCTTTCTTTCGTACTTCTTATTCTTATTAAACATTCCCATCTGAAACGTCTCGAAAATGAAGTAGACGTTATGTGCGGATACCAATGTAGTACGTTACTCCGTTACGATCTCGTTACGTGTCAAAAAGTAACGTTTCATTTTTATGAATTATAATTCTTTTGTTATATTTATTTCATTTATTATTTTTTTTTATATATATGTACTTAGATTGTAATATATAATATACATTAATACTACATATAATATATTGTAATATATATATATATATATATAATATTTTATTAATATTTTATTATTATTTTATTTATATAATATTAATTTTTATATTAATATTTAATAATATTTTATTAATATATATGTAAGGACAGTAGTTTTAGCTATATTGAATTTAGCGCGTAAATAGGTTAAGGAATAAAACAGGTGGCGTTAGTGCTACAAAGAAAGCAGGAGTGAAAAGATACAGAGATTAAGAGATATATGTAAGAAAATTAATCAAGAAACAACGGTGTGGATATTAGCATTTAATGTTGTTTCTTTGTTATTACAGGTAGGATAAATAATTAGTCTAAGTTGCTACATTATTATTTTGTTCAAAATAAAATAAAAACTTTGTTATTACAGAGAAACAATTCTACCTATTATCTACCCATAACCTGCACAATAAATAAGACATTATATATATATTTGTATATATATTTTAAATTAATGAATTATAGGGTGCTAATATATTTCTGTTCTTCTTGTTGAATTATAAACTTCATGTTTGTATTTGTCTATGATTCATTGCTATATTTTTGATACCCTCATATTTATTAATATTTATACCTATATATATATTTAAATTAATGAATTATAGGGTTCCAATATTTCTGTTCTTTTTGTTGGATTATATACTTCATGTTTGTATCTGTCTCTATGATTCACTGTTATTTTTGATATCCTCATACTTATTAATATTTATATATCTGATTTTTATTATGATGATCCTCAAGGTGGATTGAAACGGTTCAAAAAATTACTTTTATTTTAAGGAAAAAAGAAATAACAACAAATTAACTTGTCAAACTACCCTCGTATTTATAGGACGAAACAAAATAACGTATAATTAACGTAGTAAGAACATTTAAAACGGTTTTACTGTAATCCCTATTATTCGAAACTTTTATCTCAACTTTTGTATAACGAAACTAATCTCCTTCCAAAGATTGCATCTAATTAAAAGCTTAGACAATAATTTATATTATGTTCTCATTTAAATAATTGCGTAATAATAATAATATCCCAATTAAAGGTACGACTTAATCGCGAATATATAAATTATAATATAATTAGTAAAATAAAAGAAGAAAGAAAAAAAAAAGAAATAAAAAAAAGAATTATCCCTTACAGGGATTCGTTAATCAGACGATGAAATATTTCTTTTTAATTAATACCAAACTTCCAATATATAAACGACACGAGACATATTCGTGATAAACCTTCCACAAACCTATTTTCTTTCTTTTGTTTGTTCCCCTTTGAAAAAATACATCAATATTCTCGTAGAATATTTAAATTCGATTACTATATGTATATCTTAAATTTTATTTTTTGTTTATAAATATATGTTGATTTTTAACGTCGAAATGAAATGTACGTAAATATTCATTCCTTCTCATCTACTCAACCCTCTCATTCAAACGATATTTGCAATTCATTACAAAATAATGACTCGAATGTGTCTCGAAAAATAAAAAAGAAAATAAATTAAAAATCACGAAAGAGAAATTATTAATTAACGATAAGAAGTAAAAATAAAGTAAAAGAAAAATCGTCGTTGTAACGATATCATTTCTTCTTTCGGCGTGTTATTATTCGTCGTAAATATAGAAGAGGCGCCAGATACAGTAAATTTCGCTTCTCTCTCTCTCTTTCTCTCTCTTTAACGAAACTACAAACCCGTGGTATTGTGCGAGGCTTAAAATGGAACTACGCAAAGCTCTCTCTCTCTCTCTCTCTCTCTCTCTCTTCAGGGGCCGAAAAAGATACGTCTACCGGCTGACAAAGTGACAGGAATGAACTAAATGCTCGTTAACACGCGACGTTTACTCATACACGAAAGAACCAACGAGGAATCGAGTTGAAAGCCGTTTTCTCTCTCTTTCTCTCTCACACTAACATACACGTTATTCTTTTTTCATTGTCTATTCGTTAATATCGTAGGTGAGAAAGAAAGAAAGAGAGAGAGAGATAGAAAAGATTTCCTTGACTTCACGAGATCGCGTGTATTGTTTTAATAACGACGGCTAGATCGCGATCAACGCGACTGACCCTTAAATCTTGCTCACCTTTTCCGAATTAAGGGCGAATAAATCTAATTAAGGAGGAGGAGGAGGAGGAGGGGGAGTGGATATTTATCGCGCAACGTACTGTGAAAAAGAATGTCCGTGTCCTTGTCGATTCGCACGAGCCTACTAGTGTCTTTTACTTCCCCCCCACCCACTCACCCCTTCCCCCTCGTTTTATTTTTTTTCTTCCCTCTACTTATTCTTCTTCTTCTTCGAATTTTCTATGAGAAAATGAACATACAAACGGATTGCGTAAAAATATTTTTACTAAAATGGGGAAACAAATTGTAATATATTTTCGATCGTCAAATTATTGATTTATGATTTATCCGTTTGAGTGGTGAATACTTTTGACTGAAGTGTTTTCTAGGGACGGAATAGTTTGTTATTTGTAGGACTGTTTTTTCTTTTTGTATGTTCGTTGATTGATATTAATAAATTATATTTAATAATTATAAAGTTTTGTGTGGTTTTCTTAATATATAATTTTACATGTGACACAAGAGTCAAAACAATAATTATTAAGCGAGTCAAGGTTACATTATTTTACATTAATGTTTGACGAACACGTATATACGTCGATTGAGATCACATTGAAAACTTTTATTAAACGCATATATGCGTTCATAGCAGTCAAACGGTTAATGCGTCGGTTTGGATCAATTTGTTTAACAATTTCGTAAGAATTTTGTCCAATGATCGGTCGATTAGAATAATATTCATCTCCGATATTCAAATTTTGTAGATTGAAAATCTTCCAACGAGTATTGTACCACGCTTATTATACTTCATCATGTGTTCATAATTAGTTATATTTTTTAATTTGGTCATAATCAAATTTCAAAACTTACGTATCGAATTGTATCCTCGTATTTAAGATACGATTAATATTTTAAACGAATAAACAAACGTTTATACAAATTTTTCTTTGAATTATTTCATACGATGGGTCAGTTTTGAAACACATTTGTGGTAATTATTACCAAGATGGAATATTTCGAATTAGTATTATCAAAGTTATGCGATCTTAAATGGAAAATACATGGACTTTTTTGACTCAATCCAATTTGATGAATTTAAATAGAAAACACATATACACGCACCCACACACACACAGACACACACAACACATATATAGTATATATTTTGATTGTGCGACGTAGATAAATAAAATGAATGAACATGGACCGTAAGGAAGTAGGAATAAGGTAACATAGCGCGTTTCTAATCCCTTAGAGAAATAGAAAGAGGGAAAAAGACAGAGAGAGAAGAGAAAGAGAGAGAGAGAGTGAGAGGGGGGGAGTGGTAGGTGGGGGTTAAGATTTAGGAGGCAAGTCCGAGAGTAGTAATTCTTATAACAGCATTAAAACAGAGCACTTTAATTTACCGCACTGTAGATTCCATTCGTTGTACTCTTGCACTAGGATAACCTTTTCTAGTTTCGCGTCTTCGCGGCTTATATACACGACCGAATTTATTATGCAACTAATTTCTGACAGTAATGTATAAGACTTGGTTTGTTTCCCCCCCACCCCCCGACAGTAAGGAAAAAAAAAGTACGTCATTCTAATCAATCCTATTTTTTCGTTTCTTTTTCCTTCTTATAATAAAATTCTAAAAGATTTGACAAAGCAATGTGTGATACAAATTATTTCATGTTGAATTAAAAAATTAAAAGAAATAATATATTAACATATTATTTGTTAATAATGTTGTACCCTCCTCTATCGGGGATTATTCAACGAGCTTAGACAAATTATTAAAAACAAAAAAAATACAACGAATCTGTAACAATATATATATATATTTATATAGTCACTGTAAAATGTGATTAAATGTTTAATATATTTACGCATTCAAAATTAAACGAATAATAATTCGAATGGTGAAAAATAACGAAAAAATGTAAAAAAATACGTTGATATTTTAAAGAATGAAATATAAATATGTATTCGAGCGCGCGAAAAATCGTAACAGGAAGAAAATCGGTTAGTTTTGGAAGATAGCTAGCAGCAGTTGAAGACATAAATAAAGTGAAATTTAAGGGCACGTAGAGAAAGAGTTGAAAGTTGAGAGTGAGAGAGAGAGAGAGAGAGAGAGAGAGAGAGAGAGAGAGAGATACAAAGGGCAGCCTTACGCCACGCGGGAATCGGGATGAGGTTTGGGGGAGGGGGAAGGTGGGAAGGTGGGAAGGGGTGACTGGATGAAGTGTATAATTACCGTTGTGCAAGTTAGCGTAGTTCTCTTCGGTTCTGTTCCAGTCTGCGAGCTTGAATTATAAGTTGCAAAGGAAGACACGAATTAGGCTCTGTCGGGGCCCGCCTGTGCCTTCTCTTTTCTACCTATAGACACCTGTATTCGTGTGTTTGTATGTGTAAACTTCTCACGAATTTGGATAATCCGAGTATTATTAATTCTCCTCAGTTCGGGCATATATACCCTCGAGGTTTATCGATCCGTCAGAACAAGAATAAAAACGAAAAGAGAAAAGGGAATTGGAAAGAGAAAAAAAAAGGGAAACAGTCGTTTCGTACAATTTTTATGATCAATACGAAAATAGGTATTTTATTTGTTTAACAAACGAATCGATCAGATTTATCGCGATAAATTAATTTCCCCAATTACGTATAAGTATAGAATCTTTTTTTACATCATTTGGAATGAATTTAAGTATATTAGAAAACTGTTGGATAAGAAAAAATCCTTGCAAAGTTTCAATAATACTTTTTCTTTAATCTATAATCTAAATTTAACGTTAAAATTCTTTCGTTCGTATCTAATGGAATGAAATTTCATTTCAACGATAAATGGTAGATATATATATATGATAAATAGTAGAACGAAGTATATTATTATATACATTTTTGAATAAAATAAAAGAAAAATAGTATTACATTATTAATATCATTTAATTTGTGAGAAAATGATTACAAACTAGACGACTATAACGTAAGACACGTAGAATTTCGATCTGTCAACGATAGTTTCCTACTATTTTAAAACACTGTCAAACGATACGACCGAAGAAGAAGAAGAAGAACAAGAACAAGAACAAGAAAAACAAGAAGAAAATAAAAGAAGAAGAAGAAGAAGGAGAAGAGTGAAGAGGGGGAATGAGAAGGAAGAAAAGGAGTCACTATATCCAAGGTACCTGAGAAACCCTAGGAAGAATATCTGCCAACACGTATATATTATATATATATATATATACACACGCACGTGTAAGAGTATGCGAGTGTGCGTGCGTATACGTGTCTGTACTAAAGAAAGTAAGAGAAAGAGAGAGACCAAAAAAAAAGAAAAAGAGAGAATGAGAGAGAGAGAGAGACCGTAGCGCGCTAAGTGACTAATTAATCGACGATAGCCTTTCACCGCGTCGTTATTAATGCCCCCTGAAACTAATACACGCGCGCGTTGTAGACCATTAAAACGCCAGAGTTGAATTTACAAGTCTTACAGACTCTCCACGGGCAATGTTTACGACAGGGCTCCGGGCCAGTGTGACGATACTCTAAGCCGGTGGTTCGAACCATCGTCCCGGGGCGTTGGCAACGATCCTTCGCCTGTTTGCCTGCTTACTTGTCGCACGTTAGTTCGTTCCTATGGTTGACACATTCGACCTGGCCCTGGAAGACAAGGCCATGGTTCCACCAGGCTTCTCTCTCTCTCTCTCTCTTTCTCTCTCTTTCTTTCTCTCTCCCAACCTTACCTATCTTTTAATCCACGATTAAACTCCTACTCGTACTCCTACTCCTACTATTATTCCTACTTCTATTTCTTTGCTACGTGATTCTAACTCGTTATAAAAAAAAAAATAAATAAAACAAACTCTGCCCTCTCGATAAAATAATGTTGATTTGATTTTATACTTTACTTTTTTCTTTTTTTCTTCTTCTTCTTCTTTTTTATATTTATATATTTTATCTTAGATCTCTTTTTGACCGTTTTTTGACTCTTCACGATTTCTTTTCCTTTTCTTTTTTTTTTTTATATCGGTATTTGGTATAATGATATGTAATAATCTATTTTGGGAATGATTGTTTTTTTTCTTTTTTTCTTTTTTCTTATTAATTTTTATTTTGTGCTAAGTATACGTTTTGACGAGAGGATCGATGATTCATTTTGGGGATAGGGATTTTATTATGTAATTTTGAATTTTTATTATATCATTGTTCTATATTTTATCATCGATCTTTACTCTTTCTTTATCGATATTTTCATATTTTTAGTTTTATCACATCGTTAATTTTTAATACTCTTTTTTTTTCTTTTCTTTTTTCTTTAATTTAATGTCATACGTTTTTACGAGAGACTCGTAAATACATTTTTGCGGAAATTTTATTAACAATTTTGAACCGTTATTATGTATTCGAATTATTTCTCATACTTCTCTTATCTAGTATCATTAATTTCGAATTGTGTTCCGTGAGACGATTGTAAATTAATATCAAACGACAATTTATTAGTAATTGATTATTATTTATAAAAATTATTCATAATTAACGATTCTTAATCTTCGATAGATAATTCTTGATTAATTTATTCATCGAAAATATGCCAAATATTTTGTTATATATATATATATATATTAATCGTTAATTGTATTAGCAAAGTGAACAAATATATGATGACTGATTTAAATTTTTGTAAATTAGTTCGAAATTATTGTCGGCACTTTTGAAAGAGTTGGAACGCACGAGACTGGAAAACCGTTTGATCTGCGAAACAGAAGAAGAAGAAGAAGAAGAAGAAGTAGAAGTAGAAGAAGAAGAAGAAGAAGAAGAAGGATGCACCGAATGCATCGCGGGCCACTGGAAATAAGCCATGTAAGTATGCGTGCAACGTGGCTAACAGTCGGAATGCTCGCACGCTCGGAGAGAAAGAGCGAGAAGTTAGGTGGTGAAGGTGTCGGTGGAGAAAGAAAAGAAGAAGAAGAAGAAGAAGAGGAGGAGGAGGGGGTTTTAACGCTCGTGCAACTGAGGGAACGAGGAGAGAGGAAGCTGGAGGACGAAAACAATGACATCCTGGTAGTTTGCTATGCGGCTGCGGGTTTCGCAAACTTCGATATTTTCCTAAGTCACTGACTTCTTATCACTGAAAACATTTCTTTACCAAACACTAAACACATTTTTATACGAAATTATTATTTTTAATCTACGAAAGTAAATAAAAAAAAAAAAAATAAAACAAATAAATATGTTTCACAGTCGCATTCTTAATCATTTCGCAATTTTAATAGCACGATAGTTAAATTACATTTATTTCATACTATAGTAATTATTATCTGATATTTCTACAAAAGTAAATAAAAAAGAAAAACGTTATAGTTGCATTTTTAACCCTTTTGCAATATTTAATAGCAGGATAATTAAATTACATTTCTTCCATATTATAGTAATTATTATCTGATATTTCTACAAAAGTAAATAAACAAGAAAAACGTTAGAGTTGCATTTTTAACCCTTTTGCAATCTTTAATAGCACGATTATTAAATTACATTTATTCCATACTATATAATAATTTTATTATTTGATATTTAAAGTATATATTTATTAATTTGTCAAAATTTCAAATAAGACGTCATAAGATTCAATCTACTAAAATAAATCCCAAGAAAAAAAGAAAAACGTTCAACTTTCATTTTTAAACCTTTCGCAATTTTAATAGCACAATAATTAAATTCAATTAATCAAATATTACGCCAATTATTATTACTAAAAATTATAATTTAACTTATTGAATAAATTATCAATAATTTAAAATACCTACAATTTTACTTTCTTAGATAAAAATAATTAATAAAGAAACACAACAACAACAACAAAAAACTTATGCATCGGTAATAACTTGCATTCGTAATAATGAAGATAATAATCGGTGGGAGGGAGCGGTGGGGGTAGAGGAAAGACTCTCGATTATCATTTAATATTTTCAAAAAGACGAGCGATAACTCGTGCCAAAAAAAAAAAAAGAAAAGAAAGAAATGATCATTGTAAAGTAAAACACTCCTATTTCTCTTTTCCGATTCCTCTCATAATAAGGGGAACGTGTTTTTACGGGCTCCGCGAAGACGGCCGACGTGAGATCACGTAGGTACCTTCGCACAGAAAACGCGTTCACCGGCATGCCGATCAGTAGTGTAGTTTTAACTTGGATCACGGGCTGTTATTCAGTCGCACACGTACACCTCGTCCTCGTCCTCGTCCTCGTCCTCCTCGTCGTCGTCGTCGTCGTCGTCGTCGTCGTCGTCGGGGCCGATGCGATCCGCTGCTCGACACGCGGTTTAGTTTTACGATTTCTGATTCCCTATCTTTCGGCGGCCAACGGACGAGTCCAATTTCTTAGACCTTAAAGTCACTTCATTGCTTTTTTTCTGTTTCTTTCCTCCCCTCTCTCTTCCACCTCTCCACCACCACCACCCCCCCGCTCGACCGGACCGAACCGAACCGACAAATGTGACAAACCAAAAAAAGCAAATAAAATAATCGTCTTGATTATTCTCTTTTATTTCTTTTTTTTTTGGAATTCAGGCAAGCAACGAAAGAAAATTAGATAAAAATTCTTAGATGAAAATGAATAGGGGAAAGGGGGAATTGGGGAATTGTTTAAGTAACTAACGAATACGATATGAAAAACTATGGGATAGGCAAAAGCACCTGACACATATACACACATACACATATATACACCCCCCATAGGATGATAGGACCTATAGGACAGCAGCTCGCGTGGCGTTGGTTCTTTCTCGAGGAGGAGCAGCAGCAGCGGCAGCGGCAACGGCAGCAAACGTGATGCACGATAGCTTCGGCAAGGATTTATGCTCGCGTCGTGAGACCGGCAACGATCCATTTATTCGATATCGGAATATGGAAATATTACCCCGCTGATGTCTCGGGTTACTTCGTAGGACCCCTACTACTACTACTACTCACCTTGAATCCGTAATACTCCCATGGGCAAAGCCCGCATATCCGTTCGGTTTTCCTTCCTTCTTTCCTTCCTTCCTTCTTCTTCTTCTTCTTCTTCAGCTTCAGCTTCAGCTTCAACTTCACCTTCTTTTCTACATACTTTCATCATATACGTGTGTGTATACAGTCGTATTTGTGTATATATTATAGTAAATATATCGTAGAGGTGTGAGCTCGTAATATTCGCTCTATCAAACCGCGAACAAGTTTATATTTGCAAGCTGGGAAGTGTCACTTTATAGCCTCACGCGGAAACAACCTTTCAAAGTTTTCCCCAAAAGGCATCAATAAGGGTACGCCACCCTTTATATCGAGAGAACGCGTGCGTTCCTTTCGATGTCTCTTTTTTATCCCCTTCATACCTACCCATTCTCTTTTTCTTTACTAGGTGACTTTCTTAGCCTTCGAAGGGGGGGTGGGGACGGGGAGACTTGAGGGAGGATGAGGAACACGATCATGTATTTCGGATGATATGCTTGTGTTAGTGGTGGTTACATATATGTAACTTTTACGTCTAACTGAAGACGAAGCCGTTTTTCTTTCCAGCATCATCTTTCTCTTTTTATCTTTCAGTGACACGTCTCTACGTGTTATCGATATGCTACGATCGATTAGGTGATCGGACAATGTATACTACTGTTGATGTGTTACATCCAGTCGAGAGAGAACATGTGATAAAAGAAAGAAAGAAAGATAGAACGTGTGTGTACGTATGTCTACGTGTATGTGTGTGTGTGTGTGTGTGAGAGAGAGAGAGAGAGAGGGAGAGAGAGAAAGAGAGTTAGATAGACTGTTAGAGAAATATTGAAAGCAAGAGAGCTGAGGAATATAAAATGAACCCGATCGACTTCGTTTCTACCGGAGACATTACAAACGGTCTGACCTAATCGAGCCGAGTGGAACGCCCGTGGAATTCCGTTCGCTCCATATTTTCCCGTCGTCTTGCCGCGGATATATCGTACGTGTCTCCTACGGCCAACGCTTAACGTCGTTCTAACGAGGAAACGTCTGGCGGTGTACGTTCTTTAGATGGACATCGGTGGGCTTGTATAAATCTTTTGCGCTACTCCGTTTTAAATATAACTCTTCGAGTTCAACAGAATATAACCAATGTTGATATAGAATATATGTATGTATATAAGTATGTATATATGTATGGATGTATGGATGTATGTATATGTGAATTAGAAGAACTTTAATTATTGCTACTTATTAAACTTTCGTTATTTTTTATTATTTTGAAAGAATTATTTTATATATATGTTATATGTTAATATAACCATGTTGATATAGGATATATGTATGTATGTATAGATGTATGTATGGATGTATGTATGTGTGGATTAGAAGAACTTTAATTATCGCTACTTGGTAAACTTTCGTTATTTTTTATTATTTTGAAAGAATTATTTTATATATATGTTATATGTGAATAAAACCATGTTGATATAGGATATATGTATGTATATGTGGATATATGGATGTATGTATGAATGTGTGGATTAGAAGAACTCTAATTAATTATCAGTTCTTAAATTTTCGTTATTTCTTATTATTATGGGAGAATTATTTTTTATAGATATAATATGTTATATGTTTTATGACCGAAATTGGATAATGTCAAGATTCGCATGATGAAATGTCAACGCATACCAAATTCGTCGGTGAAAGATCACTCGGTGAAAGAATATTTGAATTTATTTTTATACATTTGAATATTTTGGATATGCCCCAAGCGACCATGTAAATCTCGACATTATCATATAGCTTGAAAATATCATTAATTTCATGAATATCCAAATTAAAAATGTAATTTTTTGCATACTCGTTAATATACATATTTCGATTGTCCACTTTTTCTTCCTTTTATCTTTATACCACCAGAAAATAAAATTTCAATAACGATATACTAGTTCGTAAAATAGATTTGAATAATCAACAATATTATAAACTTTCGTTTACTCGATATAAAAAATTCATTCGAAGAAACATTCGATAATAGAATTCTGCACGGTGCGGTAGGGGGAAAAAGAGAAACGATTTTGAAATAAAATAAAAAGAAAAAAAAAGAAAAGAAAAGAAAAGAAAAAGAGGTAACACGTATAGAAAATAAATTTTCTCTCATCATGAGGAAAATCGTTTTCGCTAGACGATACGTCGACGTCGAGTTATCGTTTCCTTTTTACACTCATACACACATACATGTGAAAAATACATAGAGAAGAAAATATATATATATATATATATAAATAAATATATATGTATATATCTCTAAACGTATATAGTTGAAGGACTCCACGAATCGCGATAGGAGTCTGACATTTCGGCATACTGGCGTGCATCAGCTTTACTCGCATATCGAGAGCATGATAAACCTTCCTGAAATTTACGCGCTTTGTCGAAGGCGACACATATGAAATAGCACGTGGTACGTGATCGCCTTCGGCGAAACGTTCGATTCCATATATACACACATACACACACACACATAAACAGACACATGCAAATATATCTATAAAAATAGACACACGGTAGGGAGCTTTCAACCAAGTGAATCCACAAGCCACATACCAAAAAACGATATCACGATTTTCTGTATTTTCCATCTATGTAATACCTCCATCTATGTGTACAAATATATACATCGAATCACGTTTCTCATACACGAATACAAATATATACGAACTCATATATAAAACAATATTCATGCACATACATATATATTAAATATACCGAAAAAATCTTGTCCGTTTTTTAAAATAAAACAAGTAGAAAACGAAATAAATTAAATAATACATTTTCAATATAACGTATTTCACATACTGAAAAACATCGTTTTAGAGCACACATGTAAAAATACAATGATAAAAAGAAAAGCGGACATTATGAACAGACAAATTAGAATGATATTATTTAACAATACTTTCTGGTAGATCTAATATATGTTTAGATGAATATATTCCTGTGTATATGAACATATTCAAAATATATTCTTATCTATGTTAATACGAATACAATAATTCATAGTAATCTATGAATCTATTCTTATATGAATATGTGGCAAAATATGTATGCATGTATACGCATGTGTGAAATGGGGGGTGAAGTGGGTTAAAGGAAGGTATCCTATGTATTGGTGTGTATATGAACATATAAACAATATAATCTTACACGTGTTTATACGAATATAATAATCTATGAATGTATTAGCGTGAAATATATTCTTATATGAATATATATGTATATACGTACGTGAATTCGTACGTTTACGTGACAAGGTATGTGTGCGTGTGTGAAATGGGGAAGAGGGAGGGGGGGAAAGGCGTCCTTCTCCATGGAGAATATGGCACGCGAAATATCGGATTCTGGGTTTATGCGCGCCGGTTCTCGAAGTCGAGCGGAGAATATCAATTTTGACGTTTCTCCGCACGCTTGGTTGGTTTGGTTTGGTTGTTTGCTTGAACTCCGGTGGTTTGAAGGCATATAAGCAACAGCAGCAGCAGCAGCAGCAACAGCAGCATCGGTGTCGTGAAACGCGTCGTACGTTTCTCGCCGGCAATGACGAGAAGGCGACGGGGTTTCCATAAAAGACTATATGTTTCTCTGTTTTCAGTCAAAACGAGGCTGAGATAGCCGGTGAAATCGTTGGTGAAATACAGATCGATATCTGTTATATATGTATATATATATAGTAGATTTATACATATATGTATAGTAAACGGCGCACCTACCTACTCGTCGAACGTAATTCAACGCATTGCCTTTTTTTATCGTTCTATTACTGTTTCTTTCGTTTTTTCTTTCTTTTTTCTGTTTTCTATTGGTTCACGAATTCGAACGAATACGTACAAGCGTTTGTATTTGTCTCTATATATACGATTTTTAAATATATTATTATTATTATTATTGTATATTTCTCGGAATATATAAATAATTTCGATCGGATATATTTTGTTAGTTGAAATTTTTCAATTCGAAGTGTTATAAACGTTGAAATTAAAATTTATATTAGTTTAAATTAAATTTGAAATATTTCAATGTTAAACGTACCTTTAAATGATTGGTAATTAATCGTAAATGTGTGTTGTAGTTTAAAAACACGAAATGTATCGTCCTCTTCGATGTCTAACAGTAAACTGACTCGTTTATCCTCTACGAAAGTTCTTTTATTGAATGTTGTTTACATGACTTTTCCCGAAGGATACACATGCGCAAAGAGAATAATATTCTTATTTAACAACATTTGACTTTGATAGAGGATAATGAATCATTGTTTATGATGGATTTCGATGGTGACAATGTATCGTACTTTTATTCTGTGCTTTTAAACTACGATATACATTTCGATTCGATTAATTAAATTATTATTAATCATTTGAAATATATCTAACACTTAATTGTAATTTATTAATATTTGTTTAAACTTGTTCTAACGTTATCTCCCAATGATAATTTCGAATTGAAATTAATCATCTAATAAAAAATATCAAATCCAAAAAGTTTAATGTATATATTAATATTTAAATCTCATACTACTAAAACATAATCAACATAAAAGTAAACTATAAAAAAAAATCCTACGGAGAAACTTCGTCTATCATATAAATAGATAAAAAAAAAAAATGTAGAAATGAAATTATCCAGAAATTCAATGAAGTCGAATAAATCCATAAAAACATATTCAACGTAAATGACACTTATACTAAAAGGAAGGGAAGGGTGTTGGGGAGGGGGAGGGGGAGGGGAAGGAGGGGACCAGCTGGTCGAAGTTTAAAATTTACGATTGGAGTTTCGTAAATCCCCCCTTTTTTTTTTCATAGAAGCAAAAGACGAGAAGATATGCCTTGAACGTGAGAGAGAGAAAAAGAAAAATGTAGAAGAAGAAGAAGAAGAAGAAGAAAAGGATACGATAGGTAGCCCTTGGTCAAGGAAACTAGGCACGCATGGTCATAAATGAAATAAAATGATATTTTTTCGATAACAATGTTCGACCATGCGGGAAAAGCCGTTTTATTCAAGGCCGAACAAACACGCTGGACGAACTAACACGCTCACATACATATATACATACATACATACATACACAGGCGTATATATTTTCTGTAGAGTCAAGCTAAACGTGAGACGTTTCTCGTTCACGATATCTTCTGAACGTCTTTCGGTCCATCAAGCTTGCTACGTGATTTTGGCACGAAGCCTGTAATATGTCACTTCTCTTCTCTTTCTTTCTCTTTCACATAATACGTATCCACGTTCTCTCAAAAGCTCTTCTTCCATTTCCTTTTCTTCCTTCTTATTCTTGTTCTTATTCTTGTTCTTCTTGTTCTTCCTTATTTTGTCTGATACTTTCCTTTCCTAACACGACCGCTCATAATCGTTACATTTACGAATGTTCTCTCTCTCTCTCTCTCTTTCTTGGATACATTAAACACATACAATGTATGTGTCTTTTTATTTTTTTATTTTCTTTTTGTTTTTTCTATCATTATATTTTATTTATACTTTCTATTTTTCTTTTTGATATTATTATTAATTTCTATATATTTTTCTCATTTACGCGTGTCTAATTTGTGTTCAATTTTAAACGAATTGAATGAAAAGTTTTGAACCTAAGAATAGAATTTTTTTCCCAAATGTAACTCTCTTTTATATAATTTTTTTTAATTTTATATAATATATATTTTATTTAATATATAATTATATATTTTTAATTTTATATAATTTTAATAATTAAATTAGTCGAACGATGTGTTGGAGGAAAAAGAAATATGTTATAGAAGTTATTTTAATTGAAATATAATTCAAATATTAATTCCTGGTAATAATTTTATAATTTGTAAAAAAGGTTTGGATTTTTAATTTGGATTAAGTGATTTTTTAAATATTACTAATTCGTTATTATAATTAGAATGGTATAGATAGTCTGAAAAAAATGTAAATCAACGATCAGATCAAAAATAATGATAATTAATCATTTATCTAATACCCTTTTATTATTTTTTTTTCAAATAAATATTATAGAACAAACGATACAAACCGAACGAATGATCGTTTTTCTAAATCCCTTTTTATTTCAAATTTCAATCCGAACTATAATAAAAAAATTCATCGAAAATATTTCTTCTTCTCATTCCCCCCTGTAATATTTTTTACCGTTTCTTTTTTCTTTTCCATTCTTGTATTTTTTATGTTTCCTATCGAAAGATTAGAAATGAAAATTTATCGTACTCGTTAGAAGATGTCCACCATTAATTATACCAACTTCCTCTAATTCAACTAGTCGAACTATAGGTGTCCGTCCCATCTATTTTCATATATCCTATCTCATTCTCTTTTTCTTCTTTTTCTTTTTTCTTTTTTATTTCATTTGTATTTTCTTCCTCGTCTGTTGCGTTAAGACGAAAAAAAGTACCACCACCATCACAGGTTGAACTTCTAGGAGGTTTCTAATTCGATCTTTGCATCTGCCTTTAGCCGCGTAACGATACAACCCAAAGATAAGAACCCCCCTCCCCCTCCCCTCGCCCTCCCCACCATACTCGCGAGAGCTTAGGGTGTCAGGATAATTATGCGACGAAAGGAATATACCCAAAATGTTCGGGATATTATCATTTGGTGACATCTACCTGTTAGAAGACTCCTCTTTGTCACAGGAAGAAAGATTTCCCTTTTTTTCTTGGCCGATATAATACTTATACATACTTGTTTAATACACACACACACACACACACATATGTATACTACGAATTCTCCTTTTTTGTCCTCGTCGTTGTCGTTCGTTTTTTTTTTTTTCATTTTGTTAGTCTTTCGTCTTTTACGTTAGTTTATTATCGTTTTCGAACGATTTCGAAGTTGATTTTCACCTCCGTAAAACACCTGCGATATAAGAGAGATACTTTTTACTTTGTTTTTTTTTTTTCTCTTTTTCTTTTCTTAATATTTTTTCTTCCTCTTTCGATTCATAAAATGACGTTATTTATGTGACAGTTTTGACAATCTACCTTCAAAATTAAAATATATGTATATATTTTCAATAATATTCGTGAAAGATAAGAAGAAGAAGAAAAAAATAATAATATTCTCTAGTTTTATTCTCCTTAACTTGGACTCGTTAAATTATGGTAATAAGAAGTTTCTAATTGCGTAATATTTTTTTTCTTTCTTTTTTTTTTCTCTCTCTCAGTCTCTCTCTCTCTCTTTTCAAATCTTTTTCAGTTAGATTTAGAAAATTAGGTTAATTAATAGGAGCCTGTTTCTTGGATCAACACGTATATCTTTGAGATAATAAAATTATTTCTTTTCTTTTTTTATAACTTTCGTTTCAAATACATCGTCGTCAATTTTTATTCGTCTATTTATCTTTCTTATCGAAATATCGTAAACGTAGAAATTTTTTAAATGACGATAATACACACCGCAAAAAAATATCATAAAGTATCATATTATCTCTGGCAAACACGTGAGAAACAGAAAGAAACAGGAAAAATATGAAAGAGTAAAAGTGAGAGAGAGAGAGAAGAGAAAAATATATGCGGATGTTAAAAATTGTTCAATCGTTTCATCTTAAAAGACAACAAGAAAAGAAAATATTTTGCGATTAATTGTCAAATTGAAAAAAAAAAAAATCATCTCTATGGATTATTATAATTATTATTGTCATAATTCGTAGGGAATTTTAGCAAATCGAATAAATGTCAAACCGTGAGAAAGAGAAGGAACAAGAAGAGTGTTTCATCTAAACATACAAACACACATATATATGCAAATACTAAATATCAAAGAAAAAAACAAAAATTACGTGAATTTTGTGTTATCTTTATCGTATCAAAAAAAAAAAAAAAACAAAAAAAAAGAGGAAAGAAAGAATAGGCAAGATTTTGCAACTTTACATGTGACAAATGGGTCACTATGGATTATTATTATCGTCATAGTCCGTGCGGAGTTTCGGCAAACTAGAAAAGAAGGTATCATATCTTTGACCACGCAAAAAGAGAGAAAAAGAGAAAGAAAAAGAGAACGAGAGCGAGAAAGAGAAAGAGAAAGAAAAAGCTAACCTCGCAGCCCGTGTCCGCGTCCCATCCATTATTCTTTATCTCGAACAGATATAAAAGAAATGCATTACTTATATCAAGATTGCTGGCCATTCCTTCCCCGTGCGATTCTTTTTTCCCCCCACCATTCTACTCCCTTCTTTCGCGTGACCAATATTGGATGATACGTATGAAACACTTTATCAATTCCGTTTCTCCTCTCCTCTCTCTCGCTCACTCTCTCTTCCACTCTCCCTCATTCTCTCTTTCTCTTTCTTACTGTCAGTCCGTCTTTTCTCTTTTTCAACGATGTGATCCATAAAATATATTATTTTGACTTGGTCTTGTGAAATCACCGTACAATGCTGGAATATACGTCCCAATATCAATTTTATCTTTTATCGTGAAAGAAATGAAAAGAATAAAAGAAATGTTATAGAACCTTTTTATCATTCCTTAACTTTTTCACTCCTATTATTTTTTTCTTCTTCTTCTTCTTCTTTCTTTATCATTTTTTTTTCTTTTTTTTTTCTTCTACGATATATTCAAGTCAAATGCTTTTAACTATTATACAAGCCGAACTAACTAATACCGGATCTCATAAAAAGGTAGAAGAAGGAAACGCCGTTTCCCGGACATCTTTCTTATTGTTATTTAATGAACAACACGACGATGTAATGCAAAAAGCATGTTACAAAGAACCGATGTATCACTTGACCTCGTTAATACATCGTTTCCTTCGAATTATCCATACGCCGTTTTAACTACGATTATTTTTCCCCTATCTACCCCCCTCCTCCTTCTCCTCCTTCTTTTTACCCTCCTACATACAACTCGTCCTACGATCAATGCACCTGACTTTTGTTTTAATTCTTATCATTTATTTTATTTTAAATCGCGTTTATATACGTGATTAACAAAACAAACGAAATGTTACGGATGAAACATCATTTTGTTGAAAGATCACGAATAAGTAATTAATAATTAATAATCGGCTACTGTGTTCTTACAAATTTCGATGATAAACCTGCTTGACGTAATCTTAATTTGCAAGATTTATTTTTTCTTGTTAATCATTTATTATTATTCGATCGAAAAAGAAAGAATTTGATTAAAAATTACATTTCTCCTCTCCCCCTTAAATTCTTAATGAATATAACGAATGATTGATGAGA
This sequence comes from Polistes fuscatus, assembly GCF_010416935.1. NCBI lineage: Eukaryota > Metazoa > Arthropoda > Insecta > Hymenoptera > Vespidae > Polistes > Polistes fuscatus. The sequence continues at coordinate 9,706,399 of NW_025113118.1, read as the reverse complement.
TAAATGTTATTTGACATTAACGAATAATAAAATCTTTTTTTATTATACGATTGAAACAAGTATTACGCATAGTAATTACGAATTAGAGTATAGTACAAGCAATATAAGTGAAAAAGTACCGAAACGGTTTCCTCTTTGACACATCCTGGTTCACCTGTTTCCTCGTAAAGTTTTTTTTCCTTCTTCAAACCGTTCGAACACCAACGTTCACTTTTTTCTTCTTCTTCTTCTTCTTCTTCGTCGTTGTGGTAATAGTCGCAGTCGTATAATACAATATGTTTAGTGCACGTGGTAGTAGTTTGAACGATGGTATGGTGTGTGTATATATATATATATACGAAGGTAAAAACAGGAAGGAGGAGAAAGAGGTGGCGTCTCTAAGTAAATAACGTTGTCCCGATCATTCTCGCATGATTATTAATTAGTCGGACCTTTTTTTCAACGTATTTTAAAAGTCAGTACCGTGAAATGTGACTCATCCGGAAAAAGGGAGCACTGGACGAGTCTCTTAACAAATTTCTATTTACATATATACATAAGTATAATTATAAATGTATATATATATATATATATATACGTGTGCATTTTTCTTTCTATTAATATGTGTGTGTTTATATATATATATACATATGTGTACGTATGTATTATTTTCTATGAACATGTTTTACGTGTATATAAAATGTTGTATATACATACGTATCTGTGTGTATGTGTGTGTGTTTGTGTATGCATTTAGTATCTCATTTGTGTTCATGTAACACGCCCACGTAAAAGTTAGTTTCTTATATTAGTTAGACGCGTGTTTATGTGTGTTGTATATACGTGTTTGGGTGTGTTAAAAGCATGGAGGGAGGAGAGGGGGGGGTTACTACTCTACTCTACTCTACTAAAACTCAGACACGGAACCACGATTTATGCTTCGCCATCAAGTTGTCAGTTCGTCTCGCAACTTGACTCCAAAGATTTTCCCGTAATCGTGTGCACGTTACGGGAATAAAGGCCCCGATCTACATCATCATAATTGGACGGTGTTATGCAACCGGGGCAGGTAACATATCAGATAAGAGTTAAAACCTCTTTTGAATTTAAGCACCGCATACAGAGATTACATGGCGGCCTAGGGCTCGTTATGGTTATACACACCACTACTATATGGGGTATACTTGCTCCAAATTATCGTCACGCCATTTCGATAATTGCTTTTAGCAAACGTGTACTCTTTTAAAACGTCGACGATTTGTTCTTCGTTTAAATTATTATTATTATTATTATTATTATTATTATCATCGTTGTTTTTATTATTAACAAAGTTCGTATTATGCGCATTGAATAATTTCATATTCAACTAAGGTCTGGCCCTTGCTGATTTTTTGCTCGTTAGTTTCATTATTAAAAAACAGATCCAACGTTTTATCTTCGTTAGAATTCCGTTAGATTTGATATCGCGATAAAATATTTGAAACAATAGTTATCGATCAAATCGCATCGCTAATTTTTCCATAAAATAAAAATAAAAAGTAAAAAAAGGAATGTATGTGTGCTATATAGTCGGGTAGCCAATAAAATACAAAAAACGAGTCGTGTAATTAATTCTTAAGGAAGATACGATCCGTAATGATATATAATAAATTCGATCGAAATTTGTCAGGACAAGTGGTCTCTTTTTTTCTTTTATTTTATTTTATCGATCACCGAGTATCATATTCTATCTATGTAAGATCAAATTTGTTTTTTTGTTGACTGCCATTGAAACAATTTAAAATTACGATGCTTCTTCTCTCTCTCTCTCTCTCTCTCTCTTTCTTTCTTTCTTACTCATTGCTTTCACCGTGGATGAAAAACGTACATAAATCATTAAGAGATCCCATGCTCGAGGGTCGAATACGTGAAGAACCACCTGTATTGGGCACTGGAACTGCTGGAACCAGTATCAATAACGTTCAAAACGAAATTAGCAACTCGCCGTAAAACCGAGCCTCCAGTCGGCGGAGGGTGGCTGCTTTTGGAAAGAGACCGGGAGAGGAAAAAAACAAAGTTAGTTAGCGAGAGAGAAAGACAGAAAGAAAAGTATAAAAGGGAATGGTGCAGGTGACGAAGAAACCCAACGAAAAGACTCGTTGCTTTGTGCCCGCGGGGGCGTTAAATGAGATACCCCAAAAGAATAAGAGGTCAGTCAGGTGCACGAATATGAATTAAACGAAGAAGAGAAAGGATCTCTCTTTCTTGCATTTTCTATCCCTTTTTTCTTTTTCGTTTTTTTCTTCTTCTTCTTCTTCTTCTCTTTTTTTCTTTCTTTTTTTCTCAACGCGATTTCTGTTTTCGAGCACGTGCTGCGAACTCGGACTTTATCGCGTTACGTTACGCGTTTTTCGGGTTTAACTTGACCAATCAGCCTCGGGGGCCAGCTGCCCTTTTCGCCCTTATTTTAAAACCGACCACCGGACCTTTTACACCAGCCCTTTTTCTACTTCTTCTTCTTCTTCTTCTTCTTATTCTTCTTTTTTATCATCCGACTATTCTTATTCTTACTTTGAAACTGTTTCGTTCTTTGACCTTTATTTTTCGTTAAAATTCTTTTCGCGTCGATTTAATTCGTTTTATTACGAACTATTTAAATAATCATTTTTCGTGCATATTATTTTTATCTATCATTCTTTTATCTATCATAGAAATTTTTCTTTTGGAATTATTATGCGATTCGAATGAATATTTCGAATGGATATTAATTATCATATATATTTTCATAGATTTATTTAAAGATTCATTTTATTTCATCCCCAAATTCGTAGTATTACGTTTTTGAAAAGGAATATTATTTCCAGTAACAATTAATTACTTGAATATAATCGTAACCAAAGTATTACCGGAACAATTAAATATTATTCCTACTAAATGTTACCAACAAAAATACAATTGCTAGATGTTGTAAAAATTTGTAAGAACGTTACACCTAATTCTCACCAAAGAAAACAATTCCTCTAACTTTTCCCTCGAACAAATTTCCATATACAAAATTTTCATTCCAATTCTTATTCGACGTAAGATATTACAACACACATTTATACCCAGCACTTTTCCAAACGAATCCACATATACAACCAAATACACATACCCTATAAATTATTGTATGTTCTTATATATGCACAACACACACACACACACACATATATATATATATATATACAATTTTCACGAATATGTACGTACATGTAAGCGCATAGAAATGCACACACACAGACAGACAGACAAAACAGTACGCAAGCAAGCAGACAGATAGACAAGAACATAGATAGGTTTATGCAAACATAGTAAAGACGACGATGCAATACGTAAAGAGAAAGATAGAGAGAGAAAGAGAGAGAGAAAGAGAAAGACAGAGATAGATAGAGAGAACCTAAAGCAAGTAAAGCAGTCCGGACGCGGTTGCTAGATTCGACGAGGAACCCACGATGCCAAGGATCGATAGTGGCAATTTAATTTTGTAATTAACCACGCGCTTGCTTACTAATTACTTCGGTAATTAGCACCGGAGCATCGTTACTATTTATATACCTGATTATTACGCGGGCACGACTTCCAAGCGGTGTACGTTAACGTTGCGTGCGAGCTAATTACTTCGGCCGATACTTCAATTTTAATCATCGACTCGTCTCCATTACTGCTTTTCTCTCTCTCTCTCTCTCTCTCTCTCTCTCTCTCTGTCTCTCTCTCTCTCTGTCTCACACAGACACCATTGTGGACAATGTTATGCAATAAAAGTATTTTTTTTCGTAACGTAGTAACGCAAATCGATCGAAACAATGTCGAGATAGTTACGCAAAAAAAAAAAAAAAAGAAACATTTTGTCGATGAATACATTTTATCGTCAAACGTTTGTCATCGGGATCGATGATTTCCGTCAAATCTCGGATTCCCATTCTGGTTTATATCGAAATGTAAAAAAAAAAAAAGAAAAAAGATAGAAAAAATAAAATGAAAGAAAAACACGACAACATTCGTCATCTGTCCATCTGTCCATCTATCCGTCCATCCATCCATCCAACCAACCATCGAACGTTTTAGATAGACAGATTTGTTAAGGTGCAGCAGGTTCATAAATGATGAAGGGGCCCCACCTCATCCGCTGACCCGAGTCAGAAAGACTTAACCGGAAACTAACGATTTGTGGTCTCTTTCACTAAATGTTTCGCCACGACCTCGTAAAACGTTCGATATAATAATATCGTGCAATCCTACGGGCCTATCGGAACACCGACATTATACATAATTATCCAAGGTCTTTGAAACATCATGTAGTATGTATGTCGTTCGTTCTATCTAACAGATATCACGCAAATTGGATTCTTATAATTACAAGTTAGCATATATATGTGTGTGTGTATCAGTTAATTGCAAATATCCTAAATGAATAATTCGTAGTCCAACCTTCGATACAATGAATGGTATTAATTTAATACGTATATTTTGTTTAAATATTAACATAATTTTCGTGTCCATCGAATCGTTGACAATGTTATTTATGTTTTCTTTTTTTTTTCTTTTTTACGGTCATATCTTAACGTTACGTTCGTATTTTCGTGATGCTATTATTACAGATGAGAGATTCGTAAAAACACGTTAAATTAATTATTAATATTTTATACTTGGTACGATACGATTGTTTTACAATGGATAGATCTATACTCATGGTAAGTTTTAATTATTTGTTTAAATAATTAAACGACGACATATATGCATGAAAAGTTTATACAACATGCGAATAATAAAACATTCGATAATTGAGATTATATCGATAAATATTTTATACAGTAGCTCCAATCAAGTTTCAATAAATAATATTTATTAGGATTATAACCAAAAGTTCGTGCGTTTTTTTCTATTATTATTATATTTCCAAGATAAATTTTACAAATGAACAATCCATTATGCAGTTTATATAACACAATAAACTCACGAAATTTTGCTGTTAACCCTATAATAATATTTAAGTTAAATACATTTATTATATTTTTTTTCTAACCACACCTCTAAATTTGATTTGATTAAATTTAATCGTATGACAATATAAATTTACTTTTATATTAATACAACGTTAATGAAGAGTGAAAGACAAAAGAGGTATAAGTAATAAAAAAAAAAAAAAAAAAAAGAAAAAACAAGAGAAAAAAGACGGAATAAGACGGGTGGGTGGGGAGTGGGGGGCTCGTTTTATCGCGTCGTCTCGTTCGTTCGTCATAGGAAGAAGAGGAAGATGGCAGTTCGTAGTTGTGTTTGAGTATCGTCGGAAGTTGGCAGGTATAATAAAATCGCGACACGTATCGTGCGTGCGTGCCTGCAAAAACATATTTTTCATTGCGTTCCAGGAAGTTTCGCTTATTAAAAGGATCCTTTCTCCCCTCCCCCTCCCCTTGTCTCTTCTTTTCTCTTCGAGTTGTTGAGAGAGAGGCGCGATCACCAGACGCCTCTCTCTCTCTCTCTCTCTCTCTCTCTTTTTCTCTCTTTCTCTTTTGGATTCAACCGTCAAGTAAAACGTGCGACGAATGGCCGACCCGATAAATGAGGCAATAAATTCTCTCGGATATAACCGAAAGTTACGCGAACACTCTCCTCTCTCTCTCTCTCTCTCTCTTTTCTTTTTTTCTTTTCTCCACCTTCCCCGTATCCCTCGCTCCTCATCCTTCTATCAACTCTTCCCCGTTTTCTCTCTTATCTCTTTTTCTTTCTTTTTTCTTTTTATATATTTCTCGCTACACCCCACTCACCCACCCCCTCCCTTACGGGGTATCATCTCTTTTATTTTTCTCGTCAAAATAAATTTTTGTACGAAATTTCGTCCATCCTATCCGACGAAACACAATATTGTATTATACTAATTGTATGTACGTTGGAATTATTATTATTATTATTATTATTATTGTATTTAAATACGAACAAAAAAATTATATTTCCTTTATTCTTGTCTTTATTTTATTTTCCTCTCTCTCTTATCTCTTCATTTCTTCTTTCTATATTCTCCTCGCACTACCCCACCCCATATTTTCTCGTCAAAATAAATGTTTGTATCAAATTTTGTCTATATCCTATCTTACGAAACAATATTACACTAAGTACATTGGAATTATTATTACATTCAAAAATAATATCATTCTTTAATGTACTTATCTGATCTCTACTTTTTCTTCGAATCTTATACCTCGTTGAACAGATTTCAGATATCCTTACGATCTGAATCAAATAAGAGTCTAATTATATCATTAAACAATAAGAAAACAACAAGAAAACAAAAAGAAATGAAATAAAATAATTCCATCGATTTGATATTCGCAATCTTAACGAAGAAAACAATTAAACACGAAAACAATGATGTAACAAACATACGAACCTGAAGAAAGAAACAAAGAGAAAGATAGGTAATGGGGGAAGGGGGGTTTGATAAGATATAAGAGAAAGAGAGAGAGAGAGAGAGAGAGAGAGAGAGATTGATCGAGGCCGTTAGATGAAAGTAAGATGGCGGAAGTGTTGAAAGTGTTAAAAAAGATTAAACCCAAAAGAGAATTAAACTCGATTCTGGTTTGCAGCATTGAGAGCTCTTAAACGCATTAAACGTTGGCAAGCAAGGAAGCAAGCAAGCAAGCAAGAGGAGGTAATGCTCGCTTACATGTATTAGCATAAGGTTTCTTAAATAATATATCACCGGGGTGGCAGGATCGGAGCAGGGCCAGGGCGATAAGAAGTAACTTCCTGCGGCGCGTACACGCGTGCCCGTAACCGGTAAAACTTCGCCGAGGAGTTGTCCGCATTGGCCGCGTTTAATAGTAACGTATGTATGTTATACTCTCTCAAAAGAGTAGGAGGAGAAAAGAAAAAGAAACAAAAATGAAAAAGAAAGAAAGAAGAAGAAGAAGAAGTCCAAGTCTTTCTACCGATCGCGTATCAGGGGCGGATTAAAAGGGGGCACCACCACTACCATCCCCCCACCACCACCACCACCACCACCACCACCACCACCACGTGAAAGAAAGAGATAGGGATAAGCAGTGCTTGTTTTTTGCCTTTGGCCGATTCTTTCTCCTTAACTCGGCTGCCGATCGCGAACTTGCCAACGTACTCGTTCCTCTAACTCCTCCGATGCACCCCAATGTTGCTTCGATCTGAGGATAAGAAGATGCTCGCTTCGGTAAAACGAATCGTACGAGAGAAAAAGCTAAGAAATCGACGAAAGATAGGACTACTACTACTACTACTACGACGAGGAGGAGGACAACACGATCTTCCACGAGACGAACCCGAACTAAAACAACGATCACTACCACCACCTCTTCCCCCCTCTGCTTCGTTAACTCTGCCTAACCCAATTTTTTTGTTCTCTTTCTTACTTTTCGAGTATCCCATCCGAGGGAGTAGGAAAAAGAAGAAATTAATGCGATTTATTGCACCCATCAAAAGATATAAATTCATTATCATATGTTAAGGTATTTTATTAATTAACGCATGTTTATCGGAATATTATTTGATACAAATTGAAATTTGAAGAAGTGAGCCTCGTTTCAAATATTCAATTCAATTCGGTCACAAGTTGGTTCTTGTAATTTTATTTTTCTTTTCTTTTCTTTTCTTTTCGAAACCCATGTTTATTTCCTACAACGATGACACTCTTATTACCTTCACGAATTCAACTTATTCTACGAGAACTAAAAAAACACATGATATCCTCGTATGCGGGCTCCAACTGATTAGCAGGGCCAACGAAAAAGACGAAAGATAGGGAAAAAAAGAAATAAGAGAGAGAGAGAGAGAGAGAGAAGGTTGTATTTTTTCGAGTAAAACCGCGGAACGTACTCATTAAGATACCACGAGGTGTCCCCCCCTTCAACCCCTCCTCCCACCCCAATAACGGGTTGGTAACAAGAGCCGACCGATCAGCCAAGGGATACGGTAAGGATGACGCACCATAAACACGAGATCCATGTTCCGGGTGTTTCTGTATTATGATAGCTGCGGTGTAGCCCTTTTCCTGTAGCATTCTACCTCAGCGAGTTAGTTCCCATCAGAAGGATGGTTTTATGAGGACGGGAAGGAGAATATCATATATCCCAACTATCCGAATAAACCGATACGTGGTGTTTTTATTAAAGGTACGGTGCTTTTCGCCTTTGCCTTTTTACCGAACGATCAAAGTGGTACCATCCGAAACTATTGTCCCTCTTACCAAAAGGGCTCTTCTTATTTTTTTACCTGCTCGTCTGAAAAAAAAATACAACATCCGATTAAATCTCCTTTTTTATTTCGATCAAAGTTTAAAATTTTGTCGGCTTGATGTTAATATTGTATAAATAACGAGAACAAAAATTACAATCGTTAAAAGTAATTTTAAAGAGTTCATTTGGATGCAAGAAAAAGAAATTAAGAAACGGAAAAAATGTTATCACTTTTTTTGTTCTTTTTACAGGGTTCTAAACATTATCATAGATAGGACTAAATTTGGTAGACAATCTAAAATAGGATGTAGGTAATTATAAAATCAAGGTTAACACGAAAATGATAAGAGAATAAAAAAGGGGGAAAATAATTTTCAAGGAAATTCCAAAGGTTATTCATAGATAAGAGGAAAAAAAAGATTTGAACGAAAGACAGATTAACGCTAAAACTTATCGAGAATTATTATTATTATTATTATTATTATTATTATTATTATACCTTATTCCTACTGACCTCTTTAAAAAAAAAAAAAAACAACATATATATTCATATAAAATGAAATTTTAGTTAATTGGATATAACGAACAATATACCATCTTATTTTATTTCGAAATGAACAATTGTACATTTACATGCGTTTTCACCGGAATTTTTTTCTTACAAATTACCACATCCTTACAAATTACAGGACGCGGTCATTTGACCGGTCATGGTACGTTAGGTGTTAAAAAAGAAAATAAAAAATGTTCGATAAAACCGCCTATGAAACTAACCATGAAAACATTTCAAAAATAGTAACTGGTAATACAAACGAAACATAAATATACGTATAACGATAAACGTAATTATTTAAATAGATGGATAAAAAATTAATAAGGTGAGTTATATATATAAAAGAGAGATAATATAATAAAAATATAAAGATGTAAGTGTGAGTATTGTTGTTAGGTTTTGAGCACAATGAAAACACATTTCAAAATAATCATTCAAACGAAACAGAGTCTAACAATAAATGTAAGTGAATCAATGTATCATAATTAGTTATATGGATGAATAAAGATTAATAAGGTGAGTTCGAAAAATCTAATAAGAATAGAAAGGTAAGTATTGTTGTTGGATTTTGAGCACCATGAAAACACATTTCAAAAATAATAATCCAAACAAAATAAAGTCTAATGATAAACGTAATTAATTAAATGAATGAACAAAGATTGGTAAGGTGAGTTCGAAAATAATCTAATAAGAATAGAAAGGTAAGTATTGTTGTTGGATTTTGAGCACCATGAAAACATTTCAAAAATAATCATTCAAACGAAACAGAGTCTAACAATAAACGTAATTAATTAAATGAATGAACAAAGATTGGTAAGGTGAGTTCGAAAATAATCTAATAAGAAGAAAGGTAAGTATTGTTGTTGGATTTTGAGCACCATGAAAACATTTCAAAAATATAATCCAAAGGAAATAAAGTCTAACGATAAACGTAATTAATTAAATGAATGAACAAAGATTGGTAAGGTGAGTTCGAAAATAATATAATAAGAATAGAAAGGTAAGTATTGTTGTTGGATTTTGAGCACCATGAAAACATTTCAAAAATAATAATCCAAAGGAAATAAAGTCTAACGATAAACATAATTAATTAAATGAATAAACAAAGATTGGTAAGGTGAGTTCGAAAATGATCTAATAAGAATAGAAAGGTAAGTATTGTTGTTGGATTTTGAGCACCATGAAAACACATTTCAAAAATAATCCAAAGGAAATAAAGTCTAACGATAAACGTAATTAATTAAATGAATGAACAAAGATGGTAAGGTGAGTTCGAAAATAATCTAATAAGAATAGAAAGGTAAGTATTATTGTTGGATTTTGAGCACCATGAAAACATTTCAAAAATAATAATCCAAATGAAATAAAGTCTAACGATAAACGTAATTAATTAAATGAATGAACAAAGATTGGTAAGGTGAGTTCGAAGATAATATAATAAGAATAGAAAGGTGAATGAGTATTGTTGTTGGGGTTTTGAGTATTCGAAAAGACGTCAGCTTGATCGGCCTGTGAGCATTACCATACACGCGGGCCAGCACTTCCGCGTGGCTTTCACCTTTTGCAATAGGTACCCCATGTATATGTGTGTTTGTGTGTGTGTAAGCAGGTTGCCGTAATGGCACCTGGAACAATAATGCCTCGGTTTAGCGCCATAGAGTTGTTCTGGCCGCGGGGATCTGCATGCATTAGGTACAGTGAGAACTACCTAACTCAAGGTAGATGAGAGAGGATCGGTTTCGATGCTATCGGCTTTTGCCACCCGTGGCTTCTCTTCCGTTCTGGCCACGAGCACGCGGCTTGCGAGTTACCTTAAACCTGCCCCTTGCCCCTCCACTACCTCTTCTTTCTTATCCCACCCTTCCTTCCTTCCTTCCTTCCTTCTCTTTCTTTCTTTCTGTTTCTTTCTTTCTTTCTTTCTTCATTCGTTTCTCGCACCGGCTAAATTAGCCCCGCTCGATGTCGACTCTTGAGCAACGTTCAACAATCGAATAAGGACGTTTTTGTTTTTTTTTTTTCTACGAATATAATCACGTTAATTACGAATTTTTCAATTAGTATATTTCATTTTTTTTCTTTTTATTAATAATAATGAAATATACAATGAAGTTTTGAGTGTGAATTATAAGTAATGTTTTGCTGACGTGATTTTATATTGACGTTAATTGTTACAGAAGAATTTTACTAAGATAAGTGTAATATCTGTTATCTGTTATAACAATATTGTTAGTTAATAAATCTTTCATCCCAGATCGAAAAAGGGTAGAGAATTTTGTTAGTCAACGTATTAAATTAGAGTTTTCAAGGAAATTATTTGCTGGAGGGTTGGGGCGTTTAGTTAAACGAATTTTGTTGCTTTCGCAACTGAAGTTTGTAATTTCTTTTTTTTATTGTAGGAATTTTTAAATCTTTATGGATTCTTTTGTTTGTTACGTAACAGGGGGAACAATGCAAATGTTCCGAAGTGTTTTTAATTGGAATCACTGTAAAATTTCAGCGTTTGAGTTACCAACGGTTCCTCAATATTTTTGTATAGTTTCTTTTATCTTCCATCGTGTTAAACATTTGGTTAATTATTCATAAAGATTTACATATATTATTTACTATCATGATCAAATTATCTTCTAAAGATTAAAGTAATATTTTGATACTGTATATAATTAAATAATTCAGAATTTGAAATCTTCTAATATATGTTTGATAATGTTCAATCGATCAACGTGACGTTATTTTATATTTATTTACTATATTACCGTATTATCTTTCGATTATTACAAATATCTATACCTATATTCAAAAAAAAAAGAAAATGTTAACATTAGAGATAAATTTGAGTAATAAATCATTCATATAATTCGTCTATCTGATTAAATATATTCGATATCGTGAAAATATCAAAGCGTTAAGATTAAATTACGGAACTTATACGAAAGTGAAAAGAACTAGATTAATATCTTTGGGTACACGTTTACAAAAACAAAGAAAGCAAAACAAAAAGAATAAAAATAAGAATAAGAATAAGAATAAGAATAAGAAAGAAAAAAAGGAATAAGGAAGAAGGTGTGAGGAAGAAGGTGGATAAATGGAAAGAGTAGAAGGATAGGGTTCTCGTGTGCAAGATTTTCCAAGATGCTCCGCATAATACTGACATTTATAACAGTTGCCGATCTACCCCTTTACTTGGTGTAAGCATCGTGACTCTTATCGTTGAGCACGAATGTATAATAAGTGCGCGCGCGCGCGTCAACCCCCATGAGCCGTGCGTTTACGTGTTTGATCTATGATCTTCCGGTGATCTTATCGGATGGTCACGATGAACGTAGGGGAGGTGTAAAGAGAAAGAAACTGAGAGAAAGAGAAAAGAAAGAGAAAGAGAAGAGAAAGAGAGGAGAGAGAGAGAGTGTGAAGGAAGAAGAGAATACAAGAAGACTATAAGGTTAAGGGAACGTATACTGGGTAAAAGGAAGAACTGCTAGGTTAAAGGCTTCCTTCGGTTTCCCTTAGAGCTTTCCCTTTTCCCTTTTCCCATCTTCCCCAATCCCCAGTCCCCCCCTCCACCCCTTTTAAACTCGCGTGTCCGCAACGACTATTGCCATAGTCCCTAAAATTCCATCCAGGATTCTACTCGACACTTAACGCGATAGACCAAGGAAGCTTGAATATCAACCACCACCCCCTACCCTACCCTTCAACCCCCCAGAAAATTCTTCTCGTTAACCTCTTAAGAGTTATCTACTGTAATATACACTTATTTGTGGTCACTTTAAACTTAACATTTCAAATAACTGCCGAAATTATTGATTTGGATAATATTTATATTATATATATATTATTATGGATATATATATATTATCCTGAATCAATAAGTCGTTTTATTTAGTATAAATAATTATATATATATATTTAATATAATAATCTCGTTTTATTTTCTTTTTTTTTTTTTTTTTAGATATTTTCAACGTTTTTTTCTTTAATTGGATGTCATCGAAAATAATATAATCAATATACATATATATATATATATTGTATTTTTTTGTTATTTCAATATTAAATTATGTGACACATACATACACTTTTTTTTTCTTTTTTTAATAAAATATAATTACAATTTGTAATAAAGATATCGAAAAATTTAATGATTTTTCATTGGTAATATCCTTGTTTTCTTGTTTTTTTTTTTATTATGGTATTAAATCAAGCCGTTTATTTTGATAGCGACCTAAATCCATTTTTTATTTTTTCCACGAAATGTTTTTATCACGACTGTTAATTTCTAGTTATAGATGTTATTAGGGTTAACAACGAAAGAATATTAAAATGGATTTAGGTTACTTAAATAAATAAGTAGATAATGTGTAAATATGATACAACGATATATAAATGTTTTTTTATTTTCGATGATTTCTAGAATTGAGACAATTATTTTGATGAGAAAACGATGAAATTTATTTTTCTCGTTTCTTTTTTTTTTTTCATTATTTTTATACCGTTCAAATTCCTAAACATCAAATCAACCGTCTCGTTTTATTTCTTTTTTTTTTTTTTTATATATATTTTCAACTTTTTTGTCTTTAATTGGATATCATCGAAAATGATATGATCAATAATTCAGAAATTATTCAACGTATAAGCCAATTAAATGTCTCTACAACTTGTATAACGAATGTTATAGTTGCGATTACGAAGTATAGAATAAATTGGAAAAAGAAATTCTTCGTTTTTTATATTTCATTCCATGGAGATACATTTTACGAGTACCGGAATTAATTAATCAAAGCCTAACGCGTTATGATTAAGTCCAGTTAGCATTAACTCAAATCCATGACTTTCACTTACGTTAGTTAAATTCTTAGAATACTTTAACGAATTACATGCAATTATCATGCAATATTACCGATCAAAAAGTTTCGAATTATTTTTTTTAATTTTCGTTCAAATTCGATTATTGATATTAATTTTTGTTTGTAAGAAAAATTAATCGTTGATCGAAAATGTCGACTCCAACTTGTTGTTCAATATCGAATAAAATCATTTCTTTAATTTCTAAAATTTTGAACAATTTTTACGAGTAAAATGAAATAATATTCGATTAGAAACACACCTAAAAAATAAATATGTCAAACTACTCATAAAAATAAATACGAGTTATTTTGTTTTGCGTGAAAATAAACAGTATTACTAATTAATAATTTCGACGAACATAATATCCACATATCACGGAGATTGTTATAAAATAAATCATAATTTTTTTTTGTCCGTTCACACAAAAAATATCAAATTTATCTCAAACTTACGTAACATTTTGAAACATTTCCTCGATAATCGATAGATATTATCTTAAGTAACACAGTTAATAAAAAACGTATGTTTTAGAACGGGGGAAGAAAAAAAAAGAAAAGAAAAGAAAAGAAAAGAAAAAAAAATGAGGGTTATAAATAAGTCATTAAGACCGATTCAGATTCGAATTCCTATTTTCGTTGTTTCTTTTTCTTCAGTTTACTTACATGCTTGCTTACATTTTATATCTTCAACTCTAACACACGTACACCATATAACTTCTGATATCTACATAAACCCACCCGCTCACCCTACCCCCTGCCTCCTCCCCCCGCCCCCCTACGCACACCCCACACTAGTTTCTCTCTCTTCCTCGAAGTAAATATAGAATTTGAACTTTCGAGGCAAACCTAATCGACGCGAATTAGAACTCGAAAAGCGAAAGAGTATGAAGTCAGAGTCCAAATCTTCTTTGTTGTTACTAAACCAAGTTTATTAAGTTAATAACGACGGTTTATTTAAGGCACCGGGACCTTTGAACTTTCGAGCAAACCTATCGAGCGAATTAGAACTCGAAAAAGCGAAAGAGTATGAAGTCAGAGTCAAATCTTAGTTGTTGTGTTACTAAACCAAGTTTATTAAGTTAATAACGACGGTTGATTTAAGGCACCGGGACCCAGCGTTGCCTTTAGCGATTCATCAACGTTTTACATTGTTTATCAAACGTCATAACACGACATTCCCGTAAGATTAATGACCCACACTTTCCGTTCTCCCTCATTTCAACCGGTTGAAAGCAAACTTGACTATATTTACTATTACGGCAAGACGTCTGTTAAATATCATCGACCTAGCACATAACATTCTTCTTCTGTTAACTTCGTTCTTTTTTTTTTTTTTTTTTATCCCTCCCATCTTCTTTTCTTCCCTGTTCTCTCTTTTTTTTTTTTCTCCTTTTATTTTTTCTCTCGTTATTTTCATCTTAACTACTTTTATTCGTAAAGTTAGAGATAGATACGAAATAGAGTTTTTTTTTTCTTTTCTTTTCTTTTTTTTCTTTTTTTTTTTTTATAATCCAAACTTTTAATTCCAATATTACTCGTATTATTTTTCTATGTTCGAAAATACGCGTTTTAACACGTCCGACAACAAATTTTCATCAACCTCCTCCTCCTATTACTCGAAATCGTAAGATTAGTAAATGGTATTTTTATTTTTTTTCGTTGAAACGTATTATAAATTAGATATAAATAAGTTCGTTGAATTTTTAATAGAAATTCTTTTTCTTTCTTTTTTTCTTTTTTATATTCTTGGAAAGGGAAGGGAAATTCCAAAAATGAGCGCGTAAAAAATATTATTATTTCTTCTCCGTCTCTCTATAATATCAATATTATTTTTCGAAAGATTATAAAGATGAAAAATGACGAAGATATTCATTAAGGCGTGTTCTTAACTATATGTTCGAATAGTTTTTGGAATATTGAATAATCGTTGGAAAGGGAGAGAAAGGGGAGGGGGGAGGGAGGGAAAAAAAAGATAAAATAGAAAGAGGCACGAGCCGACACTTAATAAATCAGTTGGATAATTGAAAAGAAATAGAAATAGAAATGGAAAGAAAAAAAGAAAGAAAGAGAGAGAGAAAGAGAGAAAAGAGAGAAAAAAGATAATAATCGTTGGAGGAACGTTATTTCTTGGAAGAATCGCACGACCGTAGGCCTACGGCCTAATATGTCGTAAGTAAGAAGGTAGGAGGAGGAGGAGGAGGAGGAAGAGGAGGAGGGGTGCGAACGCTATATGTGAAAAGGATATTAAGAGAAAACCAGTCTGTGCCATATATGATTCTCTGACCCATTATGCGAATAAAACGAAGGTCTTTTTTATCATCGGACCAAGTCGACGTATTTGATCGTACGCCTGTTATAAATTTAATTAGAGGTGCTTTTATTTTCTTTTTATTTTTAATACGATGACTTTTACCACGTATTATATATATATAATACTATTCGCGTTATAAATATAATAACTAAACGCGTAATGCTTATTACGTATTATACGATTATTCAATTGAATGTAATTTCAATTTATATAATATAATTATTGAATTATATAAATAACGATTATAATATTTATTAAATAAATTTCTATTTCAATATATTTTAACTTTAATCTTATAGTATTATATAGGAGTATATATTATAGTATTGTATATTAATATAATGATTAATAAATTGTAAATAAACGTTATTTTGTGTGTATTTTTTAAGTAATTTAGTAATTTAGTAATTAAAGTAATTTATTTTACTTTTTATAATTTCTTTTTTTTGTTTTTTTTTTTGTTTTTTAAATACCATAGATCAAATCTATGGTAACATTTAAGATATGTTATTTTGCAACTATTGGATTGGCCTAACGCGATCACTATGTTTCTGTTATAATAGTGACGAAGGATAGGTGAATTGATTTAACTATAGGTTATGAATTCTCTAGATTATGGTTTCGTGACGATAAAAACCGATCGGTATAATCATTTAACTTTCTCTTTTTATTTCTTTGACTTCTTCTACTTCTTCTTCTTTCTAATCATCTTTTATTTTAAATGTCTATGTATATTCCATAAATGAGACCTGTCGCGTCTGGTCGTTCTCGATTGGTATAATGTTCACGTCAAGGTATACATATTCGCGAAGATTTAATGTCAGCTTGTCAAACGACGTTACACCATGACGTTGTTACACCATGACGTTACACGACAGCCTCTCTATTAATTTATATCTTTTTTATTTTTCTTTTTCTTTTTTCTTTTTCTCTCTCCTCAAAAATATTCCCCTTCGAAATAATTTTTATTTTCTTCTTCT
Organism: Polistes fuscatus; assembly: GCF_010416935.1. Taxonomy (NCBI): domain Eukaryota; kingdom Metazoa; phylum Arthropoda; class Insecta; order Hymenoptera; family Vespidae; genus Polistes; species Polistes fuscatus. Next base: position 9,689,516 of record NW_025113118.1, on the reverse strand, counting down.
AATTTATTTTCTTTTCTCCTTTTCTCTTTTCTTCTTTGTATTACATATGATATTATATATTATTATTATTTCGTTACATTATATTCATATAATAATATTATATACATTACTATATATACTAATAATACTATTATTAATATATACATTACTATAAATATAATAATACTAAGACTATATTAAATTATACTATTATTATTATATATATTACGTTATATTATACTATATGTTACTAAATATATTAAACTATATTACGTTACGTTATATTATATTATATTATATATTCCTATACATATTATATTATATTACGTTACGTTATATTATATATATACAGGGTGTCCCACATAACTGCGATTTGCTCCCGTGAATATACTTTTAATATTTTTTATACTTATAGCTAGCGGAGATTTTAATGATTTTTATATTAAATTAAAGTACACTCTTTTTTCTACGCGTAGAATACTTTGTCGAGTTATAAATCGATCTGCAAAGGTTCATAAAATGTCAGAGAAAAGTTGGCGGATCAGGCATTGTTCACATTTCTTTGTGTATTGGTGTATATAAGTGTATTTTTTTGTCATGTTATCGCAAGTACTTGAAAAATCGTGACTAGAGTTATGTGGGACACCCTGTATATATATATACAATATTAAATATTATTTTATTTCTTTTTTTTTATTACTTTATCTTCAATATTTTATCATTTTATTTATCCAACGATCAATCGACCATATTTTGCAACCTCGTTGCTACCAACGATGGTGATGGTGGGTGATGGGTGGTGGTTGCTTCAAAAGGGAGTCGTAAAAAAAGACTTTCTTTTTGTTTCCGAGAGAGAGAGAGAGGGAGAGAGATAGAGATAGATGCAACAATGCTGCAGCTACATCGAATGTCGATAAACGAGCTGACTTGTCAGTCGATAGAAACTCCCGCTTCCGGTTGTCCAAAGCGAATCGTGGTCATTGTCCCCGTCGATGGATGCGTCCGAGTTTTTTAATGCGACTTTGATGCTGACTATGGTCGATCCTGACACACCATCAGTCTTTCTCTCTCTCTCTTTCCATCTTTTTCTCCTTTTTTTCAAGCCAAGAAAAACATATCATCGTAGATAGTGAAATTTTGGTACATAACCATACATTTGACACATGATTTTAACACCGTACACGTGGTTTCTGAAATATATAAATCTGTCAATTATGTGAGTTTTACAAAAGATTTTTCTTTAATCGATTAATAATATTTATCGATGTGCGTATTATTGTTTTAATATTATTAGGCTGAACTAAAAGTTCATGCGTTCATTTTTTTTTATTAATATTTCCAAAGTAAATTCTACAAAAATAAAAAACAATCCATTATGCGGTTTATAGCACAATTTATAATACGATAAATGCACGAACCCGTTTTGTGGTTCTACGTAATATTTATTAATATGAATATTTTTAATGAGAATTATTTAATAAAATTGTTCTTCTTAATGATTGATTTAAGATATGATTATTAATATTAATATAAAATGTAATTAATCATTTCAGATGTATCCGTGCAATACGATGCACTCTAAATGCAATTGTCAATATATATATTTATTATATACAATGGTTGGTTAATAATTATTTCCAACATAATGGTATTAGTTTTTTTTTATTAACATTCAACAGTTGATAAATATATAACATTATCTAAAACAAACAAACGATCCTTAAATTGTATTTAATTATCAATCTATATTACACGAATGCACTTACAATGAACGTTATGAACGGTTAAATGTGTCTGAAACGTGACCGATAAAACGAGAAAAGGGTCAAAGTTTAAGTACCCGGATAAGTGTGGAAAATTAAGCTCGAATGTCGTATCAAAAAGATCTTTAGAAGAGAAACCATAGGTGTGTTTAACGGGGTTTTAGAAAATAGGTTTGAGTTAAAGTCAGGGTTGTAAGACGACGAAAGGGTTAAGGTTATTGCACATGAGTGAGTTTTTACGAGTTAGTGTTAGATAAGAAATAGAGGGTGGAAAGAAAAACATGGTGGATGATGATGAAGGAGAAGAAGAAGAAGAAGAAGAAGAAGAAGAAACGTCGAAGGTAAGGGAAGGAAGGTGGAAGGGCATCTGCCTCCTTACAATTAAAGGAAGCCCTTGGAAGCCCTCGAAAGCAAACGGCGGCGGCCGTCGAGCAGTCAACAGCTGCACATCTGAATACTAATTTGAAATGTTTACACACCCGCGCGCATGTTGGGTTGGTGCACTTACATTTCAGCCGGCACCCACGTTTTCTTAGAGAGGCACCATTTTTCTTCTCTCTCTCTCTCTCTTTCTTTTGTTTTTTTTTCTTTTATTTTTCTTTTATTTTTCTTTTATTTTATATTTCATTTTATTTTTATTTATTTTTCTGTCTTTTTTTCCCTATCATTGCACCGTCGTCTATCTAACGATAAAACACAACGAGAAAGTTGCTAATGGTTTTCTACGATACTATCAAGAGACGACTCTCGTCTTCTTTACTCTAATGCACGAAACCAACCTAACTTCTATTAACCTTCTTCTATTTCTACGTTTATTCGTTTTCCTTAACCCTCGGAAGGTATCATTAAAAAAAAATATATATATATGTATATATAATTGGAACACGCTTATTTATAGTTGAATCGTTTATTACTAAAGTATGGTCATTGTCTTATTAAATAAATCTATATAAGAAGTATAAACATTTTATATTATAATTATATTTATTTATTATAATTAAACTAGCATTATTTTGTAATTGTAATATATTGATCTTTTTTGGATTTAAATAATATAATAAAATTTATGATTTAGTGTTAAATATCAATATTTCGTAACAAATTTATCGATTAAAAAAATAACGATTAAAATAATATTTCCTAATAAACGTATCAAAACACGTTTTTCGATTATAATGAAATAAAGATTGTAATTGATCGTACATATCGATAATTAATAAAAAGTTTCACCAACTACCGTTAACATATTTCAACGTCGTAAATAATATATGCAAAATATATTCAATTGAATATAATTCTTGATCACAGAGATTAAAAAAAACCCTTCTCGCACATTTGAATATGTAAAAAAGAAAGAAATCTTAAGATTTCATCGTTACTCACTTCCAAAGAAATGAAACACGGCACTTGACTCCTCTCGTCAGCCCTTTTTTCCCTTTCCCCGAGTAACTTAAATAGCGCGTGCCAGTAAACTCGGGCCCCCGTTCCCCTTCCCCCCCCTTCCCTTTCGTCCCGATCGAAACGTCCCTTTTATTTTTGGTTGGGGCTCATTTCCATACCGATTTCACGGCTGTCGCTGGCTCCCCAATAAAAGCTACGGTCAAATATTTATGAAGATGTAAGCGTTATTTTGATAAGCAACCCTGAATTGATATCAAGGCTACCCTTTTTCCTATAAGCATTTTACAGAAGGCCCGCCGAAATAAGGGGCTCCTCGAGAGTGCGAATATAAACGCGTCCACGCTTTCTACCCTTAGGGGGTTCAGGGAATAAGATCCGATTCCTGTTTCAATATCCCTTAGAGTGAGTGAGTGAGCGAGCGAGTGTGCGAGTGTGAGAGTGAGAGAGAAAGAAAGGTGGTAGGGATTAGAATTGAACACCGAGACGGATGGATGAAATATGTTGAACGAAGTTTTTCCCGACATAAGGGGGTGGGGATGGGGAGGAGGGAATAATCTCTCATCGATAACATAATCTATAACAAACATGATTTGATCGATCATGTTCGATCGTACTTCTATGATATTCACTCTTATTTCGAATCATATTTTATTCGATTATGATTGATTTTAAGATAGGATTGATTTTTTACGGTAAAAAAGAAAAAAAAAAGAAATATCCTGTTGTTTTATTTTGATTATATTTTACATATTGTATATCTCGTGTATACGTTTCTTTATATGTTAATAAACATGAATTTGTTAACGACAAGATAAAGAGGAGGTTGATGGTTGGTATCATATGTTTTTCTAGGTATTCATGAATATGAAAAATTATGTATGTACCTATTTTAAGATAAAGAAACGAGGTATACACATAAGTTTCAAAGTTATATCCGATACCTATGGGGAAGTTGAAAAACGTGCATAAGATAAATTAACTGAACCGTAAACGTATACTTATGAATATTTATGGATAACGATTTAACTTATGTTTTATTCTTTCGCGTTTTCTTCTTTTCTTTTTTTTTTTTTGTTATGTTTTCAACGCGATATTTCATTCAAAAGATTTTATTAATTATCGTGTCGAGATATTTGAGTTATTTTACAGATTACTTGTGTATTATCGTAAAATTATTCATTTATTCGTTGGAAGGATCCAATTATTTGTACAAATTTATCGCAATGTCAATTCACGATAATAATAATTCGAATAAAACGGAACGTTAGATCGTTATACAATTTCTTTAAAAAAAAAAAAATATATATATATATTCTAACACATTTGAAGTTACAATCTAAATAGCAAGGAAAGAACAACATTTACAAAAAGATAAGTCCATAAAACTCACTCGTACTACTACCAAAAAAAAAAACAAAACGTACGAAAATTCGAAAATTCGACAAAATGATATCTCAACACAGCATAATAATTCAAGAAAACAACACCTGAATATCTAAAATTACCCTAAATCTTATTACACTTAAATTACATCGAAATTATTTTTTAGAAACAAATGAATTATACGAGAATATTGCGACAAAAGGGGCAAACGACAACAATTCGATTCGATTTCGCAGGTGGCGGGGTAGGAGTTGGGGCGTTGGGAAGAGGGGTGAGCGTGGGGGTGTGAGGAGGTGGAAAAAAAATGACACGTATTTTCATAAATTTCCAAAGGGCTTAATTGTTTATGCATGCAGGATCGCGGATTTGTCTCGGTAATCTGAGAATGTCCACGTGCTGAGATAGACGCCTAGCATAGAAGCATAGTAACGTCGAACAACTTCTGCATAGGATCGTATAGGGCACCCTTTTTCGATCCGCCCCTACGACTAAATCTACCTACCTACGTACTCCCCCCACCCCCTCCCCTGTCCCCCTCCCTGCTGCGAAAAGCAGACCTTTACCATGAGATTCTCTTTCCTCTCTCTCTCTCTCTCTCTTTCTCATGTACATACACACACACACATTTTCTCTTTTCTTCTTAAAGGCGAACTAGAAATGGCACGCGTAGGGTGGATAGTGTTAGTGGCAACAGACACGTGCACTATAAGGGTGGACCACCCCTGCTTGCTTTTGCTCGTCTGCAAGGTGCCTCTTCTCTTTCCTCTCTCTCTCTCTCTTTCTCTTTTTCTAGGCTCTCATTGTATGCCAACATTCGCCACGCTATTTTATTAAAACATACGACCATCTACCATTCAAAGTCTTCTATCTCTCTTCTCTCTCTCTCTCTCTCTCTATCTCTTTTTATTTCTTTTTATTTTTCATCGAATTTTAATCGCAAACTTTTTCTACCCATTTTACTTCGTCTATACTTCTTTCTTTCTTTTTTTTTTTTTCTTTTTTAATTAAATCATTTATAGAGTAGCATTAAATTATTTTACGTTTTAACTTCGTTTTTAGAATAATACGCGAATTAAGAAGACGAATTATCGTACCTTTGTTTTTTGATCGTTTGCAAGGTATTGTTTTGATTCTCATTCTATCCTAACGTTTGTCATGTTATTTTATTTTTAACACATTTACTATAATATTTATTCTCTTTTTTTCATCGTACTTTAATTTTACACTTTACTTTTTTTTTTCTTTCCTCCCCTTTCTATTATTCCTTTATTCATTATTTATTATTATCTATATTCTACAATTAATCTTGTATCATTAATTTACCATTAATATACGATTATTATAATCTAAAATTTCGATCTTTCTTTTTTTAATACCTCCTTTTTTAATACCTCCTTTTCCTTCTCCACTTCGGTTACATGACTTTTCAATTTAAATCTCGATTAAGAGTAATCAATAATAATAATAATAATAATAACAATAATAATAAAAGAAAAGATAATATAAAAATCAAATCAAATCAAATCCTATCTCATGATTTAACAGTCGAGATAATGACGAAGTTATAACCTTTTACTATAAAAATATATATATAATAAAATTTTTTATGTAGAGAGATTTATACGAAATGTTTACTAGATGCAAGTTTCTCTTACTCTCTCTCTCTCTCTCTCTTTCTAACTTACTTTCTTCCTTTCTTTCTCTCTTTTTTTTTTTTTTTTATAGAGAGACCATATATCGACGATATAAAGCAGCCTCCCATTCGCGTCGATATACCAACCCGGCCAATCCAGGCTGACTCGATTTCCTTTTATGTTATCAATTTGAATCCTCGTCGGTTCTCCCCTATCACCCCCGCCCCCCTAACCCCCCTCTCACTCTCTTTCTCTCACTCACTCACTCACTCTTCTCTGTCGTTACTATACGAAGACGAGAAACGCAGTATTTTGTACTTTATCGTTGGATATATCGCTGATTTTTCTTCAACATATTGATTTTACCACGACGATAAGGTCTATCGGTGGGGGTGGGAGAAGGGGGAGGGGGTGTCCCTTCTAACGTATTCCCTTTGATACACTTCTTCGCATATATATATATATATATATATATATATATATATATATATATGATACTTTTCTCAGTTTTTCCATCGAATCGGAAAGAAACGTTGCTTATAGAAGATATATTTGTGTGTGTATATGTGTGTGTGTGTTTTGCAGAGAAAAAGATAAAGAGAGAGAGAGAGAGAGAGAGAGATAAAAATAGATAGAGAAAACTAGCGTGTAGTTTTTGATGCTTTGACGATTCGAATGTTGTTACTCTGTCGTTCCGGATACCAGACAGCTTCAGACGGTTTCATTCGAAAAAAAATGCACACCAGCTTTTATATACTCTCTATCCTTGTATAACACATATGTGTATATATGTATATATATGTGTATCTATATGTGTGCATATGTATTTGGACGTGTTCACGCGTGAAATTTGTGGACGAGCTCTTTGTTACTCGAACGAGAGCGAATACGTGTTAGTTTTCGGACACGTAGGAGGGGCGGGGGGGAGCTCGGTGGGTGGAAACGTGTTGGTATTTTATTTTTTTTCTATGTTTTTCTTTTTTTTTTTCCCCTAGATTCCACCTAGTATATCTGTGAAAAGGAAAAAAAAAAACGCTAAACGAAATCACGAATTATACGTTGCGATATGTATACGGAAAAAAAAGAAAGAAAAAGGTAAAAAGACAGGGCCCATCGATCGATCGATCATTCGTTAGTTTCTCGTTAGATAAGAAAGTAACTGAAAATGACAAATTGCATTGCACAACACAACAACAACAATATTGAATATCAACTATATCGTTCTTTCGACAAACGTGGTGGATAATCATAATCGTTTCGCCTGTTCCTGTTTTCTTTCTTTTTTCCGAGATAAGAAACGAATGAAAAATGAATTGGTAAGTACTCGTAACCTTTGACCATATGTCTACTACGATCGATTGATTGATTTATTCGATGTTCTCGTTTAAAATATGCCGATACTTTACTACACTCAAAGGAATACACTGAAATTATTCTTTTCTTTTAGAATCAACGCGTACGATTAATTCTTCTACTAGTCAACCCTTTTTTTTTGGTTTCTAAACATTGCTAGCCCAGCACTCTTTTGTAATCCCCCTCCTCCTTATCCAACATTTCTATATCAATTTTCTTATTTTTCTTTTTTTTTATTCCGCGCGAGGAAATTTTTCGTTTCTTCGTTCAGAAGAGAAAAGATAAATAGAAAAAGAAAGAGAGAGAGAGAGAGAGAAATAAACTTAACATTCCTTCAAGCAGACCCTGCTGCACCACCCCGTTTGGAAGTTCGCGAACAATAGTTTGAAAAGCACTGCCCTAGACAGTAATCCACTGAAATACTGGCCAACGGAAACTGGATCGTAACTTTTTCAAGAAATGAACTTCGTAATCTCTAACCATGCTGGTAGAGAAACTCGTCCCGTCCCCGTACCTTCCTTTCTTACTCAGCCTATCCGAAACGAAACAATTTTACAAACTGATAGGATATAGAAATTATTTGACTCGATTAACCAACACGATTCTTATAACGAAGGGGTGGTTGCCAAGAAAATTTTCGTCCAATTTAATCTCTCTTCCTTCCTTTTTTTTTTTTTACTTAATTTAATAAATTTCTTTTTTATCGATGTTCAAACGATTTTGTCCGTAATCATTTTGTAATATCATTTTTATTAATTAATTATTATAAATATAAATCGTATATATATATGAAACATTAAATTTATTCGTTACTCATTCGTAATATAGCAATTATTTTTAATAGCGTTAATCTATAATTATATTACAATAAAATGTCGACTATCAATTTACGGGGAGATAGGTAGTAATAATTAATTAATTAGTTAACGAAAAATTTAATTTCTTTCACTTTTGATCTCGCAATTTTTATGATCGTCAATTTTTAAGATTACGATATTTATTTCTTCAACTTATTATCAATCATTTTCGATTACAAAAAAACCTAATAAAATAACAAAGAAACAAACTGTTCTGCACACCGTATTATTATTAATGAACAAACCAAAAAGATAAGATCATCTCAATCGACAAAGATAAATAAATAAATACCTTAAAAAAAAAAAACAATGAATAAGACAAAACATAATCATTACGTTAACAGTATTTCTTATCGCGAACGAAAAACAAAGTCACCGTACTAAGAAAATAACAAGTAGTATAGTAATACTACTAACAGTATTAGTAGTGTAGTAGTAGTAGTAGTAACATTTAACTCGTCGTTTAAGTGTACACCTTACAGGCCTATTCGAGATATCTTCGAAGTCGTAGAACTGAGAGATAAAACGATTTCATTTTCTCTGAAAGGTCCCTCTAAAAGGCTTGCTCGTTGATTTTGTCATCGTGAGTGCGTAAGAGCGCACGGGCGCGTATAAGCGTTCACGTTTCGCTCATTCGCTTATTCAATGTTATATACTATCAAGTATACACATACAGGGGGAAGGGAAGGTGGGGAATGATTAGGGAGGAGGATGGGGAAGAAGAGGGGGGTGGGGTGGGATGGTAGTAGTGCAGTTCCTATCGGTGCTGCCGTTCTCCGGGCACCGGGCAATAATCGCTCTGGCTCCTCCGTTCGGCCGCTGCTCACATGTAAACAGTTAATCTAAATCCCGAGCAAGCAACGATGTAATGTTATGCGCCGCGCAAGACTCATTATACTTGTAAACCAGTCTGAGCGTCGACCACAGATCAAACGTATACATATATATTATCCGTGAACGTTATACGCAACCACACTTTCACATTCAAAGAGAGACATTCGTACACACGTGTATAGATATATAAATGTTTATATACGTACGTACATACATTGACACACGTATATATATAAAGGAATATATTTTACACGTTCTCCGGTGAACGATACCCATTGGTCACACGATGCGATCAATATATATATATGTATATGTACATGTGTATATACTGTGTATATACATGTATGAAAATCGTATAGGTACGTAAGTATATGGTATCTAGTAGTAACATACTACGTGTGTGTGTGTGTGTGTGTGTCGGCCTATCGGCAACATTTGTACGCTGGACGCGAGCGCTTAGGCGACCGACTCAAAGAACGACCCGATCTCTAACGTAAACTAACTAACATAAGCTCGGAATAGTACGTTCTATCGATCCTAAAGCGCAACATTTCCCAAATGCATAATTTTACATCCTTAAACTTAACTTTCTAATTAATCATTCTTTCGTTTCTTTTTTTTTCCAGCCCCCTCCTTTCCAGCCCCTTTCCCATCTCTTCTTCTCATCTTTTATCAATTTCTAATAATAAATAAACATTAACGTTGTGTATTATGTATACAGCGTGAGTCACGGAATTCAAAATAACTCGTAAGACCATGCATTTGTATGAAAAAAGTGTTTAACTGCATAGTCAAATTAAATTTCGGTGAGTGAACAAATGTAATGGTAAAGGAAAACTTTTCTTTAAGGTTCCTTTTTGTAATCATCAATATTTATTTTAAAATGGAATGCCTAATTTTTTTGTTCTTCTGAATTCTGCATAAAGCATCCAATTCTGCATAAAATAAAAACTAATCATAATTAATTAATAATTAATATTATTATTATTATACAAATATCGTCTAAATTATTTCATTACACCTATCATTAATACACAAATTAAACACACACACATACACAAATATTTTCTACAATTCTATTTGTAATTATGCGAATTAATAGGCGTACGAAGTAAGAAACTTTCACGAGTAAGAAAACCTAACAACAACAACGGATTTGCGCGAAATTACGTTTACGCGTTGGTATTATCTAAAAACCAACGGCAAAGTCGAGTCGAGAGTCAAGTCAAGTAGTTAAAACAGCGAATCCTCCATTTCTAAGCGAGTTTCCTCTTTTCCCCTGACCCCTCCCTGTCCCTACTCTCTCACCCTCCCTACTAACTCGAGAACAATGCTCGAGATCTGACGCGGATAAATCGATTTTTACGCGACATAACTTTCATACTCGTAGTTGAGTATACTCCTACAATCCAAACCCCCTTTCCTCCTCATCCACCTCCTCCACCACCACCAGCATATCTCTTTCCGTCTTCCTCCCACCCTTTTTCCTCTCTTCACCCCCTTTCCCACCCTTCACTTCTTTTCTCTTCTCTGTTAGAGTCTCGCATCGGTCTCACGAACTAACTGCTGCAAAGTATCGTTCGTAAAAAGAGTAAATGAGATAGATAGAGAGAGAGTGAGTGGGGTGAAGGAAGGGGGAGGGGTGTGTGTGTAAAAGAGAGAGAGAGAGAGAGAGAGACAGACGATGTTGTGTCGGCGGCGGCACGTTTACGTGGAATATTAGCAAAGCTAATTTGGCTTGATCTTCGAAGCTTTATACGTTCGACAGACTACGTGCATTTCATATGTCTGTGTATGTATGTTCATGTGTGACACGTCCGAGTGCACGCAACTGTCGAACGTGTCACAATGGCGCTATTGCTTACAGTATCATTGGTGGGAGTTTTAACGAGAAGTCAAAGCGTGTAAACTTTAATAGCGTACTGTTAAAACTGCATCAAAAAAAAAGAACATTTTTAATATATATATATGTTATTATTTAAATCATATTGCATATATATATATATATTCATATTTATGTCATATTTATTATATAAATTATATTGTATGTATATATATATGTAATATGATTTACCTCGATATTTTGTTATCTTATTGTTTGATTGTTATTTTCTTTCTGTTTTCTTTTTAAAGATAAAAATAAGAATATATTTTTGGGATGGGGAGAGAGTTTGGGGAAGGTCATTTTAAACGAGAACATTATTGGAAGATTTTAGAAAAATATTTCAATGCGACACTTCGATTGCGTGATTGAATATATTTATATATATATAGGTATATCTTATGATAATTCGCGTATTTTAATATAAATATTTGTTTCTTCTCCTCGTTTTGTTTCTTTTTTTTATTTTTTTGTTTTCTTCGTTTTTTTTTTTTTTGTACATTTGTTCGTTGGCTCGTTCGTTCGTACATTCATTTGCGATAAAGTTTTGCGTTAATGTTTATTTTCTTTCTCGGTCATAAATATAAATATAAATATAAACATCTATATATAGACAAATAAAAATAAAAATAAAGTAAATGACTCTGAAGTGGTAAAGTTCGTCGAGAATATAATGATCAACATGTTATTATGTTATTTACGTATATATTTATGAATAAATTATATTAAATGTTATCTTTTAATATTCGCACGCGCGAATGAAGTTGAAACTTGATGAAGAGAAGAAAAAAAAGAAGAAGATAAAAAGAGGGAGGGGGAGGGAGAGAGAGAGAGAGAGAGAAAGAAGTACGCGTGCTTGGTTCATTCATAATTCATACATTGTTACACACGTCGTTGTAAGCGTCCAATCAATGCAAATATATTCCTAGCTCAATGAATGTATTTTCATTTTTAAGTGATATTATACGAGAGAATATTGCATTCTAATTGAAATATGGAGTCTGAAATAAATCATGAATTATTCCCTATTGGTTGTTGTGTTTCCATAACGTCACGGAACTTAACGTTCGACTTTTTGGTAGTTACTTCTTTTACGGAGGTCACGAAACACACACACCGCATAACAGCAACAGCAACAGGAGGAGGAGGAGGAGGAGGAGGAGGAGTATAACACACACGAAAAGAAGAAAAACATATACACGTATACACACATATATATATCGAGGAGTCTTGTCATTCCGATCGTTCCTCGAAACTTCTATTATTTAATCGTTCATATGCATATCAGATACATATCGTTCGTTCGGAATATATCAAGTTCCTTTCTTTTTATATTTTTCTTTCCTTTTTTCTTTTTTTTTTCATTTTATTTTTCAGTCAGTGCACTTTAACCTATCGAATTTATATATCTCGATTTATCCCACACACTCTCGAATTCTTTCATTCCTATTCTTTAACTCATCTCTCGTATTTATCTACGATAAAAAGAAAAAAAAAGAAAAGAAAAGAAAAAAAGGACAAAAAAAAAATTCCCAAAAATAAAAAACCGAACAAGGTGTCACGAATAAATTTCTAAACAAATTATGTTGGTCCCGCGATCGAGGTAAAACCCGCGAAAATTTAAATTTCGGTCGTCGACACTCCTCCCGGTATATCTATCGATAGTTCTCCATTATTCTCTTTGTATTTTTATTTTCTTCGTGTGCGTGTGCGTATCTGTGTGTGCGTATATATGTATTTTTTTTTCTACTCTTATTCTTGAACTCCGATGAATAAGTATCATCGGTCGCGTTCGTTCGACATTCGCATATTACGATATTATCGATTCAACGCGATGCATATGGTTGTCATTCGCCCGCATCTTCTCTCATGGGGAAGAAACGTGTAATATACAATGCGTGAATACATGCATACATCAGTAAGCAGATACATGGCAATTTGAATGAGTTAATATACAGAGTGGCGAGCAAGCGTGAGCGTAAACACGCACATATGTGTTTATATGTGCTTCTACAAACTTAATATGACGAGAGAAAGAGAGAGAAAGAGAGAGAGGTGAAAGGGAACGGGGAGGGAAAAGAATAGGGAGGGAATTGAACTCCCTATTATTCTTCTTTTCTCTACACATTTTTAGGTTTCTCTGCTTTCTCGCAATGTGGGACACGCGTTGAGAATTTTAAATACGAGATAAACGTGTTTTGTTCTTTCCGTACGCTATTGCCGTACATATTATTTCTATGCCAATTATATCCTTTATATTTGAATATTACATTTATATTGAAATTAATCAAATATTATTAAATGTGCAAATTTTTTAATTTGTACGATATAATTCCCCTTGCATATTATTCATTTCCTGTTTATTAGTTTTATAAAAAAACAAATATATATTCAGGTTTTGCAAGATCCAATTATAACATTGATATGGAATAATACATTTATCTTTAAATTAATCAAATATCATATTACGAAACGCAAATGTTAATTTCTTTCCTTATTATTCGTTATAAGAAGAAATAACAAATATTCAAGTTGCAAGGTGTAATTATATTCTCCTGATATATTAAATATTACATTTATTTTTAAATAAATCAAATATCATATTACCAAACGCAAATGTTAATTTCTTTCCTTATTATTCGTTCTAAGAAGGAATAAAAAAAAACCAAGAATATATAAATTCAGATTGCAGTCGTAATTTGGATTGATTTATCTGTCTAACAATTTTCTCTCCTGGAAATAATGTTAATTTACATTTGGTATTTTTGTTTTTTCCTTCCATTCTTTCTTCCTTTCTTTCTTTCTTGATTTATTTTTTAAGGCAACTGGTAATGGAAAAATAAAAAAAAAAAGGTAAGAAAAAGGAAGAAAATAGTTCGACAATCGATGTCTCTCGTTCGTTCTCGTTCTCTCTTCTTGAATAAGTCGGTACTTGTTCAACGTTTAGCGTCCATTCGCATGGTTGGTTGTCAGTCTTGCCGTGACACGAGGAATGCGTAAAGTGCGTGAAAGAATGTGGAGTAACTTCTAATGCCTCTAATACCTCTCTCGCACCGTGGCCGAGGTCTTCGACAAAACCAGATGTGAATTGTAAGTCGACGACGTTGTGGTTAAAACCCCTCTTTTTTCCCCATATAACTAAACAGCTGCCACCATCACCACACCAACCAACCAACCAACCAACCAACCAACCATCGAAGGCCACACTCTCTTTTCTATCGAACGTCGTTAAGCAGATAAATTTTTTTTTTATGGATAGCTTTTATTACTATTACGGAATTACGAAGGATACTTATTTATACTATTCTTTCTTTCTTTCTTTCTTTTTTTTTTATCTCTATCTATCATCAATTACTATTAAAACGTATTAACGTTACTTATTTCTGGTAAAAGGTTTCTTACATATGGCGACGACATACATATGGTGACATCATCTTTTCCAATTTAGTCCTTTTAAGCTAAATCGACCTAATCTATGAATTACGATTTTTCTAATACTCCTCTTTCCTCAATGGTATATAGTCGTTTTAATGTTTACGATAATAAAGATTAAGGTAGAAAACATTTGTTATCGTAATTCAATTATTTTATAATATTATTTTTCTATTAATATATATAATTTATACTTTATATTATTTTATATTATATATATTAAAATAATGGAGTCGAGTATTTATAAATATATATGTAAAGTAAAAACAATTGAATATACCCAACATTTTAATACTAGATTTTTATTATTAATGTTGATAACAAATAATGTTAACCACTTAATATTGAACAAATTAAAAAAAATCTTATAGTTAATTCCTAATTATTTAACAAATTATTATGAATAAAACAAATTTATATAAAAAGAAGAAAAAATGTAATAAAAATAATATTCGACAATATTAATACTCGAAAGATAAAAAGAAAAAAAAAATTTTTATTTTCTTTTTATAACCTAATCCTATTCAACTAAAATACAGAAAAATTGAAAGTCAAACTAAGTGTAACACTAAAACCATTAAAATAAACATCCTGATAATTATAGAATCTTCCAGAAAAGTTCCCTCATACCAATAGAATCTCTATTTTCGGTAAAAGGTAAGAAAACCTTCTTCGAGTCGAGTTCAAGGACAATTATCATCCCCTAACCGTTCCCTGTTAGGACGCATGTCGTGATAAATCTTCACGGAAGTTGTAACTTCCGCGATCGGATAGGCGGAAACGTTGGGTCTCGTGTCCTGTCAAAACACGTAAAAGAAGAAAGAAAAAGAAAATCAGAGCAAAAGAGAAAGAGAGAGAGAGAGAAACAAATAGAAACAGAAAAAAGGGAAAGGGAAAGGGAATAACGTTGACTAGACGATGATGATGATGGTGCTGCCACGTGCAACCTTCCTCGCGCCCTCTTCTGTCATTCATAAATGCATTTCTCTCGTTCCTTTTCTATCTCTCTATCTCTCTCTCTCTCTTTCTCTCTATTTCTCGTTCTCTCACTCTCACTCTGGTATACTACGCACCCCATCAGGCTTTTGTGCATAGGCGTGTGCACGCATACCAAAAGAGAAACACGACGTGTATTCTTTGAATACTAGCACGCGACAAGCTGCTCACTCGTGCACGTGCTCGTATCCCTAAGGAAAATGAGGATGGAAACGATATTGTCCCGTTCAAAAGGATCGACCATTCAATTCTCTATCTCTCTCTTTCCTTCTCTTTTTACTCCTATTCGATAATCGTCACTTACTTATATATATGTTTCTATCAATTAAAGTATACGATTATTACGATTTAATCGTATAAAATGTATTTCGTGTTACATAAATATCAATTTATATAAAAATTATACAGATATAAAATTCATTAATTTTTATTTATTTAATTTGTTATCCTTTTTTACAGGCTCCCCTTGTCGTCATACAATGTTTCGTTAGATAATTTTTGTAAGATACGAATTTTAAAACAGACAAATATGTTCAATCTTTTATCTCTTTCTCTCCTTTTTTATTTCTATTCGATAATCGTCATTTACTTATATATATATATATTATAATTAAAATAATAAATTATAATAAAATAATAAATCATATATATATATTATATATTATATATTATATATATGATATTTATATTATCATATAAAATGTATTTCGTGTTCCATAAATATCAATTTATATAATAATTATACAGAGATAAAATTCATTAATTTTTATTTGTTTAATTTGTTACCCTTTATGGGGTCTCATCGTCGTCATACAATATTTCGTTATACACATTTTGTAAGATACGAATTTTAAAACTGACAAACGTGTTCAATCTTTTATCTCTTTCTTTCTCTTTTTTTACTTCTATTCGCTAATTGTCCTTTACTTATATATATAAATTTTCATACAACTATTATGAATGTTAGACAATTTGTGTAAGAAACGTATTTTAAAACAGATAAACGTATAAGAGACAATGTTTACGTAAATTGCCTTCTAAATTATATACTAAATTATTGTCTTAATTATTTCTACGAACTGAATGCATAATTGCTTATTTGTTTCTGTTTATTTTTTCCCTAAGTGGGATATCGTATTTTACAAATGTAATAAATATGTTTATAGGTGCTTGTAATTACGTAGAAAAATAATAAGAATTAATTGTATATTTATTGAAACGTTAATACGATTAAGTACATTGGAATTGGAAAACAAAAAAAAAGAAAAAAAAAATGATTGAATTAACACCGATCGAGTTTTCGTTATTTTTTTGTTTGTTCTTTTTTCTTTTTTCAAACGATTACGATAATAGTACTTATAACTAAGTAGTTTATTTATAATCTATCATAAAATATGAGTCATTGATAATGTCACGGAGTTAAACGACCCATTAATCATAGTGATGGAGACGTTAAACGTTGCACGACTGTCATGCTTGTCAGACGAGTTTGAAAAGCATAATATGCATTTTGAACGACAAACGTTATGCTGAATAAACATGAAATATAATTAATGGCAAATAATCTAGATGACCATGGAAAAATACATTAACTAAGTTATATGACATCAAAATAATGTCTATTGGAATATTATGTTAATCAATTCGAATAAATTATATATTTTATGTGTTTTTATAATACATAAATAGAAAATAAAAATACTAATTTACATCATACACATCGTATGTATATAAAATAATATATTAAGTTAAACCCAATCGTATATAAACTATTTTTATTATCTCTTAAATTATATAAAAACAAAAAAAGAAACCAAAAAAATAATCAGGAAAAAAATATTAAACCAACTTGAACTAATGGAAATCAAGTTTTTTTATTTTATTTAAAAGACAATAATAAACGAACAATATTAAATACGTTGATTGTAAAATCAATAATTTCATCCTGTTATTCATTATTAATAATTTATTCAAATTATTTCATTTAAAAATCTCCTAGAAGCATCTCTAACTAAACCCTTGGACGTGGATTTTTTTTTTTCAATCAAAAAAAGATAATATTTATCTCAACGATCGAATTTCTCGTTAAATTAAAATCGATCATTCCCGTTTCCAAAAATTAGGTGAAAGTCGAGCAACGTTCTATTACTTTCCCTCCCCCTCCCCTCCCTACTCCTCCCCCCTTATATTTTCTATGAAAAGAACGACGCGTGCAAGTCTCGTAGATCAATAATAACTTTCGTTTTAACTATCGACCAAAAAGGAAGGGGGGCCCCCTTCTCCGTGTCATCCGGGAAACGTTAACGACATCCGTATGTAGCAAATCGGTCGTTACCTTTTCAAAATATAACGTGAATCATGTCTATCATCCGGGTACTTAAATCAGATTGTCTCTCTCTCTCTCTCTCTCTCTCTATTTCATTCTCTCTCTCATTCTCATTCTCATTCTCATTGCCGATAAATTTCAAATGAGTACAGCTGGCTATAATAATATATACGATAATAAATGGATACTTTATTCATTCGACAAGAAGTAATATAACTCTTAATAATCCAATTTGTTTTTTTCGTGTTTTAATCTAAACTACCTATCGTGTGCTTGATAAATAATTGAAAAAGAAGAATAAGAAGAAGAAAATTAAAATAGAGAGATAAATTATAGATAGAAAAGGGATAGATTATATTAATTTACTTATACGAATGAATCATAAATTTGAAAAGTATAATTAATTATTATTATTGTTATTATTATTACTATTGCATCTAAAATTAATCTGCAAATAAAAGAAATATATACGGTACATAAATAATTACAAAAAAGAAAAAAAAAAGAGATGTTATAAAAATAAACGTTATCAAATCAACCATTAATTTGTTAGATTAAAAAGAAATAAAAAGAAAACGTTAGATGATTTAATAAATACTCGCGTATGAAAATAATGAAACTTTCATTCTTTGAGTATAGGATGGTATTAAAAGTATCCCCTATTTTTATGATACGTAAAAAACTGTGTGCATCTATATAACACAAACAAACAAAATTTATATAATTTTATATGTTTTTATATTACATTATTTCCATATTAACAAAATTTATTTGAAAACGAATAAAATGAATCTTTGGATTTGTTTCAATTCCATTCCTCAAAGGGTTAAATGTAAACGATATTACGTTATAAAATGTTCCGAAAAATAAATTATCTAGGGGAGGGGGTAGAGGCGAGGATTAATAATTATTAAATGATGATTAGGGGGAAGAAGGGAAGAAGAAAAAAAAGTAAAACGCGGAGAAAGGAAAGAAGGAAGGAAGGAAGGAACGAACGAACGAACGAAGAAAGGAAGAAAATAATTCATGCTGTTAAACTACGACAAAACGATCAATCGGTAGTGACATCTGTGTCAATAAGGCGAATCCTCTGAGGGGGTTATCCCGCGGGATAGTAATAGTATGAGGGACACTCGAGGGTCCGCGAACGCGATTATCCTCATTCAATCATCGATTTTATTTGGTTAATAAAACGATTATCCCGATTCTCGTCGTTGGTTCGTCGAACGAGAGGAAAAAGTGAAAATGGAATGAGACAGAAAGATAAAAAGAGTAAGAGCGAGAGAGACAGATGGATAGATAGATAGATAGAGATAGAGATAGAGATAGACACGGGTCGCGTACACCCTCCCGAGGGCGTTCGACCAAAAATGTAATTTACATCCCTTTATGTCGCGAGATTGAAATATTTGCGAATTAATCCGCGCGACAGGATTATCGCCGGCCATTATACGCGCCAGCTTTCAACCTATCCCCACCACCCCCGCGTCTTTTATTTTTTTTAAACCTATCCTTACCCTCCTACCCCACCCCCCCTTCAACTTTTTCGTCCTTTTCCTTCTCACTCATTCTCGCAGTATCTCCACTTCTTTCCCACTTTTTTTCGGCACCCTCCCTATTCCTTCCTTCTTACCACCAAATCCTGAACCATTGCGTCGTCTTCCTTTCCTTTCTTTTTTTTATTTTTTCATTTGCCCTCGACGAACGAACGAACGAACGTTTATTTCGTCTTCTCAACGAATTCCATTTTTCTTTGTTTAAACGTGTCAAAATAATTTCAACGTTTTCTTACCAAATCCCTGTTCAACCCTATCTTACTTTCTCTATTTCACTCACTCATTCTATATCTTATTATTGATCAAAGATAAATTTTCTTAATCGATAGAATTTATTTTCAAACGATGACCAACAACGATTACACGTTCGTTATAAATTATACGATAAAACAATAACATTTAAACAATAACCATCAATATACGAAAATAAATACATACATACTTATCGGACCAATTGATCTCGATTAAAATGCGAATAACGAGTTACGATTTAAAAAAGGGAACAAAAAAAAAATTAAAAAACAGAAAGAACAAAAAACACATTGACATTAATTAACACGCGTAAAAGCGTAAATAAATCGCTAGAGTCGAAATATCGCGTCTTTATCTTTTAATCCAACGGATCAAACAATCATTCAAAATGCTTCCCTCAACCTCCCTCCTCCCTCCCCCTCTTTGGTGTTCGTTATATATATTTACTTATATACAATACGCACAATCTACTCATCGTAGGGAAGTTACAACGTGGATGTAGGTTGAATCCAACGGGGGAGAAGAAGAAGAAGAAGAAGAAAAAGGATGGGATGAGAATGAAGACGAACAGGGGATGAGGGGAGGGGGAGGGGGTGGAGCAAGGATATAACGCTGAATCCCCGAGCTGTTAAACTGCCATACAATAATCTGCACCGCACCAATCCTGACGGGTAGGAAGCATTCAATTAATTCTATCTCTTCCTCCCTCCCTCCCTCCCACCCTCTCTCTCTCTCTCTCTTTACTTCTACGAAAATTTGTCGCTCGTATTAAATCTCACTGGATTAAAGACAATCTCGCTTACGCTCGCTTCTCGACCTTCTCCTACCTTCCTTTCCTTTCCTTTCCTTTCCTACCTTCTCTTGAACCCTATCGTCCTTTCTCTATCCATCTTGTTCTCTTTCTCTTTGTCTCTTGTTCACTTATAAGCTTATGTATCTCTCTCGCTCTCTCTCTTTCTCTCTATCTTTCTCTATTCCCTATCTCCCTTCTTACTCCCATCACCATGAACAGCAGTGTCGACCATCTTACGACGATCTCTTGCTCGACTCCCTCCCCCTCCCCCTGCCACTACCCCCCGCAGCCCCTTCCCCACATCTCCTCCCATCTTTCCCAACTTCCTTTCCCTTATCCCGATCCCCTTTCGCATTCCCACCTACCTACCTACCTACCTACCTACCTATCTACCTACCCCCCTCCCCCAGCCCTTGTTTCATCCATCCCCCGCATCCTCAAGTTTACGATAGCTTCAGAACGCAACATGAGACTGCTACGTGGCCGTTTCGATGAAGAAACCGGCGCCATTAGCTGAATCCTATTCTCCCATCGATGGGACTTCTATGATTGTACGTATGTACACACTCAAACACGGATATATATTGAGGAGACATATGTATGTGTATAGATACACATATACGTATAGTAAGTTTGTTGTTAGCTTCCTACGAACTGTTGGATAGTTAATGAATGAATGAGAGAATCTAATGAATGAATCATGAAATACGGTATACTATAAGTTTAATTGATTTCGTTTTTGTTTTGAAGTGAAACTTCTTAAACGATGGTAACGATTAAATTTTATAAATTTTTGAGAAAGAGAGATAAAATGAGATAAAATTTACAGTTGAACGAAATTATGGAAGATTCTATCTAGTGTTGGTACGTGTGAGTGTATGGGAATCTATTAAAGTTAGAATAATGCAAATGTTCATTTGTTTTTTAATTGATCGGTTATTTTTTATTAGATGAAATTTTGTAAATTTAATGTCACCCCATTGATTAAGAACGTTAAAACAAATGTATGTATTTGTTTATATTATTTGAAATATTAATAGTAGATTATATTATAATGTTAGACGTTATTTTAAATAATTGTTAATTAAACGTAAATGTATGTAGCAGTTTAAAAAATTCGGAATAAAAGTACGATGTACCGTCCTATTCGAAATGTAACAATAAATTGATTAATTTATCCTCTGTGAAATTTCTTTCACTGATTTCTTGTTTACATGACTTTTTCCTTAGGATTAAATAAACACGTGTAATATATAACGAAAACGATATTTCTAATAAATACAAAATTTGTTAATCCTCCCAATTTAGAATTTTATTCGATGTTTTTTACGTTGATAAATAAATCGAGATCAAAATAATAAATGAAATAAAGTTTCGTTTATCTGTATAATATTATAAATATGATTTGTTTCTTTTTTTTTTTTTAATATTAAAAAGTTAATTAAAAGATACAAAGTTAAATGAAAAAACGAAAGAGAGGGGGGAGGGAAGTTAGGGGGACGATCACTAAGTTCTTTCGAAATTCATAGGGATTGGTCCGATTAGAGTTCAGGAAGGGTAGGTAGGGAGAATGAGAGAACCTGAAGGGTTGCGGACACGATACGGGTGACTGTAAATAAAAGTGAACCGTGACCCCGGCCCTCATCAGCAACCAACGACGAACCCGTGTCAGGGTCGTGACCTAGAGTTAGTGCAAAGGGCTGCTTGCCATCAGGATCGTAGACACTGGAGAAGACATTTTCAAAAGAGTAATTCAAAAAGATTTCTATAGCGATGCATAGGAAAAATCAATTTTTCTTTTTGTCGAGATTAAAATTGTTGACCTTTGTCTTTTATTCTTCTTCTTTTAACAAATAAAAATATTCCCTTTCGTTCCCCGCCTCCTACTCAAAAAAAACATATCACTGATCTTTTATGATACATGAATAAAAGAAAAAAAAAATAAATAAACAAGAAAAGAAAAAGGAAAAAGAAAAACGAGTGTCAAATTAAAGAGACAAACTGCTTGAAATATTATTGAAATAAAATACTTTTCAGGATTTGTGATATTGTATAATATTTTCTTATTCTATAGCTTTTCCCTTATTTTCTTGTAACAGGTGCCATTGTTAAAATATCATGTCAAAAATACATTTCCACATTCGAAGAGAGATCCCCATTGTTGTCCTTTTATTTTGTCGACAATAGAAAAGCCGTTAAATTCAACTAAACTCACGTTTACGAAATAACACCTTTTTTCTTATAAATAATAATTTCTCTACAAGATGAAAGAAACCTTTTCTTCTTTCCTAAAAGGTCGTAGAAAGATCAAAATGAATGACCATTCAAAATGTTGTCCGGTATGTTGAGGATCTTCGTCGAATTAGTATTAAGGAAAATACATTTTGAAAATTTTTAACCTGGATTTGTGTCATTGATCCCAAATATTACAAAAGAAAATTTCTAATATATTAGACAGATGTGTGCGTTAATGAAATTATTTACAATAAAAATATATATTCTATTCGTTTATATTATTGACGTAAGAGTACAAAATATTTGTTCAATTTTTGTGAGTGTTCGCTACGATTTATTAGATTTAATAAAATATAAAATAAACAAGCAAACAAAAACAAAAAAATTACGTACGAATAAATATATTCCTAGGATTTAGCAGAAGGGATGTATTACTAGCCTTAGGGGGAGGGAGGAAGGGGGAGGGGGAGATGTAGAGGCCATTAGCGAGATTGCTTGTACCGTATCTTTCTTCCCAGATAATGCTTAGAATGATATCCCGTTACGAGAATTCTTAAACAATAAGAATTATTCCGTCGAAGAAATGAAATTTGTTCTTATTAGAAATTATTTTAACCAAAATATCGCTTTGGAAATTTATATGTATAAAGAAAAAAGAATTAATTAGATATCGTTGGCACAATTTATTATACATTGCATATAAAATATTTTGTCTATCACCACAATACTAATTCTAACGAGATATTAAGGTAAACTGATGTATGTGTGCGTGTGTGCGTGTGTGTGAATCAAAAAATATATATTGGTATATATAAAATATTAAAAAATTTATTTCACACACATAACATTGTTTGATAATATAAATAATTTTAATATAAAATAAATCATAATTACTATAACATATGCATACTAATTGTGATATACACAAATAAATAAATAAATATAATATTATGATATAATATAAAAAAAAAATTAATAAATATAAAAATTATAAATATAAATGTAGATTTATGTAAATTTATATAGAACATAGTCGTTAATAAGAGGGCCAAATTTTGTTATATTCAAAAAAGGGTAATAAAGGTTAGTACCTTTAGATAAAGGCTGTAATTAGACGCCGTAATACAATGCCTTAATAATCCTTGCAAGTTGTAATTTTATATCTTTGAAAACTAATAATAGGGTTTAACTTGATGCCTGTGGCGGTGGATCGGTGACGCACCCTTTCAAAATATTATTCAATTTTATAACATTTCTAATAAAATATAATATATCATCAGATTATTCGAAAATTAATTTCCCTCTTTTTTTCAGATAATAAAATAAAACAACGACTTTATATTTGTATATATAAAAATCCATGAAATTTCGTCAAATTTGAAATATTCATGTTTCCATTTGTTTCTCGTTTGTTGTTATACACGACAGTCCCTTTCAATAAGGGCCTTTATTTTGCTGCCATCTTCTTTAATCCTACGAACTAAAACGTGACTCATCTTCCTGATCGAAATTACTATGGGAAAAACCTTAACGGAACCTTTCAAAAGTCGTGACAAAAATTTTCACCCCTTGATAAGTTCCGTACTTTTCAACCCTTCCTATACGTAAAAAAAAAACTACTCTTCTTCAATATATATAAAATACTTTTATATAATATTTGTTCAAACTTTATTTATTAATTCACAATTACGTTCTCAAGAATAAAATTCTATTTAATCGCAAATAATTATCAATAATTTTACGATAGATAAATTATCTTTACAATATCATCCATGATAGATGAATATATAGATAAATTATCTTTACGATATCTCATCATTCATGAATCTCTAAAGTAATCGTTAATATTATCGACAAAAGAAAACGATTTCGATTGCAATTATACTTCGAAACGTAACCCCGACGAAGTAATTTCAAGATTGCATTCGAATAGCATCTTATTACCAGTGTCATCATCATCTCCAATATACACACGTGGATTATTGCCAAAGTATCGGATTAATGGGTATAGCGATATCCTCTTTACAAGTGGGAGGGGGAGGGGGGAGTTAGCTAGCTAGGAGAACCATATAAAAGCAGAACGAACAGCCCCATGGTGGAGGAATCTAATTGGCAGAAGGATTACGGATCGTACGGTGGTATCTCTCTTGAAATCGTATTCGGATCACCTATGTGCACCAATCGCGTATAGAGAAGATTGAAGACCCTCCTCCCTCTCCCCCAACCCCTCCCCCTCCGCCTCATTCTCCTCATCCTCTTCTCTTGTCTGCTCTGCTCTGCTCTATCCTCTTCATCCCCCTATTGCTTTCTCTTTCATTCTATATATAAATCACTCTTTCGTAACTTTATGTATGGGAACTCGTTCGAATCAGGATCTACCACTCTTTATCGTAAATCTAATTATAAATAAAAATGTACGTAGTCATGAGAAAATATATCATTCGTATATTAACGTAGACAAATTTTTTTCTTGGAATTAATTTCTATAATTTTATAGGTTATATATTTTTATAGAGTTATAAACATTACTATTCTTTTTTTTTTTAAATCAACACACTATATACATACAATATTATATTAATTATTATTGAATGGATTAAAATGTTAATTTTATTACGTCAATTGGCAACGCAAATGAAGGAATTGAATAAATGAATAAATAAAAAGAAGAAAAAAAGATAGACTCTACGGAAGAAAATAAATGATAAAGGGACTTATTGAGGACAACGTCAAAAATTTAAATATTACTAACACATAAATGTCTAACTCGAATGTATCCCCCCAACCAACGCTCGTAAATTTAAATCTAATCTAAGTCTACATTGAAACGTAACAATAAAAATACCCGAAAGTTTCCCAGTAATAGTCAGTAATATTATACTAGAAAACCATCGTAACTTGCTCGACGATAAAAAGACGAAAGAAAGGAAAAAAGAGAGTAACCGTGTGAAAAAGGAAAAAAAAGAAACGATATGACGAATTTACTATCAAGTTGTGATAATAATTTATCGTCGTATAAGCGAGTATAAGCGATCTCAAACTTTTTTTCCGATATACCCGAAGGAGGTACAGAAACTTACGGGGGGGGGTTTAAAAGGGGAATCCCGCGAAATCCCGTAAATATTAATTTCACGAGCGAATATAAATCCCGCGAGTCGCGGACTCGCGCGTATAAGTCGTCGTAATAAACGTCCCACGGGGGCCCCATGAGAGTGCCGTCAGTCGTGTGTACATACATATAACTACATACAATGTGTAAAGTGTCCGGTGAACGTAAAGTTAACCTCGGCCAGTGTCCATCGTCGGAGAGGCACGCCGCGACACTCTGGGAAGGTTATAACGGCGCCATAATCGTATACATTCGCCGACAATAATCGTTTTATGGTGGTAGGCAATATCGGTGGGTATATACCACCCTGTAACCTCCTCCTCCTCCTCCTCCTCCAAACCCCTTTCCTGTTTCATTCCACCTTTTCCCCTTTTCCTGTGTGTTCTCTACCATCCCTACCACAACCTAACCTAACACAACATGACACGACCAACACCAACAACAACAACTAGCAACATCTACGAATTGATAACGTCCACCACCTACAAACTGATGACTCTCCAAGGACAAGCTTTAGCGTTGGTTGTCTCGGTCATCCAAGACCATTATTATCCCACCGTAGAAATCGTTATACTCCGAGTGGTTCTTCTTCTCCATCGAACTTTTACCATCCATCCGAGACCTGAAATTCCCTTATGTTGGAACATTCGTAAAAACCAGTACTCCCGGCTACTTCGACTACTTGAGAACCCACTTTTACCTCTTAACGTTTACGAGCTAAACGTATCCTACTATAGATCGATATTATCTCTATCCTTTCAATTTTATACATTTAACGATACTATAATGTATTTATATTTCGATTGTTTATATTATTTTTCACTGTGTATTTTTTAAACGCGGTTAGAGTTTTATCCATATACCTACCCATCGTCGAATATTTGCTATTAAATGTACACGTACTTATACAAATTCCAATCCGTTAAAAACAAAATATTATAAAACCAAATGAACGAACAAGATATCTTATCTAATTTACATTGCGATTATCTTGAGAAAAAATAACCAAATATCTAATCCAATGATTTATTTTCCAAATACGTATGGCTCACATCTCATTGATGTGATCCAATCTCAAAGAACCTTCTCAACCAATTCTCAATCTAGTTGACAATTATCGAAAAGATTGAATATCGAGATAGTTGAGAGATTGTTCTCTCTTCTCCCGGCCGATTCCAACAATCTCCTACCTACCACCACCCCTTTCCCCCTTTTCCCTCGTAATTATTATTCCACCCCTATATTGCGCGAGAAGATGCACGGCCGAGCAAACGTAACGTAACGTACCGAAACGGGGACGAGGCGAAACGAAACGAAACGGAACGAAACGAGCGACAGTGTAACCCACCCCCTTCCCCCTCCCCCAGCCCTCCCGCTGGTACCGACCGACCGTCCCCCCCTTTCACTCCTACCTCTATTACGACTCTAGCGGCCCCCGTTTTTCGAACTAGTCGGCCTACCCATCTATCCCGCCCGCCACCCCCTTTTGCCACCGTTCCTCCCCTCCCCCTGACCCCTACCCTCTGCCATATGCCCCCTACCACCCCCCGAGCCCCTTGGATGGCAATCAATAACTTTGAAACGGCAGCGACGTTTCGGGGAAAAAACAAATTCAGCAGGTTGCTTGATTGGAAAAAAACCAGAACCACCCTCCCCTCCTTGCTACGCCACCACCTACTCGCCGCCCCTGCTCCCCCGTCGCACACACACCCGCCCACCCGGCCACCCCCTGTTTCATGAAGGCCCCCTTTTTTCGGCGTTCGCCAAAGCACAGAGAGAAAAGGGATCGAGAGTGAGCGAGAGATTCAGAGAGAAAGAGAAAGAGAGAGAGAGAGAGAGAGAGAGAGTGCGTTTCGGCAAAGCAACGTTTTCGAACTCTACGTGAACGAATCTCTCTCTCTTTTTCTATAATAAAAAACATTGTGTATCTCTCTCTTGCTCCCACGCCCTTCGACACGAACCAAACTTTACCTTTTTCTCTCTCTCTCTTTCTTCCTTTCTTTCTTTCTTTCGTTCTATAATAAAACACCATTTTATTTTCTCTCTCTCTCTTTCTCTTGCTTGCACGCCCTCAACACGAACTATGCTCTTCATCTTTCTCTATCTTCCAATCTATCTATTTCTATTTCTTTCTCTCTCTCTTTTTCTCTCTGTGTACTCATCCGTCGTCGTCACTACGAGGATGTGCAACGTGGCTGTGGCTCGTGATGGAAAAATCGTAGCTCCTATCTTTCTCTCTCTCTCTCCCTCTCTCACACTCCCAGCCCGCTTTTCTCTTACTATTCAAACCGATATAGAAAAGGGGATGAACGGAGGGTGGGGGGAGGAAATTGGTATATGGAATCGCGAAACGTTACGTTGGTCGTTCTCCAACGCGAGCTCGTAGTATCCTTCTGTCTCGCGAACCCCACGTCGATGCAGTTTTATTTCCAATTCCAACGTGCCTGGGACACCGGCCCTATGCTCGATAAAGGGCATACATGGAACTGCTGTTGCTGTTGCTACTGGTGCTGGTGCTGGTACTGGTACTGTTACTGCTAGTCCTGGTGGTGATGGTGATGGTGATGCTAGGGATACTCTCCCGGTGATGGTGGAAACCCAGTAGGATAAGGTCAGGTAGAACAACGGACAATCGCATAGCCCGAGATACCCACGCCGATGACGCATTGTTTAAGAATTAATCGGGCCACCAATCGGCCTTGCGACAGCCAATCGGTTACCTCCTATCCCCCCACACCCACCCCCAGCATCATCGGCGAATTTTCTATCCACAGCTTTCCTTCTTTCTTTATTTTCTCGCGACGGAAATGAAACTTTCCGGGTTCTATTTACTCTTCCTCCGTTACCTCTAGCCCACCCCCCTCCCCCGTTGCCTATTTTTTGCTTTTTTTTTATTCTTTTTCTTTTTCCTTTAGTATGCCGCTACGACTGTTTTTTTTTGCGGGTTTTTTCGGGGGAATTGTGTTTTTCGATGATCGAGAGATATGTGTGAGGGAAACGTGTTTGGTGAATTTGTACACTCGTTACAGTAGGATCATCAATGTTGTATTTGTTAGATACGAATGTATGAATAAATTTTTAGCGTAAGTGATAAATAAAAGTTGTTAATAGAGATAATTGATTTAGAAACGTGCGAGACAATGTTTAATGAATTTAATAACGATGTTGCATCGTTGGATGTACATTTATAAGAATTCGAAAAATGTATGAACGTAATAAGATTTGATTAAAAGCAATAAATATTTAATTTCAAAATGAGCAAAAAAATTGTCGCGATCCGAAAAGCTGCACGATTCTATGATGAGATTAATACAGATAACTGATCTAGATACGTGCAAGATAACGTTTAGTAAATTTTACAACAATATTGCATCGTTATATAAATATGTAAGAATAAATATTGGACAAAATCTGTAAACGTAATAAGATTTGATTAAAAACAAAATATATTTTATTTCAAAATGTATAAAAAGAAAAGATTGTACGATCCTATGATAAGTGAGGATACAATTTTACAATAAATTTGTCGATCATTCTCCGTATAAAATAACATTCAGGTTAAACTTAACGACTACCACTGTGATTCTTTACAACAACAACAACAACAACAACAACGACAACGAGTTAAAAAGAGAATGAGAGAGAGAGAGAGACCAATCTCGTTTACGACTCGATAAACGACGATGACAAAAATGGTTGACCAACCATGATAAATTTATAGACCGAACAACTTCGTCTACCTCATACGGCGAGGAGTCGTTAACGACTAACTCCTTATAAGCCACCCGTGTTCTCATCTCATTAACGATGCAAACTGAACAGTCTCTATGGGATAATTTCCGATTGTTCGTTTGATCACGAAATAATAATAATAATACCCCCGTATACCCCCTTGCCCATCTTACGGACAAATACTTCGTTTAATTTAATATTTATTTTCAATATTTAAATCGTCCTTATATTTTATTGAGAAATTGAACGCAAATTAAAAAAAGAAAAACAACACGTAATTACGGTTGTCTTTACTTTGCATTTAGAGTTGCAACGTTAACAGCATAATTTTATTGTTAATATTCTAATCTTATAATATTTTTTATAAAATATAATATGATACATTCATTTGTCGTTACAATTTATTCCAATAATTGAACACAATATAATACAATAGATGCAACATAATAAATATTAGTTTGTAAATATATCGACCTATATATAAAAAAAAAAAACTGGTGTGTGTACTTATGTACGCACGTAAGAAGTTATACTTCTTTGCCGTACCAAAACGAACATAACCTCAATAACCTCAAAAATAACTTAAAAAAAAAACTTAAAAAAAAAACAATTATTATTATATATATATAAAAGAATAAAAAAAAGAAAAAGAAAATATCAAAATATAGATATCAGTCCACACTAAATATAAGAGAGATATATCTAATTACTTCAGGCGTCAACAGCCATGGCACGGTGATAGTATTAGTTCCCACTTCGATCATTTAAGTAAAGCAGCGCTGAGTACGATTAGTATTTGGATGGGTGACCCGCTTAAGAAAAAAAGGGAAGAAGAAGAGAAGACAACTTCACGCCGTAAATTTGAAATCGCTTTGTCGCGCGTCGTAAATACTGACAAACTTCATGGTGTCGTTTTTCCAGACGCTCGGAACAAAATCACTCCCCATTACATTTTCCCAAACGCGCCAAAAGAAGTATAACTTCAAAAAAAAACAAAGAAAAAGAATTATTGCATTGTTTGGAAAGTTCGTCTCCAGAAATTACATTTACATAAGATAGAACGATGATTTAAATGTTAAAACAAATTACATCAGAAAAATTTTAAGTGTCAACGATTTAATATTAAAACACACATATACACACACACACATATATATATATATAATGATGATTAAAAAGATTAATTGATTGTTAGGAGGGAGAAGAGGGGGTTGGGGGGGGGTAAATATCGGTGCTAATATACGACCGGTTACGTCAAAATGACAGGAGAGAGGAAAAGAGAAAAAGAATAGGGTAAAGGGTTTCAAGGCCAATTGAAGAGATTCAAACGGGAGCAAAGACAAGATGGGTGGATGCGAGGGAGGAGGGAGGAGGAGGGAAAGGTAGAACATTCCGGAGCGTTACATCGCGACGTAATATACAGTCAGTCGGCTTTCCTCAACGACAAAGGGCTTGGGCCAACTGACAAAGGCACACACGGTAGGTAGGCCGGCATATTAGGACGGTATGCGAAGCTCGGTGAGTCTCTCGGCACATTCGGCTTCTACTTATCTACAGGGTGTCCCCCAAAGTAATGAAAACTTAAGCCCGAGCTCAAAGCTTTTTTTTATATTTTTACAGGTCATTAAAAAAATGCAACTTAAATTCTTCAATTGGGATATAAATTGTATGAATCCTTATATACTGCAAAAAAAAAGAATGAACTGCTAATCCGTTGATTGTGAAAGTTGCTCGAAAGATTTGGTTTAGAAATTTTTAATTTCAAAAGTCTTTGCAAAGAAACATTTTTTTTTAATGATATTTATTTAAAACTCGGTTTGGAATTTTCTGGATGTGCGAGTAAATATATATATATATAATAAAAGAATAAATGAGAAAATATATAGAAACCTTTCTAATTTGTACTTTCTCTTCGTAAAATTTTTTTTACAAATGAGGAAACCATTGTTATAAATTATAAAATAGAAAGTTCGACCAAATAGTGAAATCGAAAACTTATAAAATTGTTGTGACAACGTATACAAAGATTCAATTCATATTTTCTTTATTTTTCGAAATGTTTTTTTCTTCTAACGTAACTTTTACTTTAACCGAGGTCAACGTAACGATTAGATTCTATTAAAAGTGATACGAAAACTAAAAGCGAATGACGCAGTGATAATAAAATGGAAATAATTTCAAATAAAATTTATTTTCTCTCTCTGTAATATCCAAAATAGAAATATGTAAAAATCAAAGTTGAATTAAATAATGCGACTATAAATAATAATTAAAAATACGATGATTTCGAAAGTGTCTAGAAAAAAGAAAAAAAAAAGAAACGAGTAATTTAATAATTGATTACATTAAACGACGAAAATGACGAAAAATAATAAGAAAATAATTAAAAAGTAAAATCTCTCTCTTCTACACACATACGTATATACGATAAAAATAAATTATTATTATAATTATTATATAATATTTATTTATTTATTATTGTTTAATATTTTATAATATTTTTATATTTTAATATTTATTTATTATTATTATTTTATTTATTTAGTATTAATTATATATAATATACTATATATATATAAAAAAAATATTTCCGATATAAAATAACGAAACTAATTATAATATATAATAACAAAATATAAAAATATATATCCGATAACCGATAAATAAACATACAACGATTAAATATATCTAACAGCGATATCATTTACAAAATACACACACGAAAAGAAAAAAGGTAAATATAATAATACGAGATTGAAATTTAGTCGAACGCCCTGTATAAGAAAATGCAACGACTTAGAGTTGGACTAAGGGACGGATCGGGTCCTTAGGGCCTTGCGTCACCGAGTGTCATCGTGGCTGCCTCCCTCTCCTCTCCTCCACCCCGCCCCCCTCCTGTTCATCCTGATTTACATCCTGGCGTGTTCAACGCATGGAATTCACTTTCCTTCTCGAACGTGTAGGAAACACTAACATAAGAGCAAGCAAGCAAGCATGCGAATGAACGAACGAACGAACGAAAGAACGAATGAACAAACGGAAAGAACCGCCATTCACTTTATACATAAAATATACGGCCGTCATATCGTTATGCCTCCTTCTCAAACGACATAACTGCTTCGAGCATCCAGAGCAGAACTCAGAAGCAAAATCTTTCCGACAAAGGAAACGCCGCGAGTCCCTACGACGACGACGACGACGACGACGACGACGACGACGACGACGATGAGAACGTGGACGACGAGTTCGTCCTTCCATCAAAAGGACCCTACACTAAGGGCTTTATAGCCATTGTCTCGTACGTAAATCCTTTTTCAGGATTTTAATCATATCTATACGGACGGATTCTATGAATTTATCGATACATTCGATGTAGATCTTCGAATAAGATCTGTCTCTGTCTGTCTGTCTGTGTGTTTGTGTGTTTTTGTGTATATGTGCGTGTTTCACAATGTGTCGGAGGGACTGACGATTCGTTTAACTACAAAATGTATTTTCGAATATTTTTCATGGATATTTAATTAACGAAATGATCGTTCTATCCGAGACAACGTTTAATTGATTGAATGACATTTTTTCTAAAGACGCAAATTTTGCAAATATCTATTTATAATATTTATATCGATTTTATATATTATAAGCTCACAATTTAATCGTAATTACGATTCTTTTAATTGATCGAACGAACGAAGCATATAAGTATTAGAAAAAAAAATAGATTGAAATAAAAACACCGTCGAACGAGAACGTAATAAAAATTACGTCAATTTCGGTGGACGGGGGAGGGGGGAAGGAAAATAGAAAAAAAAGAAAGAAGGAAAAAAAAACTACTCGTCCGAATTAACCGAACCGATAACGAACTTAATACACCTTAATTAATTTACGAGTTAAAAAGAGTATCGTTATCTACGTCGCGATGTACACGCGTAAGTAAATGCATACATACATACATATATATATATACGTGTCGGAGAATAATAGGTCGTTACGAGTGAAAAAAAAAAAAAAAAGAATAAAAAAATGATGCCCTTTTAATCGTATATAGTATACGTGAAACAAGGACTATAAATAAGTCAATAAAAATCGATCGGACAGAATAGAAATATAGCCGAATGGTAGAATGGAATAGAGAAAGAGACAGAGAGAGAGAGAGAGAGAGAGAAATAGAAAAAGATAGAGAGAGAATATTGCCGTGTATTCGAACTTTAACGGGCGTCCCAAACGAAATGAAATTCTTCGGAGGCTCTGGCCGTTTTCGCTAGAACGAAAAATATCGCGGTAAACGTGTACGCGTGTATATATATACTTATATACATACATACATATATATATATATCGAACCAATAAGAATCGCTTTGTAAATTCGCGAGAATCTCTTCCACGTGTTATAATCGAAAACCGAGTAATATCCTTTGTCGCGTTCGGTAGTCGCGGGTTATTTCGGAGAACGTTTCGATTTAACGCACAAATGGTTTGCCTCTAACTCTAACTCTCTCTCTCTCTCTCTCTCTCTCTTTCCGTCCGTCCGTCCATCCGCCCGTCTGTGTTTCTCTCTTTGTCTGTCTTTCTATCTCACTTTAGTAGGCAAACCATGCCTACAGAGACAGAAAGAGAGAGATAGAGATAAAGAGAGAGAATGAGATAGAGATAGTGGGAGAGTGAGAGAGTGAGAGAGAGAGAACTGGCCGGTATCCGGTATCCCGTGGTCCTTTGATTTCCATCGATGAAACGATTTATCTCTGTCCGCGCGTACTTTCAATCCGAACGGGACACCTCTCCATCGGGACACCCAGGACGCGGGACGTACACCTCTGACCACGATGGCGAACCACCATCGACTGTTTCTCTCTTCTCCCCTCTCTCTGTCTCTGTCTCTGTTTTGTCTCTTTCCGTGTGTCGTCCGTCACTCCGTGAAACGTGAACGTGAACGTGAACGTGAACGCGAACGCGAACGCGAACGCGAGGACCGCGAACGTCGCAACTTTTTACGAAACTGCTCGCTTCTCTACGTTCTATCGAATCATTGCCATCTCTCTCTCTCTCTCTCTTTCTCTCTCTTCTTCTCTTTCTCTTTCTCTAGAAAAACATACCGAGAGTGGAACCGATCGGAGAAAGATAGGATGATGCTTGCTGCTCGTTGGATGAACTCTTCTCTAACGAAAGTAACGTTAATTTTATTTCTTTTTTTTCTTTTTTTTCTATAATATACTCTCTTCGAAGATTCGTTTTCATTATATTTTTTTTCTTTTTTTAACTTTCTTATAGATCGAATACAAATAATTCTTCGACATTTTTTTAATTATATTCGGATAAATGATTAATGATAATTTATGAAAGAGGATCGGAAAGTAACGTCGTTTTCTTTCTTTTTTTTAACATTATTTTCAAAAGGATATTACTTTCTTGTCCTCCCTCGCCACCTAATATTACGTTTAGATTCGATTTAAAAATACCTCGAATTCTATTCATTATTCACGAAAATCTTGTATTCTAACTTTTTAATTTCATATATATGAGCCGTTTATTTTGAAAGTGGCCTAACTCCATTTGTCAATTATTTCCAGTTACCCACGGTAACATGTACAGCTTCAAATTATCTATCAATAAAGCATTTAAGATTTCTTATATTCCGAGTAAATACGGTAATTCTGGACACATATTATTCACTTAATAATAGCCATTATTTTAATAGGAACTGTAAATTTAACACCTTTAGATACACTTAAGCAACATAACTCATTGTTATTCTTTCCGTATATTTTTAATTGCATTGAAACGCAAACCTTTAAATATCTCAATTTAAGGTTAAATGGAGTTAGGCCATTTTCAAAATAAACGGCTCATATATATTGTTAGATGTCAAATGTAAAAAAAAAAGAGAAAATAATTTCAATCAACGCTATCGCAAAAACAAAAATTGACAAAATAATTAAATTAATTACAAATAATAAATCCAATTTAAAAAGAATATCTCATAAAACTTGATCGACATATTCGTAACATACTCCCCTTCTATACCCCGAATTGATCATAAAGATTAACAAAAATAATGATCGAAGGAAATAAGTTAGATCTTATTAGCAAGAAAGAATCTTTTCCACGAATCAGACAGACAGGGATCGCGAGCACGAGCCAGGTAACACAACAGGCAAGGTAAAAGCTATCTTTCTCTCTCTCTCTCTTCTCTTTCTCTCTCTGTCTTTCTCTACTTCTGCTGAGTTCTTGGTGTGTCAGTACTCGTTATGGCACTATATGGCACTGGCCCACGAGAACAGAACAGAACATAAGAGAACAGAAGAGAAGGGAAAAGAAGGAGGAGCGAAAAAAAAGGTGGAAAAAGAAGAGGAAGAGAGGGTAAGAGAGGGAACTAGAAAGAGAGAGAGAGAGAGAGAGCTGCTGTTGGTGCTGGTGCTGATGCTGCTGCTGGGGTTGGCACGAGAGAAGCAACATGCCATATCGGAGACACCTGTTAGTAGCTCTGGCTAACAGCAGGCCACTCTCTCACTCTCTCACTCACTCTTTCACTCACTCTTTCACTCACTCACTCACTCGTTCTTTGGTTACTCTTATATTACTCCTTACTCCTAACTCCTCATGCTGTTTCTCTTGCTGTTAAAAGATCGAACGAGTCCAACCTATAAAACGTGTATCTCCGTGCATCGCGACTGCATCGAAGATGAAGAAAAGGGTGGAGGAAGGAGGGAGGAAACAGGGGGAAGGGCGGGAGGGGGGAGGGGATTCTGGTGGCATGCGGGGAATTAAAAGCGCGTTGTCATATTATAATCGTATTATGGCCAGTACCTGCGATCAACTCCTATCCGATAAAGTTAAAGAAAAAAGAAAAAAGAAGAAAAAAAGAAAAAACAACAACAACAACACAGACACACTTGCCCATGTCAGAAAATACAGATCCCCGAGCGTCACACCGAGAGAGAGAGAGAGAGAGAGAGAGAGAGAATCGATCTGCTTCGATAAAAATCGACTACGCGAATCGAACGGCACTCTCGCGCACGCGACGACGACCCCGTACGAGAGGGGGAAGAAAGGGTCCCCGAGTCCCTTTGCTTTTCTTTTCTTTTCACGTTTTTAACTTCGAAACGTTTTCTCTCTCTCTCTCTCTCTCTCTCTCATTTTTTTTCTTCTTTCTTTTCCACATCTTTCGTCGTTTCGTTTTTGATTTTTTTTTTATTAAACTCGGTCACGTTTTTCAATCACCTTTAACATTTATCTTTTTTTATTGCATTGATGAACGAGCGTTTGATCTTGTTAAACGAGACGATTTTAAAATAGTATTCAAAATCTATCATATTTAATTTTCCAATCATCGATTTAAATTGATTATTATTAAACTAGGTGTCTTAGGAAGATTGGACAGCTTAAAAAATCTTGTTGAACGTTATTTTGATCTTGTCGAATGTTTCGTCCCTTTTCATTGGGACTTCATCAGCAACTCGATCTATTTTGTTCACGAGTCTTTATAAACTTTCGAAGACATCTATTCTTATAAACAAATTAAACTTAACATTTATCGTTGACAACCTCTTCCCAAGACACCTAGTTTAATAATTTTATTTTCTGGACAAGATAAAAACCAATTAAATTGATTATTATATTTTCAATATTATCAAATTTCGTTTATTATAATATATCATAGTAATGTAGTTTCGAATTCTATTCTGTTGACGCAGACCAAAGTACATATTCTTTTGGTAATACCCATAAGACTTTGGTAGTAGTATCTCACGACGTGGGAGCTGGCAAGAAAACTGTGATAGGGATAAAAGAAGAAAAGACAGGTGGTTGTTTGTTTGTTTGGTTGGTTGGTTGCTTGCTTACTTGGATGATGGTTTGCTTACTTGGATGGTGGTGTTGCTGGTGGTGAAGTAGAAGAGAATCTAAGTGGGAGGATGGATATCGAAAGAAGAGAACGGATGACGGTCGAAGGGTTCCAGATAGATAATGAGGCTAACAAGGAGAAGGTTAGGCTTGCGGATAGGACGAAGCTGAAATGTGAGATTGTAGTAGTAGTAGTAGTAGTAGTGGTAGGCTGAAGAGAGGTAACTGAGGACGCAATCGCGAGAGAGGATGGATTCCTAAGTTCCAACAAGACAGAAAGAAAGAATCAAAGAAAGAAAGAAAGAAAAGATAGAAAGAATGAAAAGAAGAAGGAATATAAGAGACCAAGTCAGAGGCCTAGACGTCTTCGTAGTCGTCGTCGAGTGCAAAGTGTAACAAATCCAGCTTTCACCCGGGGCAGACAGGGAGACAATTTATGTGGCGCGTGTTTCGTTTCGTTTCGTTCCGTTCGAAGGCCGATCCCCCGATGCTACTACAACGAGAAGTCACTCTGCCTGTCTCTGACTATTCCATACCTGCTGTTGCTGTTGCTGTTTCTGTTGCTGCTGCTGCTGCTGCTGTATGCTCGATTCCATGAGAGTGAAATCCCACTGGCACCACCACTGTACGATGAGTATCCTTCCTTTATCTCCTCCTCCTCCTCCACCCCTTTACCCTCCCACTCTCACCCCTCATCCTTCTGTGTACGCGTATGCGTGTATACGTGTCACTACTCGGATGCGTTTGTTTCTTGCATTTCGTTCTAACCTTTTTCTTTTTTTTTTTTACTTTTATCCATCATTTTCTTACCCCCTCGTCAGGTTTTTGAAGTTATACTTCTTTTGGCGCGTTGGGGAAAATGTAATGGGGAGTGATTTTGTTTCGAGCGTCTGAAAAAACGACACCATGAAGTTTGTCGGTATTTACGACGCGCGGCAAAGCGATTTCAAGTATACGGCATGAAGTTGTCTTTTCTCTTCTTCCCTTTTTTTTCTCCAGCGGGTCACCCATCCAAATACTAATCGTACTCAGCGCTGCTTTACTTAAATGATCGAAGCGAGAACTAATACTATCACCGTGCCATGGCTTTTGACGCGTGAAGTAATTAGATATATCTCTCTTATATTTAGTGTGGACTGATATCTATATTTTGATATTTTCTTTTCCTTTTTTTTTATTCTTTCTTATATATATAATAATTATTATTTTTTTTAAGTTATTTTTTTTCTTTGAAGTTTTTTTTTGAAGTTATTTTTGAGGTTATTGAGGTTATATTCGTTTTGGTACGGCAAAGAAGTATAACTTCTTACGTGCGTACAATAAGTACACATACCAGTTTTTTTATTATTTTTTTCTCTTTCTATCGAAATAAAATATGATATCCAGGACCGAATGATAGGGATGGGGATGGGGAGGGGGTAGAACGTTTTGTTCAAATGATTTATCCACGCAAAATTTCATTCTACCCCCTTCCCTACCCCGCACTCCATTCTCTTACGGATTTTTTCTCGATGAATACGGCATGGATTTTTGTCATTACTCTTTCATTTCTCTCTTTTTTCTCTCTACTATTTTCTCTTTTCTGATTTATTACTATTTTTTTTGTTTATTATTCGTAGGCTCCTTTTCTTTTTTTCTCTCTCTTAAGTTCGAATAAAATATCTTTATCCTTTTGCCATGCGGTCGTTGTTCTTTTCTCTTTTTTTTTTCTATTTCTTTTTCAAATTTTCTTTTAACATTCTACAAGAATACCTGATTTTTTTCCTTGAAATTAGGATACCGAGAATCATACTCAACAGACAATAACAAAATCCAATAGTAAAAAACTTCATGGCTGAGATTTAACACGAACGAAAGTATCAATAAAAAAAATAAAATAAAAATAATTCGATCCATTTTTGCATTTATATACAATAACTGAGAATATGAAAAAAAGAAGGAGAAAAAAGTGTCCTTTCAGATTTAATTATCGAAAATAAGAAATATTCTATCGACATATCGGGGTGAGGGGTGTCTCGGGAAGGTTTAAAAAAAAAGTTCTCGTCAAAAGGAACCGACGAATAAATTCGAAGACTCGGACCAAGGGAAAGGTTAGCGTTTGTCAAAAAGAAAAAAGGACTACGGAAGGTATATAACTCGAAAAAAAGGATGAGGGAACAGGTTTCCCAAAAGTTTCAGTAATGGCGTCTTCGGCTCGTTAATTGGTATTTATTATAATTGGTGCTCATACTTGCTCGCGGGCCAAGATAAGAAGCCCCGGTAAGGATAGACGTCTTGTTGGTGGTAGGGAAAGAAAGCTTTTCGGTTCCAGAGGACCCCAATGATAATTCCATAACGAGTTAGGGGGTCCCATTAACATAGTAAATGTCCTCTCCACAGAACTGATGCTCGTCCGTGGGAATTCTTGATGTTTTTTTAAACTCAAGTCAGAAAAAGAGATCTCAGGTAGGTGACAACCTAAAATGAACGGAAAGAAAGATAAAGAGAGAAAACGAAAAAGGAAGAAAAGAAAGGTTTTTGTATCTTTTCAGAAGTGGGGAGGGGAGTGGGCTGAGGAGGAGGTGGGTAAGGGGGAATTTGAACTATGGCAAACAAGGGTGTGATTTGACGTCTCTGCCAAGGGTACCATAATTCACCGGACTCGTTCCTAAGTGTTACCTGTATGAAAGTTAAAAAAAAAAAGGAAATAGGATCAACCGCAACGATTGGCCCTTTCTTTTTTCTTTTTTTTTTTTCAAAACGAACGACATAAATGTATTACTTTTAAGAATAAGAAAAAAAAATCAACAACTAAAAACGCGTTTATATATTTCATCTGGCAACGAGTGTCTCCTTTTGACTCGTTCCAAGTGTTTCTTGGAAAGCTACAACCTTATAACGAATCGAACGGATTAAAGGTTCTTCTTGTTCTTCTTCTTCTTCTTCCTCGTCTAACTTAAAAACTTGTATTACTATCTGACCGAACTCGGTGATTAGTAGATGATAGGTCAGCTAATATGGAAAGTAAATACGTTTACTTACGTTAAAATCGAAAAAAGATGTTCCCTTCTTGAATGAGTTTTAACGGCACGCGCGAATTCCAATGTTTTCTAACATTTTATAATATTCTTTTTGAGTATAAATACGATAACAAATAAAATAAAAATGTATTTTATGATTATTCGTTATTAACTGTATAATAACGAAAAATCAATCTTTTATATATTTTTCAAAGACAAAATTAAAAAATGATTATAAATATTTAATATTTAATTAAAATATATATTTTATAAATATATATATATATTTGTAATAAATATAATTATTATATATAATATATAAATTTTTATAATCACCACACAAACACTACCACACTATCCCTCCTTCCTGCCTTGTTAATAAATTAATACAAATTTTGACAAAATTATAAAGATTATATTTGAAAATTGTATTATTGATTCAGTTTGAATTTGGAATGGAAAATTTAGTCGGAATAAAATTTTTATGAAAATTTTTCTACACAAGTATAATATATATATGAATGAAATGGTCGTACTCATTCAAGATAGAAAGAACATACTTGGGTTTGTAATAATCCGCATTAGGTGCCCCGTTTGTTCCGCGTAATGACGATTAGCGGGATGCTCGTGTCCGGAGAGGACGAAAGAAACCTAAGTTTCCAACGGTATCGAGCGGAAGCACGCTTCTCGTAATAGTTACTTCGCGAACGTATGTTCATAACGCCATTAATGGCCAAATGCGAGAAAACCTGAATGGGGAGAACTAATTCTTTAAGACCACTCGAACTTCCGTTATGGT
The DNA here is from genome assembly GCF_010416935.1 of Polistes fuscatus. Taxonomy (NCBI): domain Eukaryota; kingdom Metazoa; phylum Arthropoda; class Insecta; order Hymenoptera; family Vespidae; genus Polistes; species Polistes fuscatus. The sequence goes on along the minus strand of NW_025113118.1, from coordinate 9,648,365 downwards.
CCACGTATTCTTTGCGTGCAACGGTACGTTAAGGAACAGTTTACTTTACTATACTTCATCCCAATAATAATAATAATAATAATAATGTACATTCATACATCGTTATACGTTCAAGTATCATGTTATTATTTTTTCGTTTTAATTTCATGATACTTCTTAAATCATTTCTTTTTCATTTTATTTTCTGTTACAATATTATCCTATGAAAATTCACACAATTGTATTGTTATTATGAAAATATATATTTGTAGACAAATTGTCAAATTTTGGTTTTATAATCGTACGAAAGCGTAGCGTCAAAATAAAGAAAATCAAATTCGAACACGTGGCAAAAGAAAATACCAATTTTCATTTTATTCAAGATTTTTAAATCTAACTTATTGAATAACAATCATTCTTACAATGAATCAAATATGTGGCTACTGTCCTTTTTATGAGAATACCTACTGCGAATAAGACAATAGTATAAATAAGATAAATAAAAACTTATAAAATAATCAAACAGAGAGTGCCGAAAGAAAGAAAATCAAATTTATTACCTGATCACAAACAAAATTCTATATTCTTTTATTGTAAGACTTTTTCTCATTCTCTTTAACGTGCTACTATTCATTGTAGTTTCATAGCTTTATGTTAGTTTGAAAAGCACAGCTTCCTTTCTCAATTTTCAATTTTTCCTTCCATGTGATGACGAGACGTGATTTTCGTTTAGATTTTTAAAGCCTACAAAACAATGGAAATAATGCAAACAGATAGACAAATGTTTAACAAATAACTGAATAAAATATTCGATGATGTTTACAATATCAACTTTACGATTTCTTATTTCGGATTTTGATAAAAAAAAAAATAAACAATCATTTGGATTATTATTTTAAGCAATGAATCATTTATCAATCTTAAAAAGTTTTCTTAAACAAATTATTGTAATTAATTTTATGTATTAATTATACATTGTTTAATAAAAATAATACGAAATTTATAGAAATTTTTCTTATCAAAATAATCCGATAATACTTTCAATGACAGTTTTAAGGTACAATAATTTTTGTCCGATTGTGGTAATGAAAAATTTTCAAACGTTTAAGCCATAAAAATTTTAAATACGAAGAAAAAGAATATTTGCCGTAAATCATGCTGACAGAAATTGTCAGAAAAATATTCAAAATATGGGACTAGAAGATATTTCCGTTAAAAGATCGGTTTCTTAAAAAACCTTTTTCCAATTCAACAATAGATTTCAAACCTTGACGAAGATAAAAGTCAATTTTGATGAATGCGACAAACATTTCTTACCGACATGGAATATTATTTGATTTAATACCATAACCATTATACAAAAACTAAAATCCTAGTAAATATTACAGAATACTCAATAGTTGACAATTTACGAAGAAATCCATTCAAAATTAGGATATTAGTCTTTTATCTAAGCTTTCAATGAACTCAGGTAGTAGTGAAAAAGAAGAAAAAGAAGAAGAAGACTTTGAGATAGTTGGAACGAGATTGACTACGTGAAAGTGCATAAGAAATAGAGAACGAAAAGAAAAAATTATTACCAGAAATGCAATAACACCATTATTCCCAAAACAAAAAATGCTAATACATAATACAGAATTTTCAATAGTTAACGATTGGCAGGCCGTACTTCGTACAATTTTACAAAGAAATTCATATAAAGTTTAGATATTAATCTTTCACCTAACATAAATTTAAAAAGACTCAGGTAAAAGTGAAGAAGAAGAAGAAGAAGAAGAAGAAGAAGAAGAAGAAGAAGAAGAAGAAGAAGAAGATGCTGGAAAAGATGGAAAGGGATTTGACTGTGAGTAGTGAGAGTACCACGAGTGAGAGAAGGAAAGGAAAAATAAAGAGAAAAATAAAAAGGGAAAAAAGAAAGAATAAGGTTGATTCCCAAGGGGAGATAGAAATTGCAGTAGTCTGCAACAGAAAAAAAAAAGAAAAAAAAACAGAAAAAGTAAAAGAGTAAGAGAGATAGAGAGAGAGAGAGAGAGGGGAGGGGGTGGACTGGTCATAGTGGGTTACGTAACATCCCGTATTCAGACGCTCATTTAGGAAAGCAAAGCTTTCCTCCACCCTCTCCTCACCCTTTCCTCTTCCACCCTTCTTCTTTTTCCATGAATACCAAAAGTTTTCGGACCCGAGCACACCTTTTCTATCCCCGATATTAGTTATACTTAATTCAAGACACGCCGTCGCTACGTTTGAGATTCATCCACGCTGGAATAAAGAGAGAGAGAGAGAGAGAGAGAGAGAGAGAGGGGTGAGCAAAAAAGGAGGGTAGAAAAAGACTATTACCGGTTCAAAGGTCATCCCGTATCCTTTTTTCTCCTCTCTTTCTCTCTCTCTCCGATTCTCTCTCTTATACTTCTTATTCACCGCTTCTGTTTCAAATCCATCGCGTGGAATTTATATTTTTCCTCGTCTCTCCCTTAACCCTCCCTCCCTCCCTGCCAACTCCAACTCCAACTGCCCCTCCCCCTCCCTCTGCCCCCCATCCCTACTTTACCACTCTTCTCTCTGGTTTACTCCACACCCGAATTCTTCATCTCATCCTACACTCTTTTCTCGTCCAGCTATTTAACTCTGGAAAAACTCGCAACCCTCCTCCACTTTCGACCTTTTTCCCCCGTTGTTGGTTTTGCTACTTTCCTTATTCCACTATTTCCATCTTTGTTCCAATGTTTCTATCTGCAGGGAGCTGCTGCTCCACGTTCTTTCGAATTTATTTCTACGAAGTAATCAAATGCGTATAGCCGTTGGCAGCAAACGTGAACGTAGTTGATCTCGTTCATTGGATCATTTCGATAGCAAACAAGCAAGCAAGCAAGCAGCGAGAACTTTCTCGCGGTAACTCTCGTCTTTTCAAACTCGTTGCAACGTTTGATTGTGTCTTCGTTCATCCTTCACTCTTTCTCTCTCTCTCTCTCTCTATTCTCTTTCTCTCTCGCACTCTAACTCTGGCAGTTTCATTTCCCGCTTCTTCTACGTTGGTTCGACTCCCACGCAGCAAGTGCAGCTGGCCGTGGTGTTGCCCCTCTGGTGCACAACGCACATCGGTGCATGTGCCCTCCTCCCCCTCCCCCACCCCACTAGTTGTTTATCTTTTTATTTTGACCCTCCTACCACCCACCTTTTCGTACGCAGCTGCCACACGGTATACCTACGTATAATACGTGTACGGTTGATGATGTTTGTGTTGATTTGCGCGCGAACGCGAACGTGATCCTACTTATTTCACTATGAACGTATGTGAGTGTGTGTGAGAGAGAGAGAGAGAGAAAGATAACTTAACTTTAACTGATTTTCGTCGGACCGGATGGACTCGGTGGCTCATGACGCGTAAATCTAATTTGTACGTACACGCTTCGTGATCACCAGATATACTTGAGTCTATCTTCTTTCCTTTACTGATCTAACGTCTTAGATACATACACATACAGGAAGTACCTAATACTTTCTCATTTACTATCAACATTTTTTTCTCTTCAAATATATATTTCTTCTTCTTCTTCTTCTTCTTATTCTTATTCTACTTGTTTTGATATAATACAACGAAAGCTATTGTCATGAGGAAACTATTTAACAAACTAACACAATTATACTACCAAGGATAATTATTTTTAACGCAACATATTTTATCAACAAACATCTCATCCGTTTAAAAACACACAGAAATCTTGTAGTAATATTGTAATCAAATTTTTCAATAAATTTCCTATTCATTTTTATTACGAATTACATCATGTGTCACGTTTATCTTCACCGTTCGAAAGATCTAAAGGATAGAAAACTGATTGATATATAAATCAATCGATATCATTGATACTGAAAACATGCATAAACGTTTGCATAAGTGCACTGAGTTATCAATTATTTATCCAGTATCAAGTTTAACACGTTTAACACTTATTTATCATCCACGATACGGATCGAAATCACGCGAAAATTGATCTGTAGATAAGGATGGTGTATCAAGAGATTTTCTACGTTTATCGTTAAATTAGTAATAGAAAACGTGAATGTTTCTTAAACTTGCGTAAAGTGCGTGCATGGAAATTAACGTTTTCGAGAGATTAAGTGACGTAAAACGAAATAGAAAGAGAACGAGAAGAGGTTGGTGCCGCCTTTGGGACACCCCCCAATGTGTATCTATAACTATGTACTACGTCTATGAGTATGTATGTGTGTGTGTGTGTGTATGTCTATGTGTGTTATAAACTACACACCGAAGTTAAATGAATTTGAAATGATCGATAAAGTTTATCATTGATCAATTAAACTTTGTACCGTGTGAGTGACGGCTTCCTAGATAGACGCTTTGGAGGGTTGAAAATAGGGAGCAGGGGGGAGCAGGGGGCGGGGAGGGGGAGGCGGTCGGTGAGTGGTGGATTAGAAGGGGGTGGCGACGAATACGAGTGCGGAGGAGGACAAACCCCTCTCGTTTCGTTGTAGAAAAGGGGTGACGAGAGGGAGGATGAGTTTATTTAATGAACGCTAAATGCGATACCGCCCCCATCTCCCAGCCCACCCCACCTTCTCGCGCCCCACTCTCAGGCATCTGACGTCGAGTAAACGTTTGTAGCTATTTTAGCTAGGTAGGCTAACTCTCGTAAGACGATCTCCTCTCGTGTGCGACAACCTGACGACACACTCGTCATCGTTTTTTCTTCTCTTCTTCCTCCTCTTCCCCCTCCCTCCTTCTTCTTCTTCTTCTATTCTTCCCACTCCTTCTACTTCTACTTCTAGTTCTACTAAACACACCCCTTTCTTCTTACCCCCCCATTGAAAGTTTAAATTACCGCGCGCCCACGTTTCTCACAGACTTTCCCTCCCCTACACTCTATTCCACTCCCCTTCTCCCCCTCTCGCCCCTCTTGATATTCCGCGACATATCCTCGAGTGCTAGAGGCGAAGGAACCTAAATTGCTATCTTAATAACTTCCGGACTCCGTCGCATTCCTTTACCAAAACAAAATCAATTATCCTTTGTTTAAGTATTTACTGCAAAACAATTATTATTATTATTATTATTATTTGTAAAATTTCTAAATTGATTTTTCGTATATACTCACGACATTCGAATTACTTTCTGCCGGACCAAATGTTTTCTTTCTCCCTTTTTTTTTTTTTGAGATTATCCATTTTCAATAGAACACGATAATGAATAGAAATTAATAAATAAGAACATTAACTCGTTGTTGGTTAATTTTAAATTACTCATCCCATCTCAGGTATTGTTAAAACTAAATGTCGCAATTTAACTTATTAAATTATAATCAACTTTATAACTTTCCAAAAATGAATGTAATCGTCTAATTTATTTGATATATATATCTATTATAAAAAAAAAAAAAACGTATAATGTTTATGGGTATCGTTACGTAGAAAAGAAGACACATAAGATATTTACATATGTAAGTAAGTAAGTAAGTATCTATGCGAGAGATGTCAGTTGGCATAAATTACATTAGATTTCTCGAGGCTTCGAACGAACGAACGAACGAACGAACGAACGGGGAGGGTGGTAGGGTGAAGGGAGAGGAGGAGGGGGAGGAAATACAAGCGGACGAGAACGGCCGAGTACACGATGTATACGGCTCTATACGGAGCAAATTCACTGTTTGCAGAAGTCTCTCTGTAGATCCCAGAGCACGAGCAAGAGAGTGAGGGAGAGTGAGAGAGTGAGAGAGAGAGAGAGAGAGAGGGTCGATGGTCTCGAGGCCTGGATGGAGATGTAAACTCGAATTAGGGACGATATACATGACGTGCGAGACCGTTTGCTTGCGTGTGTACGGACGATATTCCGTGTCTGATCTAAACTCACCGCGAAATCCCACCCCCACTGCCACCCCCACCCTTTAACCCCCTTGACGAACGAGTATGCCATCGAAAGAGGGCCAAAACCAGGTCGAGGGTCCTACGGGAACCTCAAATTCTACCTTAAACGATATACTTGTTATAATATTATTTACATATGTAGATATTCTATTTGTCTTCTATGTAACCATACGTAGAAATATAACACGTTTTTTTTAATAAGTATGTAATATATGAATTATTATTATTATTATTATTATTATTTGATACGTTATATATTGTTGTTGTATTAATAATTTTTTCATATTTATCTGTAATTGATAAATCTTTATTTTAATGTTACAATAATTGTATTAATATTAATTAATATAATGTGTGTGTGTATTTAATATTATTTACATATGTAGATATTATATGTGTTTTCTATGTAAGCATACGTAGAAATATAACACGTTTTTTTTTAGTAAGTATATAATATATGAATTATTATTATTATCATTTGAGATACGTTACACATATTGTTTTTATATTATTAATTATATGGTATGTAATATTCTAAATAATAGAAATTAAATTTAATGTAACCGTTAATTACTTGTTTTTTTTTTATTTTTTTTGAAATATTTTCTTTTGTCTTACGATAACAAATACGACGACTTTCTCTTCCAAGTCGCGTGGGTGTAAATATGACCTATCAGAAAATACCCACGGTACAATGGTAAAAATAAATAAAAATTCAAAGTGGGACGCGTACACGTAACATCGTTAATTATCATGTAATTATTATTATTATTATTATTATTATTATTGTTAATGGATTAACACATCTAACATCGTAATGGGGAAAACGACTCGATTGACGAATATTTCATCGATGATGAAGACGTAAAGTCAGGAAAGGTGAGTAGGAAGGTAGAAATACACCTAAGTGTTTGAGTTATACGTGTAGGTGGAAGAATAGTAGTAGTAGTAATAGTTGTAATAGTAGTAGTAGCAACAGTAAGGTTGAGAAACACACGCGGAAGGATGTGTCTGCATAGGGCAAGCAAATCCGCTGTTTGCCAAAGTCTCGGCGAGTCTCGATGGAGATGTAAACACGAATTAGGGTGTACTCACGAAACGCAAAGCATTTCGCTTGCGTGAGCCCCGATGATATTCCCTGGCCTAAACAAACTTAAGGGGAAACCGCATTTAACGTTCTTGCATATGACTGCTCGACACGATCCTACAATCCCCATCCCCTCCTACCCCCTCCCTCACCTGACTTTTGTTTTCCAATTTTGCCATAACTTCACACGAAATTTGACTCGTCTTTTCTGTTTTTTTTTCGTGATGTCACGTTTTGTTTTTTATATTATACGAGTCGTTTATTTTTTAAACTGGCCTAATTCCATTTTAATATCTTTTTTTTTTGTCGTTGTTGACCGTAATAACACATCTACGATTGGAAGTTAACCGGAGTGAACAAATATTTCGCGGATAAAATTTCAAATAAATTGACTCAGGTCAGTATACACATAATAATTTGTCAATAGATTAATATTAGTAACATAGGTTTAACTCATACTGATATGTTTTTCTTTTTTACTATTAATTTAACACGAAGCAAAATATTGATATATTGGTTAGTCGTTAATTTTATTCACCCTTTCTATCGTAATAATGTATCATTTTCAATTTCGCTAAATATCAATCGTTATCTATATTTTCAATAATATTTAATTTTGTATATGAGCATGATACCGAGAGATATAATATATTTCCTATATACTTACACTTAAAAATAATAAAATCTTGTTGTACTCAGTTATACAATCTTTGGAAAATTACATAGGATATTCAACGTTTTGTAATACGTTTTGTTCGGTTATCGTTCGTTGCGTAAAAAGTATTAAAAAATAATATTATTATTAATAATAATAAATATAAATATAAATAAAATAAAAAAAAGAAAGCTTAGTGTGAGATTAGCTTGCCACGAATTAGATATTAAAATGTCTAACATTAATTAAATGCATACACGTCGTATTTAAAATCGTATAGCATGCATCTTTATGATTAAAATTAATTCGAGTTTCTACGATGCATAATATCTCTCTCTCTCTCCCTCTCTTTCTCTCTATTGAAGTATCAAACGACAATATCATTTAGTATATTCAGCTACTAGTATACACTAACGTTAACAACGACTGGCAACCGGTTACAAGCAATATGTGCGATAACGAGCTGGCTGCAACACGAAACTACTAAAGACATTAGTAAAGATTTCTAACATGGTTCTTCAACGATCTAACTTATGGTTTTTCAGTTCGACACGTTATCCGATAATCCTCTCGAACGATGAAATCGACTTTTCTTCATTCTTTTCTTTCTTTTTTTTTCTTTCTTATAACCATAAGCAAATATCGAACACATATTATGTATATTATATACATCGTTGCATTCCACTTTGAATAATAAAATTTATATAAAGATATCGTTAGCCATATTCGAGATATGGAAATTCATAATCTAGTAATATTTGTTACTTTTCAAGGACAGTCAACTTCAAAATCTCGATTTTCGATAGAAATAAAACGAAAAAAGAAGTATAGAAAAAATGATCATCCTGTTTCTTCTTTTTCTTCTTCATATTTTTGGAGAATAAAACATTATTATACAGACTAAGGGTGAATTTTAAATACATAAATCTATAGATTAAAATCAATTATTATTATCGAAATGTAATTTTGTTAATAAAGAATAAAATGTGATCGAATTGGTGATGCATTATATTTCTATCTCACTCTCGCTCTCCCTCTTTGTAGTATCACGCGTGTCTCGTCTACCGAAATAAATACGTTCAACCGGATTGTATCTCGTTCGGTCCGGTACGATATTATTCCGGGCATTTGAACGCACCCGTGCAATTATATGAATTTTATTGGACCCGCTCGAGAGCACTTCGCCGAGCTTCGTAATCGCTTGATCTACTCCGGCAGCAACAAACTCGGCTCGTCCCGAACAGAACCAAAGCATGAGGCAAACAACACACCATAACCAACAACCACCATAACCTAAGTTGCGTACCAACTCGCGAGAATGGAGACAACAACATCAGGGGAAAAAGAAGAAGAAAAAGAAGAAGAAACATAAACGTGGATGTATATATTTTTATATATATGTGTATGTGTGTGTGTGTGTGTGTGTTTGTGAAAGAGTTGAAGAAAGAAGAAGAAGAAGAAGGGGAAAGGAAGAGAAAAGGATCTAACTCTTTCGAAAGAATGGAAAGAGAACACCACCACCAGCATCCCACTTTCTGGGATGTTCACGCGTATTTTCGCGAACGAGAAAACAAACGGGTTCGGGTTTCGACACATTCGAATCGAAAATAATAATGAATTAGACAGCTCGATTTAAGGTACCACGATTTAAGATCTTCTTTCCATTGCCAGAAAACGTCTCACTTTAAGACATGTTTTTCCCACAATTCACGATACCACGGCATTTTTTTTGTCTTTTAGGTTGATACTTGTTTCGTGTTCTTTCTCCTACTTGTTACTTTCTTTTATCCTTTCTTTCATTGCAAACATAAATTTATTGATTTGTTTTTGATTTTTTATTTTCATCAATCTATTTCTTTCTCTTCTACAAAAGTTTCGTAATAATTGGTGATAAATCAATCAAGATTTCTTACGGAACATGGAATAACAAGAAAGGGAAAAGTATGAGCCGTTTATTTTGAAAATGGTGTAAGTCCAATTTCCAAAAAAAATCGAGTTAACTACCTTAACTATTACATTTTTACATGACCTTTTCGTTCTGAAGCAACTTGTTACTAATATATTTAAAATCATTAAGATTATGTAACACGAAAATTTGCAGTTTAATTAATCGTTGACAAAGTATACTTTGAAAGTAGCATAAGTCCAATCGTAGCCATTAAAAACATATTATTTCTGAAATAATGTTAATTATTCTAATTAGTATGATAAATTTGACACCTTTAGAAACCCAAAAAAGAAAAACATGATTCTACTATGTCATTATGTTACCCATATTTTGAAATTGAATCCAATGAAAACCCTTCAATATCTCGATTCGAACATAAACGCATTTACTCCACTTTTAAAATAAACAACTCATATTGAAAAATCGTTAATCTTATAACAAGCCTCGATCTTTGTATTTAAATTACGTTCAAAATTCTAACTAGAAATTCTATCTTCTTTTCTTTTCTTTTTACATAAAACATTTACAAAAAATATATATAAACAAACGAACAAACAAATAAATAAATAAAAAAATAAAATCTTTTCTTAGCTTTTTTTTTTAAAAACGAAGAAGGTGGCACGCACGAACGCACGCACGCACGCACGCAGGTGTTAGCCGCCGCGAGTTAGGCTCGTGTACACGCGTGTGAACGGGGCCTCGTATAATATCCAAGCCGTTGGGCCCGTCCACGATGAAAGAAAAAGAAAGAAAGAAAGAAAGAGAGAGAGAGAGAGAAGAGTGTGAGAAGAAGAAGAAGAAGAAGGAAAAAGAAGGAAGGGAAGGGAAGGGAAGGGTAAGGGGAATGGAAAGGAAGGGGAAGGGAAACAGGGGGAAAGGGGGTGGAGACGGTGTCGGCATGTTGCGGGCGTGGGCGTGCGTTTTATATTCATCGCGGAGGTATCATTTTCACGGGAAGTTTAAAAAAAAGGGACGCACACAGAGCCGAATAAATAATGTCGCGGTGTTAAACTCTTATCCGAGGTCGCCGGCCGGTGCGCATAAATAAGGACTGCGTGTAGGTACTCTCTTTCTTTCTCACTCTTTCTTCTCTTTCTTCTCTTTCCTTCTTTATTTCCTTCCTTCTTTCTTTCTTTCTTGGCGAACACGCGCTCGCGCGCGCGCGTGTAAGGACAGGTATTTCTCACTGGTCGTTTCCAGGGATAAGAGGAAACCGTTCGAACGATGAGACCCTTACTCGGACACATCGATTATTATGACGGCTTACGGATGTTCCTTCCAGCATCTTAAGTAAGAGTTTTTCTTTTTATCATCTCGACGGAAAAGGAGGGGGAAAGGGGACTTTTTATATCGTCGATAGGAAAAAAATTGATGGATTTTTCTTTTCATTTTAGAAACGCGAGTCGGGGACTGTAAGGTTTTCTTTTCTCTCTCCTATGACGAATGATTCTTATTTATTTTTGTTAATTATTTATATTATATTTGTAATTGATCGTTTCAATGTTTGCGATCAAATTCGAGTGATATTTAATCGAAGACAGGCTTTGTTTTTTTTTTTTTTCGTTGAATTATTTTCATCGTCAAAAGTATAATCGATGTACGTAGTAACGTGATGATGAGAAATTCAATATTCAATAAATTCGTATTTTAATAAATCTTAAATAAATTGTCTTAATTGAAAAGACAGGCTTTGTTTTTTTTTTCGTTGTGAAATTTTCATCGTCAAAAGTATAATCATCGATGTACGTAGTAACGTGATGACGAGAAATTCAATATTAAATATAATTAAATTGTAAAACGTGAACGATCAAAATGAAAATGTGTCGAATAAAATTGATAGAAAATTATGTTACGCAACCTATCGATAAACGTTCGAGTAATGAATCGATCCGTTTGAAATTTGCCTTTTTCAATAATCGATAACAATGAATCGGTTACGAGTTAGATAGCGTTAATCAAGTAGAAATAAATCGATTGTTGTGGAAAACGCGGGAATGTTATAGTCGTTTCAATGTGGGTAGGCAGGCAGGCAGGCACGCGTAAGGGAACGAGTATTTCTTCTTCTCGTGGCAAACCGTCGACGACAACGTGAACTGCGACGAATCCCAGCTGGTTATAGCAACGAGTTAGAAAAAGAAAGCAAGAAATAAAGCAACCAAGAAACCAACCAAGAAAGTAAGAAAGTAAGAAAGAAAGAAAGAAAGAATGAAAGAAAGAAAGAGACAGACCTATAGAAAAAGAAAAAGAGATAGAGAGAGAGAGAGAGAGAGAAAGAAAGAAAGAAAGAAATAAATAAAGAAAGAAAGAAGGAGATAGATATAAGAATAATCCTTACAACGAACACCTCCTTCGTGGAGATCGGTTTTACGAGGCGTTGAATCGAGGCGCGTGTAATCGGGCGCGAGCCAAGGTGTAACAGTTTTGTTCGGTTTACGAGCCTCCCGCGAAAGACCGGTCGATATCTTTTTTCTCTTTCTCTTTTTCTTTTTCTTCTCTTCCCTTTTCTTCTCTCTCTCTCTCTCTCTTTCCTTCCTTCTTTCTTTCTTTCTTTCTCATTTCAGTCCATCCGCCAAAATTTAATATCGTGTCTCCATTGTCCTCGAAATACGCACTTTATCTTACCGGACTTTTAAATTACCTTTAGTCTTGATACTTTGTTACGACAAAACTGACTCGCATTAAATCGAATCTCCTATCGGATAAATTATTCATCGTAAAATAATGAGAAATAAATGATACTACAAGGAATACATTTCTTTTCACTGATAATTTTGGTTAGTTGTTGTTATCGAATGATTTTTCACTATTCAATTTATATATTCTCGTAATATTGTTCTATGGTTCGTGAATTATTTTTTATATGTTAGAACGTTTCTTTAATTTTCAGTTCAAAAATAAAGAATTAAGTAATAAGAGTAGTAATATAATGTCTGACATTTTGACACCAAAAATAATCAAACAATTGTGAATGAAATTTAAACGATAATTTTTCTAATTGTTTCGTTTAGAATTAGTTTCGAATTACATGATAAAATCGTTGAAGAAACACGATTGATGATAACAACAATGATAAATCAATCGAACGATTAACGAGATGTGTTCAAATGCGAGATGTTAGAGAAAAATTAGATCGTTATAATTAAACTAAATAAATATATCCGCGTAACCATATTATATAATATCAAATGAGTTAGAAAAAACATTGAAAATTGGTAAAATTATCAATCTTTTGAAACGTAAACGAGGTATGTAGATTTTAATATACTCCGAAACGGCAAAGAAGCAAAGCAAAGCAAAGCAAAGCAAAGCTAAGCAAAGATTCGTTCTCACGAAGAGAAAATAATCTCTACGAATGAAATTGTGCACCTTTTCAGCTAAATTCGTCGAGACGGGTTCGACGAACACCTAAACTTCGAGCTCCACGTATGAGAGGAGAAAAAAAAATACGAGAAAGAGAGAGAAGAGAAGAAAAAGAGTGAACGAGTGAGCGAGTGTACGAGAGAGAGAAAGAAAGAAGAAGAAGAAGAAGAAGAACGTATCCCTGTTTTTAGGGTGCAAGCCCGGTTTTCACCCAGGGATTGCCAGATTTATGACGGGCCTGCCCTTTCTGTCGCTTTTATTTTTAACCTTTCGCCCACTAACGAACCTTATCTCCCAACTGCATTTCTCTGCCCAAAACCCGATAGACAAAAGGAAAACGTCATCCGTTTCGTGGGTCCATAACTTAACGATCTTGCCCGATTCCCGTATTCGCGTGCGGCCATTATGTCCCCCTGAAATTTTTACATTTTCTGTTATCCCAATCCTCCACTCTCTCTCTCTCTCACACTCTACAAGTTAGAATAAAATATATAGAAGACAACAACAACAACAACAACAAAACAAATAAAGACCTAACGATAAACTGGACATTCCTTCCTGTCGAATAATTGATTTGCTAAACCTAAAAAAGGAAAAGGTTTCCGTTTCTTAACGAAGTATTTAATCATAAGATCATCGATACGATTGTTTCAATTGATTACAAAATTTGATTTCTCCGAATATTAATTACGAATAATTCGATAGTATTATCAAAGGGTATCTCTTCGAAATTAGGGAAGAAAAGAAGAAAAAATAAAAAAAGTTAGCAGAAAAAACTGGTGTGTGTACTTACGTACGCACGTAAGAAGTTATACTTCTTTTGCGTACCAAAACGAACTTGAAATCGTTTTGCCGCGCGTCATAAATACCGACAAACTTCATGGTGTCGTTTTTCCAGACGCTCGGAAAAAAATCACTCCCATTTACATTTTCTCAAACGCGCCAAAAGAAGTATAACTTCAAAATTGGACAACCGTTTTTCTGTACAAATTATTTTTGTTTGACACCGAAAAGGAAATTTCATTTTAACGATAATAATATCGATTGGGATTATTACATTTTAGGAAATGTTTGTTACTCAACTAACTAATCCGATTATACATTAGACTAATCCGTAGACGAAGAGGTAAGGAAGAGAGAGAGAGAGAGGAAGGGAGGGAGGGGGGAGGTTTGTTTGAGATCGACCAAGAAGGGTGGTTCGATCGTGGGCTCATTAGCCAATAATCGTAATTAGTAATCAACACCATTATGAGCCTCGGGCGGGAATTTCTCCCCGTTCTCGGTCCATGGCTAATTAAGGACACGATTGCACGATTTCCCTAGAGTCTTCGACGACATTTCTCGAAAGAAAAGTAAAGTAAAGTAAAGTAAAGGTAAAGGAAAAGAAAATGAAAAAGAAAAAGGAAAAAAGGAAGAAGAAGAAGATTTCTCTTTTTCCCCCCTCCCCTTTTTCCTTCCTCCTATAAATTCAATTCGATTTCATTATCGTCCCCGCTTAAAGACAATTTTTTTCGCGAATTGGATTTGCCACCGTTCCACCCTTTAAAAGACGAAGAGAAAAAGAGTGAGAGAGAGAGAGAGAGAGATATTGAGAACTATTACGAGTGTTCTCTTCGTTAGAAATAAATTATAATTAAATGTCGATTCTCGTCGATTATTTTTATTTCTTCACCGACCTTTCCTGCTAAACGCGTCGAAACGAAACAATTTTTTTCTTTTTCATTTCCTTCGTGAAACGTGACTCTAAACGATTAGATTATTAAGCTTCGGTTTATGCGTTAATCAAATTTAAATGTTAATTCGAACTTTACGAATAATCGTACAAAATGTGTCAGAAAATAATTGCGATTTGAGATGAAATTGATTGTAAGTACGAATGGATGAGAATAAATTCGTGTAAACTTATATGAGAAAATACTTTTCGGACATCGCGTATAACCCAATTACTTTCTTTTCGTATTAATATCTTTTTTTTTTTATCGTAACATGTAATTCATGAGATTAAAATTACTATTGCTTCGTTTTTACTTTATTCTTCTCGTATTCTTATCGTTTTATCGTTGAATGTACATTCGGAAAATCAAGTTATCTGCATCAAACGGATATTATACTTAAATTAAGATACCGCAATTCGTGAAACTACCGTATTAGACTCCATCTCGCGTTTTAATCCACGAGGAGAGTTAATCTCCCGTTAAAGATTTACATCTAGATGAAAACTCTTGGATAAGAGAGTACGTTGGTTGTTTCTTCTTTAAACCAAACTTCTCTAACCTTTTTTTTATTTCATCGTTAGAACGAAAGATAGGAGAGAGAGAGAGAGAGAGAGATACGACAATTCTCGTCCTCGAAATTCTTACGAAATTAATGGTCGAAGAAAACGTAAAAAGAAATATCAAAACTAATCGATTAATCGTTTATTGGAAATCAAAAAAAAAAAATGAAAAAATATAATCATACCTTCGGTTCTCCATTCCGATAATTAAAAATTATTTACGATACCGTGCTTAGAAAAAAAAAAGAGAAAAAAAATAGAACGAAACAAAATTGCACGATATATTCGTACAAAATAATTTTCACGATTTACGATATCGTTTATTTGCGTATCTAACTTTGTGGAAATTAAAAAAGAAAAAATAAAAGAAAAAGAACTTAAAACCTTATTTACAACATGTTACATGTTCAAATAATTTTTCCGGCAAATTAAATAAATTACCGATCCAGATATTGTCTATCGTAATTATGTTAAACTTTTCTGAGAAAAAAAAATAGAAAAATGAGGACAAAGAAAACAGATACCAGAAAACGAGCCAGCAATCGAATACTTATTATCAATTGTAATTTTGTAAGACATTTAACGAAAAATGAAAACAAAAAAAAAAAGAATAAAAAGAGATACGAGATACGAGTTAACAATAACAACAATAACAATTATTTCTCTTCCGTGACGACATAACTAAGCAATTACGTGGATAAAACACCAGTCGATATGAATATCGTGATGACCCTGAATTCATTCGACCGTATCAAAAATTAATTACAAGTCTCCTCTTCTCTACTGGTATAACAAAAAAAAAAAAGAAATAAAAAAAGAAATAACGTTATTGGTAAATCCGCCTCGTCACTACTTGGTCGCGGTTTATGGTCTAACGAACTGATGACGGTGTCATAATCGAGGCCACGTAAGAATGTGAGAATTATGCTTACGAATTTTAATACGATCAATATATTATAATAAATCTCTTATATAATAAATTATATAAATAATTATAATATAAACTCGATCTAAATCCAATCGTCTTCGATTCATTTCTAATCTTTTCTACGTTTCCCATGAATCGATCATTTTTAATATATAATCTATATATATACCTATAAATATTATTTTTATAAACAAAATTCGCGTGGAAAATAAATAAATCCAATCGTCTTCGATTAATTTCTAATCTTTTTTACGTTTCCCATGAATCGATTATTTTTAATATATAATCTATACCCCTATAAATATTATTTTTATAAACAAAATTCGCGTGGAAAATAAATAAATCCAATCGTCTACGATTAATTTCTAATCTTTTCTACGTTTCCCATGAATCGATTATTTTTAATATATAATCTATATACCCCTATAAATATTATTTTTAAACAAAATTCGCGTGGAAAATAAATAAATCCAATCGTCTACGATTAATTTCTAATTTTTTCTACGTTTCCCATGAATCGATCATTTTTAATATATAATCTATATACCTATAAATATTATTTTTAAACAAAATTCGCGTGGAAAATAAATAAATCCAATCGTCTTCGATTAATTTCTAATCTTATCTCCACTGTTATATACATATACACACAAATATTATTTTTAAACAAAATTCGCGTAGAAAATAAATTTCAACGTTATTGTTTCGATTGTCATTTTACGTTCGAAGTTTACGATGAAGCTTAGAAGAATAAAAGAAAACAGAAAAGAAAAGAAAAATTATCTTTTCGTTTCTCTCTAACGTTATTTAGACGACGGCGGGAGGGGAGGGGGAGTATTAATTAAGATTCTGCAAACGGTGGGAGAGGTGGGAAGGGAGGGGTGAGTGGAAGGGGTGGAAGGGGGGGTTGGATGATGGTCCAGAGATCCTTCGCGCCGTTCTTGGACAAAGACGTTGCTTTTTAACGTTCAGACTTTCGTTGGATACCAATCTTACGAACCTTAGGACTGAGAATGAAAGAAAGAGAAAGAGAAAGAAAAAGAGAGAGAGAGAGGGACAGAGAGAGAGAGAGAGAGAGAGAAAGAGAGAAAAGGAAACGACGAAGCACGGTCTTCTTCTCTACTCATCCACAGAAACAAATGTTTAAATTCAAGAGAAGTTAATTAAAACTAAGCGTAATTATAGCAGCGCCGCTACGTAAACCGTCGACGGTGAAGCTGAGACGGGAAAGCACGAGAAAGAAAGAGAGAGAGAGAGAGAGAGAGTGAGAGAATAAGAAGGAAAGAAAGAAAGAAAGAGATAGAGAAAGTGAGTAAGATAGAAATTAAAGAAGAATAAGAGAGAGAGAATATAAGGGAGAGTAAAATAGAAATAGAGAGAGAGAGAGAGAGAGAGAGATAAGGAGAATGAATGAAAAAGAGGTCGGGAAGCAAAAGTAGAAGAAGAGAGGAAGAAGAAGAAGAAGAGGAAGGAAGGAGGAAGAGGAGAATCAAGAAGAGAGGGAGTTGAACTGTTCGAGGGGGAAGGGTGGGAGAGAGGGAGGGAGGGAGGGAAGACAATTGTGCTACAGGCTGGAAGCGGAGATGAGAAGCTATTTTGCCTTGAGCGTGGATATCGTGTCCTTGTGAAAGGCTTTATTGTAATAACGAAAGAGAGAGAGAGAGAGAGAGAAGGAGAGATAGTTAAAAAAAGGAAAAAAAAATGAAATGCGAGGAAGTCCATTCGTTCCTTCAAAAATCGAACGGTCATCGGGCAGTCATTAAAAGTCTTTATATTACCTACTCCGTTCTATAGTTCTTCGAGATTTAATAGAAAATCGGTATGATATCGATTACTTTGATCTTGATATGTATCTATGTGTATATAAATATCAAAATATGTATGTGTATTCATATATATATGTGTATATATATAGGTATCTTTTGTTAAAAATGTTTTTGGTAGATATACGAAAGATGCTTTCAGATTCGATCAGAAGAACAGATTCAATCTGTGAAATGTATATGATCGGTATATATATTTTTTATTTATCTTCTTATCGAGTTCAAACCGGTCGGATCATCATCGACTATTAAAATTTTATATCAGATAGACTTATAAAACTGAATATAAATTTTTTTAACAAATTTTGACACGAAAATCTATGTGATAATTTATTTATATCGTGTTTAATAAACATTTCTTACGATAAGAAATATTAATCATCTTATATCATTAATATTTTCAATTTCTTCTTAATCTCTCGATCTAAACGTACAATGATATCTAATTTCTAATATGCTAACGAAAACATAAAAAAAAGAAGAATAAACAAATTAATGAATGAAGTTTTCGAAGATAGGCATATAGTGCATACTGCAAACTTGATAACATAAACAACAACAACAACAAAATTTAACATATACTTCCAAAAAAACCTTTCCCCCCCAGACCCAACCTAATACAATTAATAACAATATCTGTCGTTAACATTATAAAAATTAATATCCCCCTAATAAAGGAAAGAGTGTTAATAATATTCTTGGAACGTGTATCGAAACACCATAATACGTAAGAATATAATCGAAATCGTTTATCATTAACGTTCTATTCTTAATAACGAATATATTACTACGATGACAACAAAATCTAAACTTTTCTATCCTATAATATCTCTACCTATCTATCTAAATACCCTAATTTTCTTTCTATTTCTATTTTATCTTTTGCTCCGTTACACACTAATTTCTCACAGTTGTCTGTTTCTCTCGTTCATTCACTTTCGCGTTGTCGTCGTCGTCGTCCTCGTCCTCGTCGTCGTAGTCGTAGTCGTAGTTCTCGTCGTCGTTCACGTAAGTACTGGACGCGTCATTATTTCGAAACCGACCCAACTCCGACCGTCCGTGGACTTAAATGGGCTCGGACAATCGGCGGACCATTAAGTTAGAGTCCGAGCCATTAAAATCAGACACCCTCGACGAGTGCGCCGTCGTTGGATTGTACCAGGACACGTAATGCTAAACTCGTTACCAAAATTTTGGGAGCTAACGTGCTCAGCCAACCATGACGAAAAGAGAGAGAAAGAGAGGGAATCCTTTTCTGTCTTTCTCTCTCTCTCTCTCTCTCTCTCTCTCTCTCTTCGTGACTCCGTTGTTCGCGTTACAAGAAGAGATGAGAGTGAGAACACCGTAGGAGGGGTGGTTTTTCGAGAGGGATAAAAGGTATTAGAATTACTATAGAAAACGTAGCGAGTTTTCGAATGGAAGAACAACTTCGTCAATTAAATTCAAACCTAAATCACATTTTTGTTCGATCATTTTCCATTTTCCATTTACTTTCCTTTTTTTTTTCTTTTTCTTTTTGAAGTTATACTTCTTTTGGCGCGTTTGGGAAAATGTAAGTGGGAGTGATTTTTTCCGAGCGTATGTAAAAAACGACACCATGAAGTTTGTCGGTATTTATGACGCGCGGTAAAACAATTTCAAGTTTACGGCATGAAGTTGTCTTCTCTCTTCTTCTTCCCATTTTTTCTCAAGCGGATCACCCATCCAAGTACTAATCGTACTCAGCGCTGCTTTACTGAAATAATCGAGCGGTAACCAATGCTATCACAGCGCCATGGCCGTTGACGCATAAAGTAATTCGATATATCTCCTTTATATTTAGTATGGACTGATATCTATATTTTGATATTTTTGTTTTTTTTTTGTTTTGTATTCTTTCTTATATATGTAATATATCGATCGATTGAAAATATGTTTCCTTTCTATTTTTTTTTAAAGTTATTTTTGAGGTTATTGAGGTTATATTTGTTTTGGTACGCAAAAGAAGTATAACTTCTTATTTTACGAACGAGATAATATACACGCAATGTATTTTCGTTTCTTCGATGAGGAAAATAATAAATAAACGATCGGTTTTGATCTAACAGGTAAATAATGAAGAAAAAAAGGGAGAGAGAGAGAGAGAGAGTGAGAATGGGAGAGAGGGTAGGGGGGAAAGGGAATAAAGCAAAGCGGAAGAACGTTCGACGAGGAAACGACTTTCTCGAAACGTCTACGAGTGCCTTGGGAAGATATAAATGAGCGGCAAGAGTCGACAAATCAAGAAACTATCGACATAAATAAATTGTAACTCGCAAGGGAGCCAGCCAGCTACCTCGGCGTCGGATCGTTTCGTACTGTATGAGGGAAATGGCAGATACTAAGTCAGCAATTACCCACATCTCTTACTTTCCCTCTTCTTCTCTTACTATCTAACTATTACGATTCGATAAGACCGTCAAGATTAGATACGTGCATTTACTTTCCTTTTCTTTCCAATTGTTACATCGAATATCGAACGAAATATTAATTTGTAAGAAATTTAAAAAACAAAAAAAGTACCGTTCTTCTTTTTTATTTTATATTATTCTTGTATGTGTGTGTGTCTCTATGAATAATAAAATTAATGAAAATAATTCTTATTCGCATATCTCGTATCAAATAATATCTCGTTAAATATCGAGTTGAAAAACAAAAATGTATATTTTAATTTTTCGGCTGTCTATTAAACAAAAAACAAAAATTAAAAACAATATTACATGCATATCATTTTTGTTTAACCATTTCGAAAATCATATATCAATTTCCTTAATAATTTGTATCCTATATCATATTATATAAATGATCAAAATAAAATAAAAACGTATATATATATATATATATATATATATTAACGTTCAATTGAAAATAATTTTGCTTACAACACCGATCGAAAACTCGACTACCAAGAAGAAAATATCTAACAAATCAATCTACTTTACTTTTCCAACTAATTTCAATTCGCCATTTGGTCTTTCTCCATTAAGTAACATAATACTCGCTAACGATCAACCCGATCGAATTCCTGCAACTAATTATCTATACGATCGCTAAACGATTGACTCGTTCCGAAAGGGGTTGTGACAGATATATCAGAAAGAGATAGATAGATTCAAGAAAAAGGGAGTGAAAAAAAAAATGAAAACAAGAGAGAAAGAGAGAGAGAGAGAGAGAAAATTCGACGATCGGTCTGGCAAAAAAGAGTTTGGTTGGTTGGTTGGTTGGTGGTAGTGGTGGTGGTGGTGGTTGCACAAAGGAGTTAGAGGAACAGACTCGTCGCAGCTGGTTCTTTTTCCTCCTACACACGGCCGACAATTATTTACCGTCCATCGGCCCAACAGCCGCCACGGAAACGCAGCCGAGTTTCGACGTGGGACGACGCTTTACCGTGATTCGATCTAAATCTCAATTTTGGACCATCCTATATACCACTGGGCATCCATATATACGCGATATACTTATACCTATACATATCTATATATATATACAAGTATATAGATACAAATACATGAAGTTGGTCTTTGCACCCCTCTCGAAGCTCTGGCACGATCACCCACCCTCTCTCTCTCACTCTCTCTTGAACCCCACGTTCATCCAGTGAATTACTTCGTTAGTGGCTACCTTCAGAGGGCTGTTAATTCCTGCAGGGCAGATTATACAGATAGGTTTATTGCGCTCGTGTCCCAATCTAATGTCCGTAATGCTCCTGTAGCAGCTATACGCTTCTCCATCTCTTCTCTCTCTCTCTCTCTCTCTCTCTCTCTCTTACTCTCACACTCTCTTCTCGTTTCTCATCCCTCCACCTATACAGTCCTACTCTCTCTCTCTCTCTCCCTCTCTCATTTTCTGTCTCTCTTACTCGTACTAGCTCTCCATCTTCCCTCCCTTTCGAAACACCTCTCTTCCACCCCTCTTCCACCCCTCTTCCACCCACAACTCGAAACGCGCTACACTGGTGGTGCTGCTGCTACTGCTGGGGTTCGGTTTAATGCGGCCGAGGCCACGAAAACCGCTACGCGTCGATAATTTCTTCGAAATTGTTAAATATCCTACGTTCAACGTAGATGACATTAAATCCCGATCTCGCGTCAGGCATGTGGCACAGGCACACATGATAGGTTATAGGTAGGGATAGATCCTAGCTGGGAAGAGGAAACTAAAAGAGGGAGGAGAGTGTTACCAACTAGGCTCGGCTCACAGAAATAATCCAACGTTATCACGTAACGCGTCCCGTTCTACGTTGAAAGGGATTCGCCCGTTAGATTGAAATTTTGTTAATGGATATATATACATATATGTATGTATATATTTCGATTCGTTTTCATTCAATCCTATCCTAATACGATACAAATGCTATTCCGTGATTTCATGATATTTAACATTTATTAAATTCATTGGAAATTCATTTTTTCCCTAAACGTTCTTCTTCTATCGCTGACGATAAGCTTAATCGTTGTGGTCTGTTTAATCGTACTTAAATAAATGAAATATAAGTAGATATTATTTATTCAAATAAAACATCATGCATGCCAATATCTAAATAATATCGATAGACGAAAATAAAAATCTAAGACAAATATCTCCATTATATATAATATCCTATAATTGAATTCTAAATTTATATCATTATATCAAATCATTAAGTATGAAACGTTTAATTATTCTTACTACTTTCAGTTAGAAATCAGATATCTCATACTTAACGATCTAATATAATAACATCTATTGAAATAAAATATCACGTGTATCGAAACGCGTCCGATAATTTCTTTCAGACAGATTGGTTAATTCTAAGACACGATATCACCGTGAAAGATCGTTTCCGTTTAACAGAATCAACATTTGAACAGGGTAGTAGGTTCGCTTGTCCGATTAACAGAGTTATTAGTTAGAAAGGATGTTGGTGCTTATCTCGACACGAGCGTTCGTCATCTTCTCGGTGGCCGCCGATCCCCGTAACAGAAATAAACTCAAGCTGTGAATGTGTGTCGTGAACGCATTATTAGGTTCCTCGACGAAGGGGTTATGACGTGAGAGAGGAGCTATCAGTTACACGAGGAATTTGTCGTGTCAACACTCTGGTCTAATTGATTATCGTGACACGACAGTTCCTAAGCGCTCGGGTACACCGGCCATCGCTCATCTCGCTAAAAGAAAAAGACTATCAACGTCGTAGTCGTCGTCGTAGTCGTCGTTGTCGTCGTCGTCGTCGTTTCTTAGTTTTCATTCTTCCTTTTTCTTCATTCGTCTTCCATGGTTACCCTGTCGTAACGTGAAAAACCCCCTCAGACCTTTAATTTTCACAGAAAACTTATTAGTTCGAAATATAGTATATACCAATCGTTAGATTGATCCACGTATAAATTGTTGATTATTTCGTTATTGTAATATAATTATTATATTTGTTTAATTAATTTGAGAGAATTTTTGTAGTATACTTTATGTTTCGTATTATTGTATAAAATAAAATTTAATTGTATAATCAATTGATATAATGAATTAATATATAATAATAATAATGTATAATCTCAAAATAAATCTTATCACATTTACTGTCTGTACACTTAAAATTTTTCTCTCCGTATAGTTGGATTATAATAAAAAATAATAATTATTATTTAATCGAGATATCAGAGTGACGTAGAAAATAGTTAGACGATTATTTTGATCGCGAATAAATTTCAAATAATTCGTAAAATGAAATTCTAATGAAGATAATATGACCGAATCATTGAATCGATCACGTTGGATCGACTCGCACGAACAAATTTCGTTTCGTTTCATTTTCCCTTTACTTTCCTACTTTCTTTTATTTCTATTTTTTCGACGAAGTTTATTATCAGAGGCTTTCCGCCTCTCTCTCTCTCTATCGAATCTTTTTATTTCGCGGAGGTGGATATCTACACGCGTGCGAACAACACGAGCCCTTGTCAAAGTCATACACCTACCGTATGAATATTCATAATCGAGAACGTTGCGAAATTCATCGATATATTCGAAAGCGTTCTCTCGCGTTGTCCCGAAATAACAGAGAGTCCACCGAGAGACTGAAAATTGTTCGAAAGGTTATCGAAACGTATGGGGAAAGAAAAAAAATGGCAGATAAAGAGTGCAAAAGAGTGAGAGAGGCAGAGAGAGAGAGAACAGAGCCTGCCTGCTCCATTTTTCTCGATGTCGCGAGTTTCAGGGGAAAAAAAAAGCATTTCGCGTTAAAACGCGAGTGAATAAAACGAAAAAAAAAAAAAAAAAGAAAGAGACGGACACACACCCATAGAGAGAGAAAGAGACAGAGAGAGAGGGGTTAATAACATTTTACTTTGAAGTTATATTCGTCGAGCGAGGAGGGTTGAACCGATAACTCTTTGCGTATATACGTGATAAACGCGATACCATAAAAACAAAAAGAAAAAGAGAGAGAGAGAAAGAGAGAGAGTAAAAAAAAAAAAAAAACCCCGGACAGGGTATACCGTGATATGCGAGCACGGGGGGACGCATCTATGTATGCGAATTTGATCACCAAAAAAAAAAGAACAAAAAAAAAGGAAAGAAAAAAGAGACTGAACAGTGGTGGGGGGGGAAGGGGAGGACCAAAAAAAGTAGAAAAAACTAGCAAGCAGCAGGAAAAATGTCGAAATCCTAAATATCTCTGGTTACGCTTGACCGTGATTTCGTGAGTTGCAAAATAGCACAACCAATAACAACAAGAACAACAGGATACGTCGATATTCCACGGATACTACTCGATCGAGTTGCCGGATATCCGTCGGACGTCCCCCCCCATGAAACTATAGCAATCGAAAAGAGGATTTTAAAGAGGGTCCCAAAGTAACGAACAGAGACACCTAATTCAATGAGAGAAAGAGAAATAGAAAGAGAGAGAGAGAGAGAGAGAGAATAACGTCGGACGATAAACGAGGCAGCTGTGCGCGCATTCAATTTAAATTTCATCGAGTTTATTGCCCCGTTTCGTTCACTTTTATTTACTATAATTAATTTTTCAATCGGGGAAACGAGTCGGCCTTTTACGAGGGCTTCGTGGATTAGCGGTTCATCCTTCACGGTCCACACGTAGGCGCAACTCTGCTCAACAACACGTGAGTGTTGACTCGTAGCCAATGAAGAGAACACGACCGATGATATTCTCTCATTCGTTCTTCATATTCCTTTTCTTCCATCTCTTTACCCTATATCTTTTATTTCCATCTCTTATTTCTCATCTTCTTGCACTCTCTGCAAGGGGTAACAACGTTAAAGGTTCCGCATAAGTTTACGAGCACGGGCAAGGTAAGCCAAGCCAAGCC
The DNA here is from genome assembly GCF_010416935.1 of Polistes fuscatus. NCBI lineage: Eukaryota > Metazoa > Arthropoda > Insecta > Hymenoptera > Vespidae > Polistes > Polistes fuscatus. The sequence continues at coordinate 9,623,111 of NW_025113118.1, read as the reverse complement.
AAGCCAACCCGCCTTCGGGCTCGTTCTTATTGGTGGGGAGAATCAGCTGGCACGTTTTTCTTCTTCGCCACTTCAACTTTACAAATCGCGATAAAGGATACTCTCGTTCCGAGTGTTCCAGACCATTGTCGGTTAGATCGACTTTACGGACCTTGCCGGATGCTTTACGGCCATACATACCCCGCTTTCTTTTCTAAGGGCTTTAAGGGTGAGAGTACGAGATAGAAAGAGAGAGAAAGAGAGAGAGAACGCGATCTGTGTTGTCCGAGAAGAAGTCTCTATGCTCTTTACGTGGAAACGAAGATATAAGAAAAAAAAAATTTTTACCGTGGCTGTGGCAATATGAAGATATTACGAGTGACGGTAATAAAATATACCAGGGTCCTGCCTCCGCGAAGTCAACCTTTCTCTCTCTCTCTCTCTCTCTCTCTCTCGTTCTCGATTTATGACCCTCAGACACGCCGCTGTTGCTGCTGCTGCTGCTGTTGCTGCTGCTGGTCTCACTCTACTCTGTTACAAATACGCCCCTGAAAATATATTTTTACTCCAGCCTTTTATTTATTACCACGTTAATGCCGCCTTCGAAATTTTCCGACCCGTAATCCCAATCACTTCTCTCTCTTTCTCTCGTTCTGTCTTTTAACCCTTTCCTTTTTTTTCTTTTATCAATACCGAGAAGCAATAAATAGTTTCTCATTTAAATGAAAATATTTTTCATATCCTTTTAACTCTTTTTTTCTCAATGTAATTATGTTCTTTTTTTCTAATCTCATTAGTTCACCTAACAGCAATAACTGTGAATATCTTTGTAGAAAAATAAGATGCTCTCATTTTTTATCTTTATTACTCTCTCTCTCTCTCTCTCTCTCTCTCTCTCTCTCTATTCGATTCTTTGAAACTTTTCAAAGCAATAAACGTGTAGATCCGTTCGAAATAGACTGAGGAACAAAGTTTCTACATTTCCAAAGAAGATCTTCGTTCTAACTCGAAGATACGAGTAAAGGGTGCTTTTGAAGAGAAAGAGAAAGAGAAAGAGAGAGAGAGAGAGAGAAGAAAAAAGATTAATCGCATTCGACCTAGATATAACAATTCATAGGTGCAAAAACGAGTTAGAAAAAAATAAGGGCTGACGGTTTTGTTAGCGAGGAGGGAAAAAGAAATGTAACTTCTTTTCTCAATATGAAAAAGGAAAAAAAAGGGGCCAATGAATTTCCAACAATAAATCACATTTTATAACGACCCTAAATTCCATAGACATAATTCAATACTTTTCGATCTGTGGTGTGTATCGTCAAGGTAAGGATGTTGACCATAGACGCGCATCTCTTACGATTCAAAATCGAATGACGATTCATCACATCTTTTGCCTTTTTGTTTCGACGTTTCCAAAACTCTGCGTGTTTTGCTATTGGTTTCTTTTTCTTTTTTTTTTCTTTCCCTTCCTTCATTCCTTTTTCTTCCCAGTCATCTCTCATGGTGTACATTACTCTCCTAAAAATTTGGTAATATTCGAAGTAAAAATTTTTTCCCAAGTATAAGAGAAAAAAAACAAGAAGAAGAAGAAGAGAGAGAAGAAGAAAACTTGGATAAAAGTAAAAAAATTCGTATAATATTCGAGTCTCGTCAAAAAATTATGACACACCCGTATATACATCTTGAGGATTCTTGAACAATGACAATAAATCTAATCCGTTCAAATATCTAACCCGTTCATATTCAGGTGATCTTAACTTTCCCTTTTTTTATTTGCATTTTTTTCTTTTTTTATTCTCTTTAGAAAAATCCTTCTCGATATTTTTCTTCTTTCCATACAAACAAACAAACAAACAAATAAAAATAAAAATTCAAAAGAATCTTACGGTAAGAATCTTTTTAATAAAAGAAAAAAAAACAAAGAAAAAAAAAACTAACGGAAAATGAAAATGTCGATTAAATTCAATGCAAGCTTTTACGAATTTTGAATTTTTGCGTGCAACGATTGGAATGTAAAAGTTAACAAAAAATAAAATAAACGTCGAAGGACGATCTCATTGAATCTACCGACTGTGTTTTTGCTTTAATTGATCGAAATCCTTCTCTTTAAAATATATCGATATATATATGTATATATGTGTGTATGCGTGCATATACATATATGTATAAATCGAATAATCTAAGTGACGCATCGTCTTTTAATAGGTCTTCATTCAACGTCGAAAAGAAAGGAAATGTGGCTTGGCCGTTTAATTAGCGGAAATATACATTTATTTGCATAAGGTATATGCACCATTCCGCGGTTGTCTTTTTCCCTCTCTCTCTCTCTCTCTCCTCCCTCCTCCCCCTATACGAAGGAAATAGTTAAAGTAGAGATATGGTGGACAGAGGCATAATGTAGGGGCGAACTCCGAGCCTCGTCGAGAGGTAGAGAAACGGAAAGACGTGGAAGGACGTAGAAAGAGAAAAATATATATGTATGTATGTATACATATACATATACATATATATATATATATAAAGAAAGATAGAGAAAGAGAAAGAGAGAGAGAGAGAGAGCGTGGGAGGAGAGAAGAGACGAAGAGAGAAAGAGAGAAAGAGAGAGAGAGAGAGATTCATCTTGAAATTGTATCGGCATCTGTATGGCCATTAGCATACTGGAACTGACGTATCTCCAAATGTTCTCATTAGCCGAAATTCATGGGCGGCTTCTCCGCCCGAAGGCTCCTGCTTCTTCTTCTTCTTCTTCTTCTCTGAAGCTGAGAGAGAGAGAGAGAGAGAGAAAGAGAGAGAAAGAGAGAAAAAGGGCTGAATATATAGGCACGGACCTACAGGCTCGTTCAAGATTGACCCAGCAGTTTTCTAAGGTTAACTTCGATAACTACTACCCTACCTTGATCTAACCGGTAATGGAATGTTAATGGCAAGCAACTTATTTTCCAAAACCTTACGACTTCCTTCAACCATTTTCTTTTTTTCTTCTTTTTTTCTTTTTCATTCTCTTTCGGATTATTCAGTAATGTAAATTATATATATATATATATACATACATATGATGATGAAAGATTAAAGTATCATAAATCCCGTCGTTATTCGTTATCGTTTTATTTGGGAAGAGTTGATCGGACATGAAAATGTGATTTCGAAGGTAATATCGATTTCAAGTGAAAGAGAAAGACAACAAACACAGATAGCTACTCAAAGAAGAAGAAGAAGAAGAAGGAGTAGAAGAGGTAGAAGCAGAGAAAGAAGAGAAGAGAAACGTTCACCAGAGACATCAAAAGGGAGAAGAAGAGGAAGAGGACTGGTCAGTGGTAACCGTCAGCAGGTAGTCAAACGAGAGACGTAAATACGTCCGCGAGTAAGAGGGAAAAGAGATAAGGAGAGGATGAAGAAGAAATAAGTGGGAAGGAGGAGGGGGAGGAGGGGGAGGATAAGTATGTATATATATAAGTACCTACCATACTTGAACACTAGCAAATCATGCACGCCAGATTGTTGGCAGATCCTGTCAACGAGGACTTACAGTTATGCGACTACGGCCTGGGAGAGCCTGCGAGCCGAAGGAATGCCTTTATATGCAAATAAGCTAAGCGAGAAGGAGAGAGAATGTGTATATGTGTGAGACTAAGTAAGAGAGAGAAAGAGAGAAATGTTCGAAGCTCGAATATACTTGCTAGATAGAAAGAGAAGGAAGAGTTTAGGGATCGATTCGCAGATATGAGTATATATATATGTATATATACGCACACATACACACGTATATATAAATATACGTGCATACATGCATAGATAAACACATACATACAATTGCTCTCTTCGCTAGCCGTTCTTGCTACTGTGCTTCTCTCGTTCGTAAGTTTAAAACTCGCATGTTGATCGTTCATGCCTGCTTCTCTTACTGACTCCTGCCATTATCGCTGCATTCAGATGATGACGGATGAATTATTGATGAGAGAGAGAGAGAAAGAAAGAGAGAGAGAGAGTGGGAGAAGAGAGATCTATAGTTGCGCGTGTCGACGTTCAACGTTGAATCGTAGAAACGGTGCTAATAAAGATATACGAAGATAATTACGACGAATTCGTAATTATATACTCACGAAATATTAATTAATTTAATACGAATTAAAGCATTACTGTAATAAACGTATCCTAATACAAATTACAAAGTATCAAAATCAATTTAGAAAAAAAGAAAATGAATCAAACGTTAAATTTAATCATCATCATCAACGTATAATTGCCAGTATCATCAACCTGCAAGATTCATTTCCTTCCACATATATACATACGTACATGCATACATAAATAATACATCTATCTTTAATTCTCGAAATCAAAGGGGAAACGCAAACGATCCTAGAAGTCTCGTCGCCGGTTAAAAGAAGATGCGTGTTAGCGAGAGAGAAAGAGAGAGAGAGAGAGAGAGAGAGTCGAGTTGAAAAACGCAATGAGAATTGATAATCGTCGGTACGCGGCAAAGTTTAGCGGAACACCGAAGCGTCTCGGTTTGCACGAGCAAAGTAATTATCTTACGTTAGAAGAAAAAAGAAAAAAAACAAAACTAAAAGGTGGAGACTTGGTAAAAGAAGAAGGACGAAGAAGAAGAAGAAGAAGAAGAGGAAGAAACGTGTAGAAAGGGGAACGTGGGGGAAGGAGGAAAGGTGGAAAGGGGGAATGGGAGAGGGTGGTCGCCAGGGAGTCGCGAGTCTGTTAAACGCGTGAACTTTTGCAACGAAGAAACACGAAGGAAGGTGCGAACGAGAGGACTAACCCTACCCCCCCCCTGCCCCACCCTTCTCAACTTCTTTTAGATCCTTCATTCTCTCTCGCATACGTTCTGTTAATTTTTCTTTTTTTTTCTTTTTTTTTTTTTCATCGAACCAATAGGAACGATAAGAAGTCGAGGAGGCACGCATTCGCGTCCCTTTTCTCTGCGAAGAAGAAGAAGAAGAAGAAGAAGAAGAAGAAGAAGAAGAAGAAGAAGAAGAAGAAGAAGAAGAAGAAGAAGAAGAAGAAGAAGAAGAATTATTCGTTCGTCTTCGGTCACGCTCGTTTCCCAGTCATCTAACCGATCTGTCCTAAGTCTAAAGAGAGAGAGAGAGAGAGAGGAGAGAGAGGAGAGAGAGAAAGAGATTTTCTATTTCTCTTACTCTTTTTCTTTATTTTTCTCTTACTCTTTTCCTTTATTTTTCACTCTATCTTTTTCTCGTTTAGGTGCGCGTGATCTCACGCGCGAGCACGATTCACTCCTCTGCATTTCTAGCCGAGCCGCGTGATCGTTTAATTCCCCTCTCCCTCCTTTTTTCTTTTTTCTTTTTTCTCTTTTCTTTACCATCATTTTCTTATGTCTCTCTCTCTCTCTCTTTCTTATTTTCTTCGAACGTTTTACGTGCAAACGTTGACAGAGAATTAAAGAATATTGAAATTGAATGTAAGATAATGATGAATGTGACGTTATTTGTAAGAATTAATTTAATTAATTTAAAATTATAAAACACAATAGTACGACAATGATCGTTTAATAAATTAATAGGATATATATCTATCTAAAAAATAATCTTTTAAGAAAATTAAACTAACGTATAAGAGATCGATAATAGATTTAAACGAAAAGTAGAAAAAGATTGCATTTTCTTCGTTTTTTCTTTTTCTTTTTTTTTTTGAGTATCTTTACTAACATTTTTATAATTTCATTTAATTTCATTTCTTTTTCTTATCATCGTTGTATCACTTTCATCTATTCTCCATCTATCTCTATTGAAATATATTTTAAAAACAAGATAAAAACGATTTCTAGATAAAGATTCGTTTGATATATTGCCTTGGTGCTCTCAAATTAATCTCTTGAGAGGTTAAAGATCTAAGAATGAAGAAAATTAAAAGAGAAAGAGAGAGAAAGAGTCAAAGAGCAAAGTAACATCAATGATCGGTACTACATAGAAACGAATAACGAATAGATTGAGAAGAAGAAGTAGGAGGAGGTGAAGCAGAAGGAGGAAGAGGAGGAGGAGGAGTAGGTAGAGAGAGAAAGAAAGAAAGAAAGAAAGAGAGTAAGAGAGAGAGAGAGAGAGAGAGAGAGGGTAGTGGCACCCTTACCGGGGGAACGTTTCGCGTCTTTTGTAAGGTCTCGATTGTTGGCCCCAAGTAATCCAAGCTGACCCCTTCCGCCTAATCTGTCCGCCCTCTCTTCGAAATGCCATTCGTCCTCGAAGGGATTGACAGTTTAAAATATGTATAATGGATCGACGCGAATCACCCGTATGCTTTATTACTCGACTCTAAGGGGATGGTAAAAGAAGCAAAAAAGATGTCCTAAGAGAGAGAGTGAGAGAAAAGATAAGCAAAGAACGTGAGATGAACGAATGGGGACCAAGAACAGCATCTCTCTCTCTCTCTCTCTTTCTCTCTTTTTCTCTCTGATGTTCGTCCGATCCTTCCTCGAGCTACTACTACTACTACTACTACTATTACTGCTACTGCTACTGCTGCTACTGCTACTGCTGCTGCTACTGCTGCTGTTACTGCTCATCCTCCGAAGCGGATTAAATTGGACGCCCGTGAATTAATCGGCTTCTGTTTGAACGAAATTGGGCGAGCGTTGTTAGGAAACGCGAGCATCAGGGCACCCTGGCGCCATTGTTCTCTCGTGGCTACGGCCCACGAGATCTCTTTCTCTCTCTTTCTTTAGGTCTTTAAATCGCGTTCATATTCTCCTTCTTTCTCTATTTTTTCCCCCCTATGAAAACTGACGTATTCATCGACGAGCACCGATAATCGAGCATTCGCGTGGCAACTATGGGATGCATGGATAGGGATTCACTTTAATCTGAATAAACGAGTATATATGCCCTCGCTGATCATCGCCTTTTGCCCTAACCCATGGATTCGCTTCTATCTTTTTCTATCCCTTTCTCTATCCTTTCTTCGTTTCGAACCGTTCTAGTCATTGCGTTAATTAAATTGTCACGAATTCATTTCAATTGATTACCGACACTTATTTTAATATCACGAATACAATTATTTACATTCGGTATGATTTTCATTTCATAATTAACACTGCGAATTAAATACATTCTTTTTTTGTCAAATATAATATAATAGATGAAAATGATCGCTTTGACTTTTTCATTTACGTTGCAATATCAATCAAAAAAATATTACTACTACTCGACAGATTAAAAACACAATGAGATACTAAATCACGATCTACGATTTATTAATTATCATTGTTATTGTTTTAACTCGGTTTCTGATTTATTCGATGTTTGAGAGAACAAAATATATTATTTTCTTTTTTTATTTACTCGTACGCGATTCACGTTTCTGGTTACAATACAATCATGATTTTAGATCAAATTTGTACCTAGCATATTGCGTGAGACTTCGGCAACCATACGTTAACGTTATCGACAGGCTCAAATCACCTTTAGTCTGGTAACAATGAATTCGTTACACAATATTGCTTAGTTGACCAATGTCGAGTCGTTGTTCTATATGCGATCAACGACGCGTTACAATCGATTATCTTTACACATATACACATACATATTTGAATAATACATATAATAGATAAATGAAACTAATAAATCATTAATTTACTTGTTAAACAACGATTTCAATAATTCAAATCGATAAATCAAAGTTCATTTTAATATACTCTTTGTATTATTTTCGTTTTATTATAATTAATTAATTTATCTTCATTTTAATGTATCCAAGGTACACATACAAAGAAAACTAACATAAATCATTCGACCAAATTTGTTATATCTGTCAACAATGTATCAACATAGATATACGTGTTCGAAGTATTTAAAAAATAAAAAACAAAATATATTTTATTTAATATACTTCGTATACACGAGTATATAAAAATAAGAAAAGATAAGAGTACCATTCTTGCTTACGATTCCGTATTCTTACAATCGAACTCGTCTCACGATTTCTACATCGTTTTCTACAAATAACAGCCAGCTGTATGCAGTAGCTGCAGCAGAAGCAGCAGCAGCAGCATCAACAACAACAACAACATCAACAACATAAACAACAATAGTAGAAGCAGAAACGATGAAAATGGTCGAAGTACCCATTGAGATTTTTTTGTTGTTGTTCCTTTCATTCCTCTACATTTTTATTTCTTTTTTTATTTCCCTCTCTCTCACTCTCTCTCTCTCCGATTTCAGTTAGACGCGTGGGTGTGTGCCACTATCTTATGGCCAACGCGCCGGAGATCGAAGATACATTCCTAATGTTTATGCAATGCCGTTGGCAAGAACGTACCTTTTGCTCCAACAGCGAATGTGTGGATTTTTTTCTTACCGAGCGAACGAATAGGCCACTATACTCGACGATAACCAATCGCCCGTCGTCTCTTCGAAAGACGAAGAAGAACCCAATAACGCATAACTCTGACAGATCAGATAGAACGTGGCTTTCTTCTATTCAAAACACGGATCGAAAAGAAAGAAGAATCTGACTATGGCATGGGAATACTCTTGCTATGTTTTTTTTACATACTGAACGTACCCCGTAAAGATAGGATTAAACTTTACATTTCATTTAACTTTATTACCACTCGAATAAATAAATTTTATCAAATTGTATGATATTTTTGTCGATGCTCGTTTAGAAATTTTTCCCCTCTAAAGATTTTCTCATTTGACTTTTGATTAATTAAATTTAATTTTAACGTCGAATTTGGATGAATTTAAAAAGAAAAAAAAAAGAATAAAATATTCGATCGACGTTTATTTTAACATTTTTAATAATTTATAATGTTTTGAGAATACTTAACTTTAGTATGATACACGAGAAATATGTTCGATGTCTCGGAAATATTTTTCTTTTTCATTCTTTCCACTCGTGAAATGTGATCAGAAAATTATAGGACACCGAGTATATATATGTATCTATATATAGAAAGAATATTGAAATAGATTCACATGTATAAATTTAATATCGAGCAATAGGTTATTCCCAATAGATTCAATTTCATATTCCCTTATAAAATGAAAGTTCAGCCGATATCGAGAATTCGATCGATCGATCGATGAATAGCCATATTTTAATTCTCGAACCGAGTCAACCTTATCGTCAAATATTTTTCTTATACCATCGGATACGCGAACGATCGGAAAAATATTTTCTTTATACGTGTATACGTGTAAAAAAATTTATGTGTAACGCGTAACGTTAATAAATTCTATCCAACCATTATGTCAATTAAATAAAGTCAATCGAAATTATCGAGAAGGAATATTTTCTAACGCGAATATGATTACGCGATAAAGGAATGAAATTAAAAAAAAAAAAAAAAAAAACAAATCCAGAAATTTATATATGATTAGAATTGTTAATTCGTGATCGCATGCACACACGTACTTTCAAATCGAACGTATATATGAATGTATAAACTGAACGATAAACGTTTTGGGCCTCACGGTTCATCGCGTTTCGTGCGAAAAGGCACGGCTCACATCATGCGATATACTGTGAATAAAAAATTCAACTAAACATGCACCATTATTAGAATACCTTGAATTCTACATTGATAAAGTGGACAACTGGCTATTGAATGTTTTCAAATCCGGTCATAGTTTCCTATAGAAATCTATTATAGATAAATGGAATTTATGATAGTTCTAAACAATTGGAACGGGAAAGATATTCTATTGTTCGGTCATAAAACTAATAAATTATTGGTCTAGTATTTGTATCGAAGATATTTTTCTATTATATGCTACTAATTTCATATTATATATATATATATATATATTTCATTGTAAAACTAAATTTGTATCGTAACTATTAAATAATACACACCGATCTATTAATCTAATTAATTTCTAATACAAAAATTTATTATTTCAGAAAGTAATAATTATGCTAATTATTTGGATTATTTATTTATTCGTTCATTTGTAATTTGATTCTAATGATTATTACTTCTAAAAATTTCCTAAACTCGTTATCGATATATTTATCGATATAAAAAAAAAAACTTAAATTGCATAATAGAAAATTGTTCATTTTTTTTTTGAAGCAAGAGAAGAACCAATAGGTCTCCGGTTAATGACTAACGACCGAGAGAAACCCTCGAACCGTTGAACGTAGTTATTGTTGGCTCTAGTAACCAAAGACGAATATATAGGGGTCGATGATTATAACGTTCTCTCATGTTGGTTATATTATATCCAACACTAATTCTAAAACAGTGGTTCTCCGTTCTTTAATAAAACAAATAACAACAAACATAAATCCAATCAGTTAACGTAATTAAAACAAATTATTCCAAATGAACGCGTTAAATCAATCTTTTCGTAATTTTCGAAAAAACAATCGAAGAAAAAGGGTCCCGACCATTTCAAACGAGACTTTCGAAGAAAAAAGAAGTAACTCATTGAATGAAAAAAACCTACGTACGTAGGTACGAGTGGAGGTACTTTTCTAAAAGACTCCCTTGAAAACGTGAAAGCTAAAAATAACAGAACGATTAGAAGCAGAGTTGGAAAAAGAAATATTTAGAATCTGAGAGAGAAGACTTAAGAGAAATGAGGGTGAGAAAAAAAGTATGTTCTATTTCTTTCCTACGATTGAAAGCACTGTTTCCTTGTTCTTCTTTCCTTTTTTTTATTTTTTCTATCCATTTTCTTCTATCAACCCATTAAAAAAAAAAAAGAAAAAAGAAAATCCTGACGCAAATGCAAAACAATGGAAATTAATGTTACAAAAAACAAAGAAATAAAATAAAATAAAATAAAATAAAATAAAATAAAAGACCTACAATCTAAAAAAAAAAAAAAAAAACGTAAATTTATATAAAAAACATTCTAACGAAGATTTGATTAGAACGTAAGACGTGAGAGCCTTCGTCGTAAGGAAAAGCATGGAGAAGGTCTTTAACGATGTAGACGCGTGCATGATGCGGATAGTTGTGCTCGTTAGAGGTCAGGTGGGGGTGAGTTAACGGATTAATAACGCCTGGCACGAGCCTAATCAGCCGGTGTAGAATTTACAACATACACGGTTGGTGCTAGGTGCCTGCCATACACCGTTTCTCTTCTCTTTCTTCATCCTCTCTCTCGTTTACACTGAACCCGTAGAGAAAGAGGGACAGAGAGAGAAAGAGAAAGAGGAACCCCATAGATCCCATAACAATATCATATTCGCCAGTTGTATGTATACTGGTACGGTCAACGTTCCTCCCCTTCCACCCTAAGTTATTAACCTCTAAGGTTACCACACTACCCTCGCATTGTCGACATAAGCCGTACTTAATTACTAGAAAAGCTTAACCCCTCGGCTTTAAGTCCCGTACACAATGTCAAGCTTTATGGCTGACCCGAAACGTGACTCTTTTCGACCATTTCAAATCCTTCCTATTATAATGCATCCTTAACCACTGCTCGTTACCATCTAATAAATGACCACTATTATCCTCATTTCTTCATACCATACGCGTTTTATTTTTATATTTGAAGTACCGTTAGCGATCGATAATTATTACAATCAAATTCAATCAATTACTACGTTAGAAATAAATGAATTTTTCTATAATCGTAAAGGGATAATAATGATTGATTCATTAAGAACAATATTTGTCTTTATTAAATAACACCCCACCCAGCAAAATCAAATAATAATTTATTCAATTAATATTTATAATAGCATTTATATTTTGCAGTCACGATAGAAAATAACAAAAACAGAATGAAAAAAGAATTAAAATATAAGTACAAATATATTTTAACTACAGCGGTGGAAATGATAAGCAAAAATATAGAGTCAAATTTGAAAAAAATAATGGTACATTACAACAAATATAAAAAAAAAAAAAAAAGAAAAAACCAAAAATTCATTACACGCGTATAAAAAGTGTTTAAGGATGCATATGAATTTAGTAAGAATTCATTGGAAAATAGCATAATCGTCGTAGAAGACGCACAGGTTCGTTGTTAACGAGCCGACAAAGTGCAAAGGAGAGGAAGGGTTGGAAAAAGGGATTGGCGATAAGACGCGTGTTTACCGTAGCACGAGTTTTACATCGTCGAAGGTTTTCGTAGGGCGTAGACGGAACGCTGAGAGAAATAGCAAAAGAGAGAAAACGAGAGAAAGGGAAAGAGAAAGAGAAGGGGAGAAGGAAAGAGAGAGAGAGAGAAAGAGAGGGAGAGAGGGAGAGATCTCGGCAACTGCGCAACGCTGTTGAGTGCAATAAAGATAGCCGTTTAGCTTGCAGTAGCGCGAAAGTCAGGCCCTGGCGAAAACTTTAAATTGGAAAAGTTTTGGCCGTGCGTCTCCGAGCGTAGGCGCCGCTAGCACTCGAGTAAAATTCGAAGCTGGATAAAGGTGCAGGATGTTCAAAAATAAGCGCTCCTTTCGATCATTCTCTCATTGAACGAAACGCAGTACCCGTTCCTACCTTCGCTATCCATATTACTACTTTTTTTTTTCACCACAACTAAACTTTACTTTCCTAAAGAAAATAATTAACGAAATCAAATACCTTTTGTTATGTATGAATAATTTCAAGAGGAAAATAAATGTATATATATATAAAAGTCTAGAACGAATCCTTTCATTAGGTTAACTGTTCTAATTAACGAAACGGACTTTGAGGAATCAATTAACTACTGAAATATATCCGTCGCGAATAGGTTCGTCTTTCTGTATTTTTATTTAAATTATATTATATTATATATATTACAATTTACGATTGATAAACTAATAAAGAAGCAACGCATGTGAAATAATTTTGATATACATTCTTGGCACGAAATCGATCAAAAGGAATGCTTGTTTTCACCACACTAATGCGTGGAAAACACGAAGAATAAAAGAAAGTACATTAATTAATTGCCCTGTTATTAAGAAAATTTAATCGATGAGACAAGAAAACCTATCCTCAACTAATAAAACATACAATTTTCATGAGTAACTCCTATAAAGGAATTACTCATATGTGCTCGTTGATAATTTATTTAATTAATTACAATCAATAGCTAGTGCCGATTCGGACCTTTCATCCTCGGCATGATTGAGCACCACAGGGATTTTAAATTTTAACTCACGACATAAGAAGTTCTACGATGGCTCCAATACACTCCAACTTCGTAGCTACTAAGCAGTCTAACGAACGAAAAGGTCCTCCGTTGGATGTTGAAGAAGATCCATCGAAGATCCATGGAAGAATTCATTCCACTTCTTTGAAAAGGTAGAAAATCCATCGTCATATCTGTAACATAAAATAAAACAAGACAATAAGTTATCTGCAATATAATCCTTAAATCATATGAAATAAAATCGAATGAAATGTAAATAAAAATGAATACTTACAATGCATTCTAATGGGATGCAGCTCAATGGCACCCTGATGATGCATCTCGCGTGAATCTAATAACGCGGTATAAACGAAAATAAGAAACTAGATGAATTTCTTATCGCGTAATCCGAAATTTCATTATACGGCGAACAACACTGACTCTAATTCGCGTTTTGATTTTAATTTGTTATACACCCGATCACTGATTCTACACAATTAATTCAAAGACTGTTTTGCACGCAGTCAACTGCAACAAATTAATTTTACACTTTTTCAAAACTTTCAATCTTTATTGATGCACAGACTCTAACACGCGAACAATCTGTGTGACTGTTTTTTGATAAAAATACAACTTTGATCGTACAAACTCTAATACAATTACTGCTTTGTTCGCAGTCGATTAAATATGAAAAATTTCTAATGCAATCGCGTAACGCGAACGAATTGAAATTAACGAACGAACGTGCTTCTAATCCGTGATTTTATATTATATTTAAACGAGGCAACACTTCCGTACATTGCTTCGCGCACGATTGCAATTAATATCTGAAACAGAAATAAAAAACAATACTATTAATATCATTATTATAATTGAAAACCATTGAAATTCTTGCGCAATTATTTAATACAAAAATATACTTACTTCGAATCTTTCATGATGAATGCAGGATGGGTATCCTACCCTTAGGATGACGATGTGAATAAAATTAAATTAACAAATAAAACCCAAGAAGCTGAAACATACTAAAGATTAGAAAACAATATTTCTTGTAAATCATTTTTGAAGGCAGGATACACATTAAGACAATTTATCATAAAGATTCAATGTTCAATATAAAAAGTATGCAACTATTCTTGTTTGATAGTGCTTACTTTGTACTTCAGTATACAAATTCGAGCAATATAAATTACTTAGGTCTTCCTACTTGTATAAAATTATATAAAATGTATGCAATATTAATAAAAATGTTTAATAAAAATCTTTAAAGTTTTCTAAAGAAGGCAATATCAGTAATAACAATCTCAATGAAAAGTGATCTAATAAATAATCAAATTTGTATACTATCTAATGTTATAATCAACTTCTTAAATCGTTAAATTAATAAAAATTGAGATTAGAAATAAAATTATTCAATACTTTTATACGTTACTTTCTTTGTTCCTAACGCGTCGGAGGCAGGAAGAGGAATGATCTAATGTAGTTTACCTCTTGGTAGTGTTGAATGTTCGACTGTTTTTCGTTTTGTTCTCGGCTCAAGACTTTCCTGAAAATATAAACACACTCTCATTATTACCTGTAGGTCGAATGTTTTGATTGTTTTTCTTTTCTATCACTCTCTCTCACTCTTTCTCTCATTCATAACGTATCTATTACGCATTTCTCTGTTATAAAAGAAAAGAAATAGACTTACCTCGCGTATATATAGGAAAGATTAAGAAATTGACATGATTTTAAGGTTATGTATATGTATTGGTGCTGTATTGTTTTAATGCTCGATAACCTATAAAAAATAAAAAGTAACATTCCATTAGTATAATATAAAGAAAATTAAAAATCGAAAATGGAATTTAATATGAAATAAATAATGAATTTTGAAGATATGATGATTCATTAGAGCATCATTAGAAGTGGTTGATGATTCATTAGAGCATCATTAGAAGTGGTTGTAAGTATTGATACCGTGGAAATAACCACATCGGTTGGATTTGGCGACAGATTGGGAGATACCGATGTTATTTTCGCGGATATCTTTCGAAATTCTTAATATTTCATTTTGAAAACACTCACGCAAAAAAATCTTGCTTGTAGCTATCGTTTAATATATAATAGAAGGTTGTACGTTAAAAATATTTGTTAATTACCTGAGATCAACGGGACGTCGAAATATCCATGCGATCTCCACGACGCTCGAAGAGAAAAGAACGCTGACGTTTCAGACGTAAAGTGACCAATTAGAAATTCATATATTTCACGCACACAAGCTTGCCCCCGTCACACGTACTTGCTGTAGCTCGGCTTTCTTCATAACCACTCTAGCCAAGCTTGATATGATAATTTATTTATTAAATAAATTAAAAATTTACTCTATTTTTCTATTAGATGTACACGTTTCTTATTAATATTTAAAAAAAATAAATAGAATAAAGATAATATACACTTACGTGTATAACGAGAATATTAATTGTTTTTTGATTTTTTTATATTATACTAATGGAATGTTACTTTTTATTTTTTATAGATTATCGAGCATTAAAACAGTACAGCACCAATACATATACATAACCTTAAAATCATGTCAATTTCTTAATCTTTCCTATATATACGCGAGGTAAGTCTATTTCTTTTCTTTTATAACAGAGAAATGCGTAATAGATACGTTATGAATGAGAGAAAGAGTGAGAGAGAGTGATAGAAAAGAAAAACAATCAAAACATTCGACCTACAGGTAATAATGAGAGTGTGTTTATATTTTCAGGAAAGTCTTGAGCCGAGAACAAAACGAAAAACAGTCGAACATTCAACACTACCAAGAGGTAAACTACATTAGATCATTCCTCTTCCTGCCTCCGACGCGTTAGGAACAAAGAAAGTAACGTATAAAAGTATTGAATAATTTTATTTCTAATCTCAATTTTATTAATTTAACGATTTAAGAAGTTGATTATAACATTAGATAGTATACAAATTTGATTATTTATTAGATCACTTTTCATTGAGATTGTTATTACTGATATTGCCTTCGTTAGAAAACTTTAAAGATTTTTATTAAACATTTTTATTAATATTGCATACATTTTATATAATTTTATACAAGTAGGAAGACCTAAGTAATTGATATTGCTCGAGTTTGTATACTCAAATTACACAAAGTACAAAGCAAGCACTATCATACAAAAATAGTTGCATACTTTTTATATTGAACATTGAATCTTTATGATAAATTGTCTTAATGTGTATCCTGCCTTCAAAAATGATTTACAAGAAATATTGTTTTCTAATCTTTAGTATGTTTCAGCTTCTTGGGTTTTATTTGTTAATTTAATTTTATTCACATCGTCATCCTAAGGGTAGGATACCCATCCTGCATTCATCATGAAAGATTCGAAGTAAGTATATTTTTGTATTAAATAATTGCGCAAGAATTTCAATGGTTTTCAATTATAATAATGATATTAATAGTGTTGTTTTTTATTTCTGTTTCAGATATTAATTGCAATCGTGCGCGAAGCAATGTACGGAAGTGTTGCCTCGTTTAAATATAATATAAAATCACGGATTAGAAGCACGTTCGTTCGTTAATTTCAATTCGTTCGCGTTACGCGATTGCATTAGAAATTTTTCATATTTAATCGACTGCGAACAAAGCAGTAATTGTATTAGAGTTTGTACGATCAAAGTTGTATTTTTATCAAAAAACAGTCACACAGATTGTTCGCGTGTTAGAGTCTGTGCATCAATAAAGATTGAAAGTTTTGAAAAAGTGTAAAATTAATTTGTTGCAGTTGACTGCGTGCAAAACAGTCTTTGAATTAATTGTGTAGAATCAGTGATCGGGTGTATAACAAATTAAAATCAAAACGCGAATTAGAGTCAGTGTTGTTCGCCGTATAATGAAATTTCGGATTACGCGATAAGAAATTCATCTAGTTTCTTATTTTCGTTTATACCGCGTTATTAGATTCACGCGAGATGCATCATCAGGGTGCCATTGAGCTGCATCCCATTAGAATGCATTGTAAGTATTCATTTTTATTTACATTTCATTCGATTTTATTTCATATGATTTAAGGATTATATTTCAGATAACTTATTGCTTTGTTTTATTTTATGTTACAGATATGACGATGGATTTTCTACCTTTTCAAAGAAGTGGAATGAATTCTTCCATGGATCTTCGATAGATCTTCTTCAACATCCAACGGAGGACCTTTTCGTTCGTTAGACTGCTATAGTTGTTACGAAGTTGGATTGTGTTGGAGTCATCGTAGAACTTCTTATGTCGTGAGTTAAAATTTAAAATCCCTGTGGTGCTCAATCATGCCGAGGATGAAAGGTCCGAATCGGCACTAGCTACTGATTGTAATTAATTAAATAAATTATCAACGAGCACTCATGTGTAATTCCTTAATAGGAGTTACTCATAAAAATTGTATATTTTATTGTATGTTTTATTAGTTGAGGATAGGTTTTTTTTCTTGTCGCATCGATTAAATTTACTTAATAACAGTGCAATTAATTAATGCACTTTCTTTTACTTTTCGTGTTTTTCTTGCATTAGTGTGGTTAAGTAGAGCATTAATTTAATCGATTTCATGCCAAGAATGTATTTATGCCAATGTAATGCATGCATTTCTTCGTTATTAGTTTATCAATCGTTAATTTCAATATATCGATACAAGGATAATTTAAATAAACTTGCAGAAATACAAACCTATTCGTTTCGAATAGATAGCAGCAGTTAAGTGGTAGCTTAAAACCTACTTCTTTAATTATAACAGCTAACTTAGTTTGCCGTTAGATAATTATCACGTAATTCGGGTGAAAGTATAGGATTTATCGGACGAAGAGTGTATTAACTCTCATAATGTCTACCATATATATACATAAAGAATAGAAACTTATGTGTCATAGAAACAAAGCCGTATTTAAAAAAAGTTTAAAGTATAAATGTGAAAAAATGCGGAACCAAGCAAAACACGAGTAGTTTATCTCTCTCTCTCTCTCTCTCTCTCTCTCTCTTCCTCTCTCTCTTTCTCTTTCTCTTTTATTATTTTTATTCTTTTCTATCTTTTGCAAACAGTTACTTTGAAATATTTCACAACGTTGTCCGTCGAGTAACGCGGACTTCTGTGCTATCAGGTTCTATCGGTTAGGTGAAAGTAATAAACGTAAGTCATACGTTCGGTGATCATAAATACTCGATATTAACGTTGATACGTTGAAATTAGCATAACGGCCGGAGTGCTACCAGTCAACGAAGTCTGCTTGTGGAAACACAGATAGCCTTTGTATGCATTCGTGAAAGAAAAAGAAGGACGGATAGATCGACTGAATAACAGAATAAGAGGAAGAGAGAGAGAGAGAGAGAGATCGTTTATATCATTTCACCGCATCGATCGGAGCGGTGAACGTGTGTATATGACTTCATGATTCTATACGGGTTCGCAAATCAATCGTTATGTCGTTGATACGCGATTCTAAAGCCGGATTCATACTGAATACGACACGTCGAGTGGGGAAAAAATAAATATTCTCTAACCGTGAGAATATACACAATCAGTTAAAAATTATTGAGTTATTCGGAAAGTAATTTCATTATCTATATTTATCGAGATACCTAATCTTAATTTAAATCTCGAAATAATTTTAAAATTTAGCACGAGTGTTATTTCAGGGGTCATTTAGTATGTTCTTGCATTTCGATACCACCCCGAGTAGTTTATTTTTCCTATTTCATCGAAAATGGAAAATCAAAATTAGGATTGTTGTTTTTTTTTATATATTTTTTTCGTAAATTACTTTTCGAAGATGGTAATATTTATTCCGCGTAGAAAATAAATTGCCACTAGTTTTATTCTTTATTGACAAAATTACCAAAAATAAATCGTTCTTATTAGAAAGCAACTAACGATAAAATGGATGAACATTTATAGGAATGTTTATAAAATATTGATAACTTAGCTTCGTCGAAATAACTTGAACCTCTTGAATTCGATACTGCCTGGCGTATTCTTGGCATCCTTAGTAACGACTTTTACAATTTCGTATAAATTATTACTTTTAATATGTATTTATAAAACCTAATTATAAACGCGTTTGAAATAATTTCAAATGAATCTATTTAAAATCTACGTTTTGTACAAATTAATTACTACCGCAATTCAGATTGAACCCAATTATAAATTTTCTGCACGAATACTAACGAACAAAAAAATCGGACAGTGTAATCGTTTGTGCCAATTTTTTTATCATTTCGATAAGATGATCAAATAATTAAGATTATTAGTCTATATTGAAAAAAATTGTCAATCAAACGTTATTAAGTTTCGATTAGATTGAATAGTATATCACAAAATACACGTTACGTTTAGAGTTTTGTAGAACTCTTACACGAATTACACTTCCGATCGTGTTTTCCTCGTCGGATTTGATGATATAAAGTTTCGCGACATGAGCGTGCCCAACGTAATTTGCTTTCGTTTCGAGTAACGTATGTTATGTATAATTAGAACAGTTAATTTGCATAGTCGCCCGACGAGAGATCCGATCTAAGTTAAACCGAGCTCTGCCATGGTTAGACCGTTTCCGTGTTCCACGGATCTTTCAATCATTCGATCTAATGATTTCATTCGTTTCATTTATTAACAATGTATTGGTGTATGCATAGATTTAATAAATCAAAGATAATGTCATATAGTCAAGTAAATTATTATTCCAAAGAATTCATTAATATATACGTATATATATATATATATCTTTTTTTTTTTGTTTTGTTTAAATATTATTATTCTTATTAAACGAAATCTATTTTTTTTTTCTTCGCTATCGAACAAAATTCGATATCTAAAAGAAAAAGAAACGAATTAAATCTAAGAATAAATAAATAAATAAAAATGACAAAAAAAAGAAGAAAGGGGGGGGGGAGAACAAGCAAATGACTGGAATGAATTCTCGGAGAAGGAGAATTCCAAGTAAATTCCCTCGAGGCAGATATTAATACAATATTTCTTATGCCGAACGATAAGCGTCCATTAGAGGAAGGTTTCCTCGTGTAAAACTAAAGTGCATCGTTGACTAATATGGCGCAACTAAACCGGCTGGCTTCGTCGATTAAAGTCATCGACGGCACTGCACGTAGGTACTTACGATACATTCATACATTCATACATATACACATACATAGGATATATTCATAGATATGTGTATACTTACTTGACTAGCACGATCTTCGCTTAACGTTATGAAATCAGTTGTACGATGATGAATGTGTTTTCCTTAGAAAGAATCGATGTTTATGATGAAGATAAAATTACGATGGCATATGAATTGCTAATATCATACGATCTCGTCTATTCCATGAAATTAACAAACATCTACCAGTTACGTAGTATTCTCGAGAAGGTAATTGATAATTAATTTATTAAACGATCAATAATAAACCTTCCGCTTAATCATTTAAAAGTAAGATAGATAATATTAATCATTTAAATGGTACCATCTATTAATAATAATAATAATAATAATAATAATAATAATAATAATAATAATAATAATAATAAAAATAACGAGAAGAAAAAGAGTAACGAGAATTGAAAGACGTAGATAGATAAATTATTAACAATTATTATATAAAACTTAAAGACGCTAATTCAATTTACGATTATTTTATAAAAATTATTTAGTTCGTCGGTATTTAAATTACATATCCACGAGATTTATAATTAACTGATCGATTCGTTCCAAAGAGAAAGATAAGTATCTATACGTCTGGTGTATTTCCGCTGATAATTTCATAACTCGATGTTTATGGTATGAATGCGCATGTAGGTATCTATCTATCTATGTGTGTATGAATTTATCGACAAAGTACAAGACGCATTATCGTTCTCTCATCGAGATCCATAAATCCTCCGAGCATCGCATTTTCACATAAATTATGGAAATGTCACTACCGTTAGCGCTAATATAAATCAAAGAAACTGTCTACGTTAAAAAACACAATGCAAGGGAACGTAATATGTGCGTGTATATAATTATACATATTTACTTGCGTATTAGTGTAAATCAAAGCGCAAAAGCCGCTCTCTCTCTCTGTCTATCTTTTTATGTTTCTTTTTTGTCTCTCTCTCTCTCTCTCTCTTTCTGTGTTTCCACGATTATTTGCGCAATCGATCCCTACGATATGATACAATCTCAACTCGGAGAGGTCACTTGTAAGAATTCGAGTTCCTTACGTTGCTATCGCGATCGTCGTATCTCTCTCCTTTAACGATAATAAATTTATTGAAAGGTGACCTCTAACTATTGAGCTCAATAATTATTGTCACGGATACGTCGAATCGGGGTAACGGAATAATTTATTCCAGTTTTTTTTTTTTTTTAAAACGTACGTAAAAATGCAAATATGTATGAGTTATTAATGAGAAAATTTTCTTACATAGGATAAAACGTATTTGCAAATTGATGATTTTCTTTGATGTATTCCGAGTAATTGATTGATATATTATCGAATAAGGATTGGACGATTTGGTGATACCTAAATATGGTCATAATTATTATTATTTTTACTATGATCGAAACAGCAATTACGTGTATATACGAGTTTATACTTAATAAGAAGAATCGATAATTTGTAATTTATTCGCTCGATTTTATTTTATCCTTAGAGAAGTTTCCATTGTAAAGAAAAAAAGAAAAAAAGAAAAAAAGAAAAATAACAATCCGAGTTATACGGAGTCGATCGGTAAAATATCGCGTACATCGAAGAGGAGATTAATTCAACAACGAGATTGTTGTTGACTCACGTGCGAGCGAGGAAAACAACGCGTTATTAATGCTAATGATAATTAAAATTTGAATCATGATCAATCGTAATGTATTATAAAAAATTCTCTTAGGAGGAATTATTTTTTCCCGCATAAATAAATATGTTTATCTAAATGGAATAATAACATTTCGAGGACGTAATTCCATTAAAATTCTGAACAATTATTATATACATTGTATTTAAACTCTTAAGGATTCTCGAAAATTCAATCCCAATTAGATTATTTCTTTTTCTACGAATTGAAACGAATCGATCGTGTTTATAAAATTAATTACAATGGGCTAGTGGAAATTCTTAAAAATATTCTTAAGAAAATTCCATTAAAATTCGCTGCGATGTTTTTATTTATCGTTGGAAATGGAATACTTACAAAAATTCCATCTAAGCTCGGATTCTCTTCTATAGTTTGGTTGAAACGAAACGAAACGAAACGAAACGAAACGAAACGATGGAATGGATCGATTATGTTTACAAATACATTTCTCATAGAAATATATCCGGTGGGCGAATTGAAATGCTTAAAAATACACTTAAGAATTGAACTGAATGTTGACTAGAGTCTACACGGTGGTTGCAGTCTGGATGAGGGCGTTCTAAGAGGGAAGTTAGTCCTTAATTTATTCGTCCACTCTTGTCGACCGGTGGACTGATGCAACGGCAATGCAATTATTATCAGCTTATTATTATATAATTGGGAGACTGCAGTTAATGAGACCTCTTGAGACAGCCGGGCAACCGAGTCGAGCATTGAAGAATCATCCATTTTATTTGCCAAAGCTTTAATTGACGGGAACTAGCTGGAATTACAGCAACGTTCAGGATGCAACGTGACGAACAACCACCACTGTTGTTATACACAGAACGAATTCGTAGGGAATAAATTCCCCTGGACTCTTTTAAAGGATATCCTTTCGAACGAATTACTTACGATGGTTTGCTTTAAATTAAACAAAAAAAGAAATAAGAAAAAAAAAAGAAATCTAAGCGTTGGAGGGAGGAGGACGGTGGGGTGGGGGAAAAATTTCATCTACTTGCTATCTCGAAACGAGTCGTTTTATGGATAAAAAATGTACGTAAGAGTCTGAGGTGTTGCTTCATAAGTAGGAAAAAAGGAAAAAAAAAAGAAATAAGTACGAAGTCAACTAAGAGGTCTCTCTCTCTCTCTCTCTTTCTGTATATCCCCTTCGTTTGAACTCACAGTAAAGATGGAATCGTGTCTTGCATAGCTTCATACCTCGAATAGAAGAGGAAAAAAAAACGTGTTTCGTGAGAGGGGAGGAGCGAAAAAAAACCGAGAGATAGAGAGATGACGGGGGGATGGGAGGGGAAAGGGAAAGGGGAAAAATCTTCTTTCCAGTGCAATAAAAGCGTACATTTGTTAGTAACAAAATAGCAGCCGGTGGTCAGGTGCGAGCGGGTGCTTAGTATAAGCAAAAACCCATAAGAAATTCCGTTTCTAAAGCCCAATTACTCGTGTCATTACACTTCTGGATTCCAGAGACAAGTGCGAGGTAAGAGTTGCTACCGGCCGGTAACTCTCGTCCGTACTTCGTTTCTTTTAACGAGACGAGAGGAGGACGTATCTGCTTATGTAGAAGCGGTTTTCAAATCTGGTTAAGCCTGAAACGCGATTTTGTAATCCATAAACGTCTCTCATATGGCGCGTGCTCTAATTCCATTTATGGTGATAAACTGCAACTGCCCTTGCAGGTGATGCCTGGCTACCGTAAAACCGCGTACATACAACAGTTGCGACAGCTAACGTTTAATGCGTTTCACTAGATTTTCTACATTTCCTCAAAATTTCTTATTAAAATTAATTGTCGTTTATGTAATATATATTACAAGTTTACAAGTAATTAGCAAATGATTAAAGTATACAAATAGTTATTATATATTTAGATTCATATAAATATATAATAAATATATAATAAATTAAATAAATTAAATTAAATATATATATACATATGCATAAATGTATGCATTTATAATTCTTATTATTGCTCTCCTTTCTTATGGATTTGTGAGAGAATATATTTATAATTATAATATATATATATATATAACATTAAAATTCAAATAACAATTATATAAAAATACAATCATCAAAAAACTTAGTAAAGATATTTATTTAATTAATAATAATTAATCGACCACATTAACTAACCATCGGAAAATTACTTTGCATTTTCTTTTTTTTCCAACGAAAAAGATAGAACGATGTATTATACATTAAAAACAAAAAAAAAACAAAGGTAAGATTTGACAAAAAATAATTATACGAGACAATCGTCTTCATAAAGAGACAAAGAAGAAGAAGAAGAAGAAGAGGGTTTAGGGATAAAAGAGAAGGTTGTTCTGGCACGTGAAAATCTTTAATTCGTGGTAGAAAGGGTTAATGAGCGAAGGAAAGGTAGTCGCGTAAAGATACACGTACGCGTTCTCGTCGTCGGTAGGTCCTTCTGTCTTTCTCCCTTTCTCTCTGTTTCCTGTAGGAGAAAGAGAAGGATAGTCTCTGAGAGTCGAGTTAGGTCGGGTTAGGTATATTGCTGAATTGAGGAAGGCGGTCTTACAAAGCGCCCCGTAAATCCGCGCCAGGTTCGACACCCGACATTCTCTCCGTTTTATTTCTCTCTCTCTTTCTTTCTTTCTTCTTTCTTCGTTCTCCCTCATCCACTGGACCCTACGCTCTCTTTCTTTCTCTCTTTCTCTCTATCTCACTGTTTCTGTTTTCAAGACACTACTACAATCCGCGTGGAGTACGTTTTAAAGCATTAAAAATAATAGGAGGTGGGACAGCAGGCGACTTTTGCTTTTCGGGATTGGGGAACGAAGATATGCTGGGAGCACTGGAAACACGAACAACAACAACAACAACACACAAACATAAAACCCGGGATCGCGAAATTCCGCGAGAACCTTTCATCCCGTTCTTACCCTGAGAATCTCCCAACTCTTGATTTATTATTATTATTATTATTATTATTATTATTATTATTATTATTCGAGTATCACGTTTATTTAACTTCAATCGATAAATAGAGAACTTCGAACAATCCTAATGAATCTTGTTTTTTTGTTCTTAACTAATACTAATTGTAAGAGTAAGTAACAATTATACGATCGACGAGGTGCACCAACGTTGCACGGATTTAGCCGAGGAAAGTTTCACGTCTTTCCTTTATCTAGCCGAGCCACGCTCCTACGGTCTGAAATAGCGCAAGTTCATTCCTCTAGGTCAGCTCTATGAAGGAACTTGGCAGAAAGCCATATTGGGTGATAACGCGCCGAGTACAATGAGAACTTCAGGAATTGCTACTAACGCTCGTCTACTGTCGCACTAAAGAATTGTCTTTCTCTCTCTCCCTCTCTCTCTCTTATTCTATCTTACTATGCCATTATCTTTATCTACTATGTAATTTTCTATGGCTCTTATATGTTATGTTCAAATATATGTTGCTCGTTTACTGCCAATTGTTATATCTAGTCACCCTAATAGTTATTTGCTTTTATTTTTTTCTATTAAATTAAACATATATTATTTGTTCCTTTGGTTAAATGTTTATTCATTGACAAAATATTTGACACGTTTTTAAGGATTGATCTAATATTTTCAAATCTGACTGTATTTTATAACGAACGATATTTTATTCTTTCTTATTTCTCTCTCTCTCTCTCTCTCTCTCTTGCTCTCCCCTCTATTTTTTTTTCTTTTTCTCACTTACAGACATTTGTCTTAGCAACACCAAATATAAATCTCGAATTTATCATCATCGTTTTATAACTCTGGGTCTCACCACCCGTTCCCACCTGGAATATTTCCTTCTCACCCATTCTCCTTCTTCTCTCTCTCTCTCTCTCTCTCTCTCCTTGGCTACCTATTGAAGAAAGCATTAAAACGTTCATCTTTTTACGGCCATTATACGGCATATAGGTTGTAGTAGTAGACGACTCCCCCTGTAAAAGCGAACGTCGCCATTATAAACATATACAAATTCGTCAGATGCCGTAGGAAACAATGGGCCGTTTAGCACCCAAGATATATATCATCGTGCTCGATTCGGCATCGAAAGTAGGGGTAAAAGCTTAAGGATTTTATATGTGTTCACCGCTTTCGATCTTCGCACGTGCATCAATTCTAAGCAAAACAAAACAAAAATTAAAAAAAGAAAAACAAGAACAGAAAAGAAAAGAAAAGGAAAACATTTTTCGCAATTCGCATTTCATATAATGAACGATCGGAATAGAATAAATGAAAAATCGGTAAAAAGCTGAATTCAATAAACGAGTAGCGTTGATTAAGATTTATCAAAGACGACAAATTCAATTGATCTTTACGATAAATAAACCAGCCAAATAATTTGATCGATTAAAGGAAAATATTTAAAATTTAAACAGGTAAACAACGCCGAAAGCATTCTATTCACTTCTTTGTATCAAACGTTAAAATCCTATGGTATTCGAGAATAAATAGATTCTTTCCTCACTCTATTAAATAGAATAAAAATAAGGAATAAACCGTGAATATCATCGCGATGACTATACTCTCGGCAGCTAATATGTCATCCCTCTGGTTCGTAGTCGGATCTGTGACTTTTAAAAAGAATAACCATTCGAGACAGTTGAAAAAAAAAAGAGAGAGAGAGAAAGAAGAAACGGAAAGAAAATAGAAGAGAAACAACACGAAAATAAGAATAAGGAATAAGAGTAAGAGTAAGAGAGATGGAAGGGAGGAAAGGTAAGGGCAAAGACGGATCGAGAAAGGGAAATAAAGGTGAGATAAGGAGGAAAAAGAGATTTGGAGTGGGGAAGAAGAGTAAGAAAGAAAGAAAGAAAGAAAGAAAGAAAGAGAAAGAGTCGGGTAAACTGGGCTGTCGTTGGATTGGCCGCGAGCGAAGGATCGGGGATACAAATGGGCAAAACACCGCTCTGTACGGATGCCGCAGGGCCGGTTGCAGGTGGCGCGGCCGCCGATAAATATGTCACCGGGCAACACCACGGTGTGGCAGACTACGGCGAGCCGCGCCACTGCATACCACGCCACCACCACCACCACCATCACCACCTCCTTCACAACCACCTCCTCTTCTTGGTCAGTATCTCCTCCCCGTCTCTCCTCGACCTTGCTCGTCCTCTCTTTTTTACCACCGATCCCGTTCTCTCTCTCTCTCTCTCTCTCTCTCTCTCTCTCTCTCTCTCGATCAACGACGATTCCTTCTCGCTCCTTTTTCGAGACACCGTTCTCATCCTCATCCTCTTCTTCTTCTTCTTCTTCTTTGGGGCCCTACGAGAACCTTTTATACATTTGAATATTATGGAAATGCCGAGAGCAACGAGGACGTAGATATTCGTATTGCAAGAAAGAAAGAGAGAAAGAGAAAGAGGGTTGGTTGGTGGGTATCGGATGGCAACGGACGGACCTCGCGAGAAATTCAGGAGCCAGCAAGGAATTGCTCGAAAGAAGCTGCTGCTGTTGCTGCTGCTGCTGCTGCAGCAGCTGGACCAAGATGTCTCTCCGGATACATGCCACTGAGAGAATTGCAATCCGTGAGAAAATAAAAGAGAAAGAAAGAGAGAGAGAGAGAGATAAATTCAAGTACAGACATATTTCTCTCTCTTCGACTATTCTAGTTAAACATTATTTATTCGTTCGTTTATATAAATCGAATAGGTACTATTTAAACTGTCGAGAATGATATAATACCGGTCGTCCTCGTCTCCATGGTAAATTAAAATAGTTTGAAATGATCGTCTAACTAACCATAATTGGTTTAACTAATAGTAAAATTATAGGAAAAACCTTTTAGCATCGTCTTAGATAGTCGCGTTGGTACGCGTACGTACAATTATGCGACTTCTTTCGAAGACTGTCCCGTCTATCCATCCATCCGTTAGTTCGTTTATTCGTTTATTCGTTCGTTCGTTCGTTCGTTCGTCCTTCCTCCTGTCCAAAAGCAGAAGGTAAATTACGGAGGCGAGATATTCTTCGAGAGATATAAAGCCCGTTCGGCCTTTTTTCACTTTGGAAGACGATGGAGACAAAGAGACAGAATTCGAATATCCTTCGAGGGGAAAAAGAGACAAAAAGGGGAAAAAAAAGATAGAAAGAAAGAAAGAAAGAAAGAAAGAGGAATATATATATATATATATACATGCACGCACAAATATCCTATTTATGTACACATACACATACACACACACACATATATATTTTATATTTGGATATAAAATATCAAATGGGGGGGATGTAAGCATGCGGTCTTTTGTTTATCTACCGACGCATCTATCATATCTCCTAATGAGGACGAACTCTGGCATTCGAAAATGGTATCCAGAAGCGCGTTATTATATGCCACTCAACGAGAGGAATCAACAAGGAGAATCAACCAACCCGACCCTCGCCATTTTTCGTGGAGAATCCGTGTAGAATGGCCCATGCCTTGAAAAAGAAAGAAATGCACTCTTTCTCTCTCTCTCTCTTTTTCTCTCTTTTTATCTTCTTTCTATCTTCTTTCTATCTATCATTTTCTATCTCGTTCTCTCTTATTCTATACCTGGTCGATCGTACGGTGCAACAGGTGAGAGATTCGGCCGGCTTCCTTCGAACCGGGGAGGTTCGCCGCGAAAAGTGTCACCCTGGGCGACGATTATTTTTATCCGTACCTATCCTCCCTTCCGGATTTTCTGACGATCTATTCTAATCTTTCGAATTCCTAGGAGTTTTGATAGAAATGCAGATATATATTTAATTATGTTTTTTTTTTTATAAATATATATATTTTTGATTAACACATTCTGCATCTAATAGGTCACGCATCCGATTCTGAACGTTTCCATTGATCATCTAAAATTTGTTTCTATTTTGTATACAAACTCATATTGCTTAAACAAACAAAAAGTCAATCGAAAAGTTAATTTGCAATGAACGTTTTTTTTTATTAATATTTATTTCCTAATAAAATTCGATATTTTTAAAAATATAATTTTGTTCTCTACGTTTCTCGTTATCTATGTACACGTTAAACCAACTAACGCGCGTAACACTTTTCGTAGGTGAACGCGAATGAAGAAGGAAGTTATCGCAACGTGAACGGTGAACGGATTTGTTTCGCGATGTCCAAAGATTGAATAATTGCGTTCTTCATTTTTTTCTTTTTTATTTTAACTTCAATTCTAAGAGAAACGAGTTAGAGTAATACCGATTGAATAAATAGGCAAATTAAAAGCGAACGAACGTTTCACTCTTTTGCATATCGCAACGTGAATGGCAATTCAACGGAACGAACAGATATATTAATCAGCGTGAAAAATTTCGAAATTTCACTGAACTCAAGTTAACGGCGTAGTTTAGTTGTCTCGCGTGATGATTCGAGGAAACGTATTAGGCTATATATATAAATATACACGTTAGGTTCGTTCGTGATCGTCGAATATGATAAGGAAATCCGAGCGACGGCAATCTGTAAATTGTGCAATATTTGAAGAGCCTCGACCGATGCCAACTGATTTCACAGGATAAGCATCGGATTTCCGCTTTTCGCGGATAGGGGATTCATTTGCATCGAGAGCAAGCAATAACGCAATCGCGGTTGAAATTCTTTGCCGTGGCATGGCAGCAGAGCTTGGAAATCGACGCGTTGACTGGTTCGCTTTAGAAACCAAAAACTCAAACCGCTTGATTCCTACTTTATACCTACTCGAAATGTCGACGAATTATCTCTATTTCTGTCTCTCTCTATCTCTGTCCCTTTCATTCGGTATTCGAAAGATAATTCTCGTTTGTATAAATGTTCGGTCCTTTAGAAACGGGTCCTCTGGTATATATCTGCATATAGAACGTTAATGGTACGTTTGAATGAAGAAGAAGAGAAAACATGGGAAAGAAATATCACCAAAGGGACAACGAGAAATCGCGTGGACGTATAGGTATAGGGGTTAGAACTAACTATACCTACGTATAAAACATATATACACACGTACACGGGATACGTGCATCGACGTTTGTCTGTGGGATAGGAAAGTGCGGGAAATTGAAATACACGAAACGTCAAAGAGCAACGGGGGATACTCAGGACGGTGTTGAATCGACGCGCCGTCGAGAAACGAAAGCAAGCGAAGGGAGCTGCTGCTAGAACTAGCAAGCTAGCAAGCAAGCAAGCAAGCAAGCAAGCAAGCAAGCAAGCAGCATCAGCATCAGCAGCAACAGCAGCAGCAGCAGCAGCAAGCAAGCAAGCAAGCAAGCGCCAGGGAGAACGGTGGTGTAACGTTCATTCGTTCGGTTGGTAGGTAGATAGGTAGGTAGGTAGGTAGGTGGGTAGGTAGGTATGGGCCTTTGGTTCCCGTTCGGTCGTTGTTTTCACTCTGTTATGCAGCAACCGAAGCACACCGTTGCACCGTTGAGTGTGGTCGGTTTATACACTAGACGCTCCCACACTACGTTATATGTTCACACGAATGCTCCAGGCTACTAGCTCGAACACGCGAGTCGACCCCGGTAGCAGCTCTATACCTCGACCACGTAGATGGACTACCAACTTTCTCTGTCTATGTATGTCTCTGTGTGATTGTGGTTGTGTATACGAGAGAGAGAGAGAGAGAGAGAGATGGAACGAGCCGGTTGGTCCAAGTCCTGGCGAGAGAGCAGGCTGGACCAGCGCGATTCGACGTGGAGATGATTGTAGTTGCAAATGGGCAGTTTGCATCAAGAAGCGACTCGCTCTGCACCCACCCTCTCTCTCTCTCTCTCTCTCTGGTTCATTCTCGCACACAATGTATTCGTTCTCTCTCCGTCTCTATCTCCGTCGACAGGACATGCACGTCCAATGCAAACAAAGTTGACCCAAACGTTCCGCTACCCTCGAACACCCCGCTCGCGTATTCTCTCTCTCTCTCTCTCTCTCTCTCTTTATCTCTTTCTCTCTGTTCCTTCTGCAGCTCTGGACTCTCTATGGAACTCCGGTCGGTAGCCAGGGCGAGTACACACACCGGGCCAAAGTATACAAATAGCCATCTTTGACGTGCCGGAAGCACCGTGCTTCTCGCCCACCTTACTCCCGTCGACGCATCACCAATGGATGGATGTATCGTTTGATAGAATCTTCATGCTCGTAGAAAAAAACAAAAATTCTTTACCCCTTTTCCTACTCCTGTCATTTCTATCAATCGTTTTATCCCGTATAAACAGGAATTCTACGTTTTATATATTCGATTGAGAATGAATATATAAAAGAGAGTCACGTAAGAGATAGTAGGACAATAAAAATTAACGAATCACGGATAAAGTAAAGAAATGTATAAGTGTATGGGTATATCCTTCCGTACGATCGAGTAAAAAGGGGGTAAAGAAGGTAACACGCAAACGGGGCTTGGGGAAAAAAGAAATGCCGAAACGGGAGAAGAGAAAAAGAAAGAAAGGAAGAGAGAGAGAGAGAGAAATAGATAGAAAAGACGAGTAGTAATAGTAGTAGTAGTAGTAGTAGTAGTACTCCAGTCCGACGCCAAAGTTCAGCAAGTCTGATATTTACTTTGGAAGGTCGGTAGCTGCTTCGGTTGGCAAGCAGGCCGCTGGGTGCCATGCTCGGAGGAGTCGTTGCCGGATTGGAGTGCGGTGTATAAATAAAGTGAGTTCCAGAGGTATCAAGCTCCCTTTTCCTCGCCTCTACCCATCTCTCTTTCTCTCTCTCTCTCTGTCTCTCTCTTTCTCTTGGGCTCTGTGGCAGTGCACACTCTATCCTATAGGGAGGTGGGAAAACGTGGCCGACGATACAGAGTTTTGGTCAGTTAAACATGCGCATATTGCATGAAACTGGTAGTAGGCGAGGCTCCAGAGCGAGCTCTGTATTAACACCTCCGCCATTCCACAGATCTTCGATGTACAACCGCCTCGGACACGCGCTCTCACTCTCTCTTTCGTTTGCCCTTTCTCTCTTTCTCTCTTTCTCTCGTTCTCCAAAGCACCTTTAGTCTCTTTCTATCTCTATCTATCTCTCACCATCTCTTTCAGAACGTGTGAGAGCACCCACGGCTATCTTCCTCCTCATCCTCCCCCTCATCCTCACCCTCGCCCGTTCTCTGTGTTCTCTCTTTTACACATACAGAAACACACACTTTATTCACATCTCTTCTCTTCTCTTCTCTACTCTTTCGTGCATCGAATAGTTAAACCATTATTTTTGGCCGGCAGTTGGACAAAAGGAATCGCGGCCGTTTGTGCTTTCTGGAGCGTATCTCTCTTTCTCTTTCTCTCTCTCTCTCTCTCTCTTTATTTCTTTTTCTTTTTCTTTTTCTTATTTTTTTTCTCTTTCGGTGTTTCACGTTCTTATGTAGTATATATACATAGTACGTGTCGCGTTTAGACATTCGACATGTCTCGGGAAGAATTTTCGCTAAGCGAGACCAAGTTGCACCAAGTTACGTAGATAATAGTGCACTCCTGTTTTGTATCTTTCGAGGATGAAAATTATTAGAGGATAAAGAAAGAGAGGATATTAGCAGCAATGATTGTTCGTTTCGTTCAAATTTTTCAAAATGTCGCTGATACTCTATAATCGATGACGAATTTTTTCCTCATAACTATCAATGGCAATATCCTTCATCCGGTGTAGTACATTACCTTTTCTATTAATCGTTCAAATTATTTCATTCGAATCTTTTTGATTCGTTCCTTTTTTTCATTATTCCGTCAATTTGGTTGCTTTAGTTTTTCTTTTTTTTTTCTTTTTTTTTTTCACTTATAACCAACGATCGAGTGATACTTGTAGTAACACGAATTCGTAACACGAATGCTTTAATACGTCTCCATGGAAGGGGACTCGTAAAATTCGCGCAACGAGGACTCCGTGAGCGTAGCACGCAAATTTGTAGCCATAACTCTTTTCTCGTCGAATCCGTGAACGGACACGCATGCTCTCTCTCTCTCTCTCTTTTCTCGTTGACTCTTTCTCTCTTTCTCTGTCTCTCTTGGATCGCATACACTGTTGGCTCGAACGATCGTACACTGTTCTCTCTTTCTCTACCTCTCTCTCTCTCTCTCTCTCTCAAACGGTTCGAAACTCGAACGTCCACTGGTAGAAACGTATATACTCGGGCATGCACGCTTACGAACACGGCGTCAGCTCATACCAATTGCAACGACATGCCGCATCATTACGCACCGCTAATTAATTGTGATTTATCGACTTCAAAATGCCCGATCGCGGGACTATCTCCGGAAGACACAATGCCGGGACCATACACAACGATGGCAGAACATCGATTCGAAAATTTCTCTCTCCCAACCTTCACCCCAACCCCAACCCCCCTCCCTCCATTTCTCTTTTTATTTTCCTTTAGTTCCTTTTTCATTCTACATTCTACGCTCGCGATAGGCATCATTCCTCCCCCCCCCGTACGAAGATTCGCGAGAATACTTTCATAGTTCGAATGAATTTAGTTTCCATTCGTACGATTATTATACTACTTTGTCATTTCGTATGATATATTTGATGTAAAATGTCTCGCCAAATGTGTGTAGAAAAAAATAAATACCAAAGAAAAAGATGATCCAACCGGAGAAAAGTGGTGGAGTAGGTAGGTAGTAAAGGTTTCCTTAAAAAAAGCGTTAAGGTTTACGAAACTTTACCTCCCCTTTTATCTCGATCTCTACTTTATTTGTCCTTTCTTTCTCCCTCTTTTTGGAGTATACGAAAGAATGGTTTGACAAAATGCGACAAATATTTTGAGCTGTTCCTGGAACCGTGAATAAACGGTTTAAAGGAGACCGCTTTCTCTCTCTCTCTCTCTCTCTCTTTCTGTCTACATCGGACTGGGCCATTTCGTCCTCGAAGAGGAGAGACGAAGGTTCTTCTCTTATTAGAAGGAAAAACGTAAGAAGGAAGAAGGGCCCACCTTTGTGCCGATCTTTCGTAGTATGCGTTACACTTTACAACGAGTTGTGTGTTGCACGACGACAAAAATTCATGCCTCATGGAATTCGACGAATGACGAGCACGAGAATGGTCGTAATTGCTGATGGTCGTTGTCGCAACGGATCATCTGTCGGCAGCTGCCGAGGATAACGAGAATGAACGCTACGTGCCATATTTTCTTAAATAATAGCCTACCACGAGGAAGGTGGATGAAGAAGATGAAGAAGAAATAGTAGGTAGTAGGATCAGTCGCCATTTTACGCCTCGAATTGCAATTCTCATGGAATAGTAGGCCCACGACTATGATATTCATTCGATAGACATCAATATATATTCTCTCTTTCTCTATTCGCGTCTTTCTCGTTATACCAGACTACAACACGTTTTTATCCCATTCATTCCTCATATTATTATTATATTCCATAAAGAGAGAGAAAAAAAAGATAAGCTTCGGTCAAGCGGCTAACACTTTTCCCATTTCTATACTTAAAACCGTATTCCGGTTTATCCTCGGATTTGGAGTACCGCAAAAGGTCCTGGAAAAAAAAAAAAAAATAAAAAAAAGGAAAAAGGGATTATACATGATTTACTATTTTCGTACAAGTATGACAGAATATGATGAAAAGGACAAGTTTTAAGATCTGTGGACAGTGTTTCTCAACCTTTTGGCTAAAATTTTCAATAATTGATAGCTCGGATGGGGTTTCTGTCAATAATTTACAAAATAATTGATTTCGATACAAATTTTTTATAATGTTGTTATAGATTGAAAATAATATTTCAATTATCTAAGAAATCTAAGAAAATTTTATTATAAATATTTGGAACGTTGTATCACAATCAAAGGAATAAAATGGATTGAATAACGATGCTTTACAAAATACGATAAAATTGGAGAGAAAAAATATTGAACGCGGACGAAAATAGAAATGATTACAAATATATATCCAATGCGTAAATATTTTTCGATTCGTACAATACCAAACACAATAATTACTTCATATCATAAATTTATTTTTCTAACAAGCATTTTTGTATTATAATATTATACCGCAAAAAAAATAATAATTAATAACATAAATCCTATTCTAAATAATAAAAATTCAACTTACCGAATATTAACCCTTTGAACTCGATTTTTTAGAGTCACCTAACACACACACTCACGAGTTGAAAGGGTTAAAGGGTTACTCAATTCAAATTTATACTTTAACCTGGGGGGGAAAAAAGAAAAACAAAATGACCGTCGATGACTGACCCTCGAACAACGAGGAATTCTTTGATGAAAAAAACAACAACAACAAAAAATAGTAAAAATAGATGAGAAACGAGCATGCAGAAGATTTTAAAGGTAAAATAATAATAATAATAAGAAGAGATAGGTCGTCTTAGTTCGTACGTTGTAAGGTCTCGGGTTGAAGATCGACGTGTACGAGGGGGGACATCACCACGACGAAGAGGAGGAGGGAGGAAGAGGAAGAGGAGGAGTGCAAACGATAGTTAGTTAACGAAAGAGAGAGAAAAGAGTATACATATACACTGTACACGGTACGTAGACTTGGCGGCTTCGTTAAAAATCATCTTTCTTTTTGCCACGATCGCGAGCCGAGTGGTATGCGAGGCCGTGTACTGTCAGCCGGTAAATCTATCTACGGAAACGGGATGGTCAACTATCTCGTCTTGTTGTTATTGTTCCGCGATACCACAAAGAGTAAAAGAGATACAAAAGACAGAGACAGAGATACAATGAGAGTGAGAGAGAGAGAGAGAGAGAAAGAGTGTGTGTGTCGTCTTCACGTGAAGCACCTGGATAGAACGCGAACTAGATGGA
Organism: Polistes fuscatus; assembly: GCF_010416935.1. Taxonomy (NCBI): domain Eukaryota; kingdom Metazoa; phylum Arthropoda; class Insecta; order Hymenoptera; family Vespidae; genus Polistes; species Polistes fuscatus. Next base: position 9,587,531 of record NW_025113118.1, on the reverse strand, counting down.
TCTTATTCGTTTTCTTTGATACGTTTTCTCCTTGCTTCGAAACGCCCAGGACACACGTCGAGTTTGCGGAAAGCATAATTAGAACTCGAGAATCCTGCATTCGCGTGTTGTTTTTTTTTTATTTTATTTTCTCTTTTTCTTATTTTCTTTCTATTTCTCGCAGGGCTGCACTATTTTTCGTCTCTTAATGCGGAATTTGTTTGTCTAAATTTTATATAATTCGATTTAGAATATGGTTTTCTTTTATTTTTGGGGGAAAGATTAAAGTGACATTTTTGTTTATTTTTTTTTATTTTTGATTTTGTTCGTTTGCTTAATCGTTTAAGTATTATGAGCGCATATCATGTATTATCAATTTTTTTGTATTTTTATTTAATCAAAGTAGTTAAAGATTAATAGAAAAATCATTCGCAATTGTTAGGCGAGAACTGCATTCAAAGATTTAAATGTAATATAATATAGATATGTATTTTTTCAATATTTAATTGAAGTTAATACAAATGTGTTACATTATTGGGTTCAATTTTGTTTTACTTCGTTAATACGTTTCTATGATTTAATTGGATTACGTAGGAAAAAATGAAGAAAACGTATCATTGATTTATGGATAAATATTTGAAAGAGAGATTATTGTTGATATAAAAATAAACGTCTAGTCGAATATTGCAATATCTTTTTTTTTGTCCTATCGTAATAAAATTCTCACTTAATTATTTACTTATAATGTGAAGTAAGATATCTATAATAGAGAATGATAAATAAAAATGAAACACGTCGGGAATGTTGATTATGATATCTATAAAATCCATACGAGATAGAATATAATAACTCTGACGCACATATGTTAGATGTATCGCATTAAAATGATAATTAAAATGAAAAATAAGATAACAACGTAATCGAAACGTTTAAATCTAGCAAAAATAAGTGTACAAACACGTTATGGAAACATATAACGATGATTCAGATTGAATTTCTCACGAATAGAATTGGAATTTTTCAACCATGAATAATTAATATATACATATTATCTATTGATTATAATATATTCTCTCTTTCTCGAAGAGATATCTTCCTCGTTTATCGCGTATTATATTTTCATCTAAATTCGAGAATACAAAAAAAAAGATAAAAGAAATCAAAAAGAAAAAGAAAAAGTTCGGTACGTTTGATTGGCCGGAAAAGAAAGCCTTAATAAAAAAAAAGAAAAAAAGAAATAAAAAGGAAGACAGAGAGAGAGAGAGAGAGAGTTGGATGAATCTTCGACCTTGAAACGATACCGATCGAATACGAATACGAAGAAGAAGAAAGAAAGAAAGAAAGAAAGACAGACAAGGACGTCCCGTTCGTGGTAGCATCTCGAGTGGATCTAATTGTAAAAGAAGGGGTTGGGAGGGGGAGGAGGGGGCTACGGTTAACAATAAATCCGCTCCTGCGAGAATCGAATCGACGTGGGGACGAATCACGCGCGTTAGCAAGAGAGAGACACATTCTTTCCCTATCTATTTATCTTTATCTTCATCTTTATCTTTATCTAACATTAAACATTTACTCTCCTTTGGTCACCTTAAAAGAATAAGAGGAAAATCGAGGAGAAGTAGACTTGGTGGATGCGTGTAACTCGGGCCTTCGCCAAGATTCCCTAAACGGTGTGCGTGGTTGCTTGCTTGCTTTGCTTTGCTTTGCTTCGTTTGTTTCGTTCGCTCGGTGCTCGGACCTCGGAGTCGAATGAAAAATCCTTCGCAAAAGAGATCGTGCCTGCTGCCTCTTTCTCTTTTCTTCAATGGACAGACGAATCCCTCGTTTCGAAGTAGCGCGTGCGCGCGATCACCAATAAAAAGGACTACGACAAAAAAGTTGCGAGAGAAACGAAGAGAGAGAGAGAGAGAGAGAGAACAGAAAAGGGGAAGAAATAAAATGTGAAAGATCGCGGTTCGCATAAGCGATCGTTCGTTCACGTTTTTTGCACGATTCCTCACCTTGTTCATAGGCATACTATACCACGTTGATCCTTAAAGAAGAAGATGAAGAAAAGAAAATGATGAAAAACAATGAGTACTGTGGCATATGGAGAGAAGAGAGGGGCAGGAAATACGCGTTAAGGGATATACACACACATATACATACATACATATACACTTATATATATATATATATATGTGTGTGTGTGCAATAAAGACGCACATGCGTTCCAGGATTTAAGTCTTAAAGCCCTTCTTGGCTTTTACTTCGAAAGGATTTTTCTTTCTTTTCATTTATTTATTTATTTCCTTCTTTCTTTATTTCTTTTTTTCTTTCTTTGTTTATTTATTTCTGTCTATCTCTATCTACGGAAAGAATGAAACGGAATGGAATGGAATGGAATATTCTTGATCGACGACACGTGCGACTACTACTACAATCTCCTTCTCCTTACCCTGTAACCAATCGTTCGAGGAAAAATCGAGAGACACCGATCGATCTATCGATAGATCGAACGACGTTCAACGATTCCTCGAAACCTTTGCCAAGGCTCGATCTTAATTAGGACGCGAGTGTATCGAGTCGAGTGTAATAGGTCGTACTTCTTTTCTTCTTTTCCTTTTTTCCTCCCACTCCTCCCACTCCTCCCCTCCAACTTTTCCTCATCATCATCATCATCATCATCATCATCACCATCGTCATCTTTTTTTCCTTATTTTTTTGTACGTTCTTTTACCTTTTAGATCGAGAGAGACAGAGAGAGTCCTTCAAAATCCACGACCGGCTGCGAATGGACCAAACTTGGTCACCGCATCTGTTTCTTCTTCTTCTTCTTATCCTTTCTTTCTTCATGATCTTGAATTGTACGTTTAGTACTTAAACGATTCTTTTCAAACGGACTGTCAGTTTGTCTCGTTTTACGAAACGCTTTTTCTACCTAGGTCAATATATGTTTTACGAATGATTAACTTTTTCGAGGATCGTTGGATTCGAATGCAAAAAAGTTCATCGAATTGAAAGAATTCGAATTTATTTACGCGTATGTAAGTGTGGTATAGAAGAATAAAACAAATTATTTATGAAAATAAATTCTACGTGGTCTATTTGGATATCGTTCTGACAATGCAATGAAAAACTATTTGAACATTATTATTATTATACATATAGAAATGAATTATAGCTATACAATATTGTATAACTAATGAAGTTGTTGTTGCGCGTATACGATTTGAAACGTAATAAAAAAAAGAAAAAGAAAATAAAGCATTTAAAGAATAACAATCTGTCTTTGATAAAATTCTATTAACGCGTAGAAAAATGTTCTAAAGAAAATTAATTGATCAAACTCTATCTACTAATCCATATAATAATATCACACCCGATAACCACCGGGTATATACACGCATTTTAAAGTACAACGAACGATTGTTGCTGCGCAGTCGTAAAAAAAAGGAAAAACAAGAAGAACGTTGCCCATCAAATTCTCCGACAGAGATTCCAAATATTATGACGTGAAATAGACAAGAAAGAAAATTGGCACACGCGTGATGATAATATCGCAATCACCTACGGACAATTGCAATGTTTTCTTTTACTCTCGCCACATCGGTCAAATTGCAAACGAAACTAAACGAATTGAAATGAAACGAAACGAAATGAAATGTAATGAAATGAAATGTAATGAAATGAAAAGAATAGAAAAGATGATCGTCTTCCGGGCTCTCCGTTGAGTATAACGAACATAAGCTTTCAGCATAAGATTATACCATTCTCAACTGTTTACACGTACCACCCACAAATATCACGCGTAAACGCGATTCACCCGTACTAACGTTTGTTATCTCAGGAAGAAAACGAAACGACGAGATATAACGAACCCCCTGTGTGCGATTTCTCGCAATCTTTAACGAATCAATGACGTTTCGTATCCATTGACTTTTCATTTTCGAGATAATGCAGCACAACCATTCTTTTTTTCTTTTTTTCTCGTACTCCCATCCGACTAATAAAACAATAACAACGTCGATTAAACTAATGGCCGTTAAAACGCGTCCCATTCTCTATCATAAACAATGTTGTTATTTTTATTTAATTAACCTTTTCAATCGTATTCGACAAATCTGTCTCGTTACATAAAGAACCTAACGCGTTTTGTTTTTAATCCAATAAAAAGATACTCTCTCTATCAAAACGATATTTATTATTGCAGCAAGAAAAAAAACACGAATGACGTTAGACAAATCGTTTCTTATTAAAAAATTAATTATGAATTCAATACTAAAACTGGTTTCATTAAACGTATGAAATATAAAAGCAGAAGAGAAGAGGGGGGGGAAAGAAAAAAAAAAAAAGAAATTGAACGAACGTTGGCTAAGTTAAAAAACCGAGGAAAAATTATGAATAAAAAATGTATCGAAGAGAAGAAATGATTTCACGAGTTGACGTATCGATCAATCGAAACGAATCGAGAATTGAATCGAATCGAATGAAATCCGAATCCAAAATCGGAATCGGAATCGGAATCGAATCGTCGCGTATAAAAGGAGAGGAAGGAGACACCTATGTATCTCTTCGTTATCTCACGGTTACAGGAGGAATCGATCTCGAATGTTAGAAATCGATTCTCTTCGAGCGGCGATGATAGAGTGGCCTTTATTCCAAGCTCATTAATAAATAATGCGTCCGGCTATACGTTCTCTCATTCCTCAGAGAGAAGATACCCGCCGCCCAGATCCTTTGAACGTCGCTTTTTCGATCGACATAGTAGTACGCGAGAATCGTGGCTCAAAGAGAGAGAGAGAGAGAGAGAGAGAGAGAGGGAGGGAGAGGGACGAAAAGGGAACGCATTGATTTTTAAATTAACCCACGTGGATCCTTCCTGCCCTATATAATTCGTATAAACTCGTACAAATACGTTCTCTTACGGGAATAGTTTGCCTCAACTATTTGTCTATTTACTTTTAATAATTACAATTTTTTTCTTTACAATTTTTAATATTCAAATTTTAAACGCCAACAATTTATAATACACAAATTTTTAAATATTCTTTTATGAACCTTTTAAACAAAACAAAATTTATAACGATAATAATAAAATATGATCAATAGTTTTTCGTTCAATAGTTTAACTCGCATCACCGTACGTAAATAAAATGAATAAAAAAGAAAACTAAACACGATTGCGATCAATTTTTTTCATCGAAATCATTACGAAAGATAAGAAAAAAAAACGTCCAATAATTTCCCCGATTAGATAGATCTACAAATGGTAATACGTACGACTTTCTCTCTCTCTCTCTCTGAAACTAATTGAACTTATAGAAAGAAATCTTATGAAAATCTTATGAAAATGTTGAAAAAAATGGGCGACGAGTTTAAGACGAAGCTCGTAGAGAGTGTCACCCGAGACTTTTTAGATTCTCTTGTAGGTACCAAACTGGTCCAACCAATGTACCGACCATAAAAGCCCATTGGGGCCGATATAGCCAGGTTGGTTTCGAACGACAACTACGACGACAACGAAGACGACGACGACGACGACGACGACGACGACGACGACGACGACGACGACGACGACGACGACGAAGAAGAAGAAGACGACGACACCCTTTATATTCTTTCACGAGGAAACCTTTATCTTTATCGTTATGCGTCGTTGTTTCAAGCTCTTTATGCCTGACACAAGGTCCCCATTAACATTTGATTTACGACTTTCTACAAATCTATAAAGGAGTATTCGTTTCTTCCTCTCTCCTTCTCTCTCTCTCTCTCTCTCTCTCTCTCTCTCTCTCTTTCTTTTCTTCGAAGGTATAGACTTTCTGCGATCGTGTCTTTCCCTCCTTGCACCACGTACACTTCTTCTGTGATTTTGTTGTTCTTTTTTAATATCCTTTTTCTTCATTTTCTTTCATCCTCTTCGTCTACCACGTTCAAAACGTACTCCACACCGCAATGACATTTCATCCTTTCCTCCCCCTTCCTTCCCTCTTTCTCCTCCTCCTCCTCCTTCTTCTTCTTCTTCTTCTTCGTCTTCTTCTTCCCTCTTTCTTTCTTTCTATCTATCTATCTTTCTTTCTTTCTTTCTCTTTTTCTTTTTCTTTCCATATATGAGAGAAACCACCTTCGGAGACAATATTTGGCCCCGGAGGGAACGCCGCTCAGATCGGAAGGCACGATAAAATTATACGCTAAGGCCCATAAACGGTCCCCGAAAGTCGGCCGTTAAAATTAAAATCTGCCCCGTAAGATGTTGCTCGTCCGATGAGTTACTGCGAGAGTAGCTTGAAATCTTATGGGATTCCCACGAAACGAAATTACCTTTTCGATGACCGCTCCGTTCGTTCGTTCGTTCGTTCTACGTCTCGATCGAAAAATACTTCTTCTATTTTTTTATTTGCTTATTTTTTCTACTTTTTCCTTCGGAGATGAAAATTCCTACGTTTCGGAATTAAAACGTTGATAATAATTTTGTATAATATTCTACTACCATAAACGTGCAGATGTCACGATCATAATTTCAATTTCAATTCAAATAACCTTATTATTTTCACGCTTATATTATAGCCGACATTTTTTCTTTTTTACTTTTTTTTTTTTCTTTAGAAAAAACATTTTATTGTAAATAATAATCATTAATCCGTTAACGAGTGCAAGAACATTTTTTTTCCCCGATGATTTTCATTTCATCAATTTTGGACTACTTTAAATATATAAGAATAATCTTTGAATGTATCTACAGAATTTATTAAATAATTAATTAAATATCTAATGAGATTCACAAAATTCTTTCTTTTCTTTTGTAATTTTAAAACTTATCAACCCCATTCCTCGTTTCCAAAATAATTTCTCAACGCGTTCGTGCATGATCGAATAAAAATATTAAATACAAATCTAAAAAAAAAAAAAGAATAACTGTTAATTCCGATTTTATCATTTGCTTTTAAATAAATTATAAATACTTTTTTAATCGGCGAGAATAATTATATATTAATCGTAAAAAACAAAAAAAAAACAAAAAAAGAGACATAAAAAAGATAGAAATATGAATAATAATTTTTCACGATCGTTATGAAAAATCGAATTGAATCGAATCGAATACCTTTTTATCGACTATAAAAGATAAAGAAAATGTTGTCTGTGAGATAGGAATAAAGGGGTTTCATGCATCGTGCTCGTAAAATCAGCGCGCCGATATGTGTGTTGTTGCAGTTTGGTGCACGTTGCATATAATATGGCATCGTTGTAATAAACTCCCTGTGGCGTGTCTGAGACGACGATTGGACATTACTTTTCCTTTTATTATCACTTTATTATTACCCACAGGTTGCCTTTATGGTCGTATTAAGACGGCAAGAATAAGAGAACGTTAGCTGGCTATATCATACATACTTGTTTATTAAAACACATTCGTGCTTGCATAAACACACATACATACACACACACACACGTATGATTTCTTCTACGTTATGCGTATCCCAGGGCTAAGGAATGATTCATTTCCACCACTCTTTCTTTCGCCATTTTACCACTCTATCAATTATCCTCCCTCTTCGTGGATGAACCCAACAACACTTTTTAAAAATACTCCGACACCGGTAGCTTCGTATCTATGTAAATACTTTTGCAATATGTTATCTATTCGAAATACTTTTGGTTCGATTTTTTTTGTGAAGGTTAATGATAATAAAAAAAAAAAAAGAGGAACAAAGAATTTTTTTAAATAAACAATCGAGTGGAAAAATATTATACGCAAACGTTCAACGACCAGCGCGATTTAACAGAAGAATTAAATGAATCGATAGATTTTATTGTAATTTAATTATTTCGTTAATTTGTGGTTGAAGGTATTTAACTTTATTTTTGTTTTTTTTTTTCTTAATAGGGGATATTAAACAAAATTAAAAATAAATTCAACGCTATAAATCTATCGCTAACAATTCTATGCAAATGTGTTAGTCAAATTGATATCAAATTAAATAATAAAAACTATATACATATTACATATACTTACATATACAAAATTTAACGTTAAACCTATACAGTATATGTATAATTATTTATACAATTCAACTGTAATTAAATTTTTGACAATTCTATGTAAATGTGTTAATCAATTTGGTATCAAATAAAATAATAAAAACTATATACATATCATATATACTTATATATACAAAATTAAACGTTAAACCTATACAGTATATGCATAATTATTTATACAATTCAAATGAAATTAAATTTTTGACAATTCTAAACAAATGTGTTAATCAATTTGTAATTAAATGAAATAATAAAAACTAAAAACAACGGATCACGAAAACGAGAATTAAATGATATACATACATACACATACACATATATATATAAAAGAAAAAGAAGAAATTAGAGATTAATATCAAGAATGGTTAGAGAATAAAGGAGCGAAATAAAAATCGATTTATCGACGTTTAAAGGCACGAAGGTCATAGAAGAAGAAAGGGAAAGAGAGAAATAGGAGAAGGTAAAACGCGTTGGTAGAAACGTGGGAAGGGCGGACGGGGGGAGGGAAGAGAGATTGTAAGGAGAATGAGACAAAGAGGTGATTATGTATAAGAGAAGGAGAGAGAGAGATGAGAAGAGAAGAGTAAGGGTCAAAGGTGGAGCCCGGCCTCTCGCCTTCGTTGCTCGGCTTGGTCGTTCGGTGAGATCCAATCGGGATCCTCGAACTCCTTCATCCATGGACTCGGCTCGCATCATGCTCTCATTATACCCCTATCGTGAGCCCCGATTAGGAGTGCAAATTTGTTGGAATCGTTCCCGTTCCTCCTCTGCCTCCTCTTCCTCCTCTCCCTCTTCTTCCCTCGACTTTCACGATCGATCTTCAAAGTCTTCCCTCACTTTTACCCTCGTCTTTTCCCGCTTAATTTTCTTTTCTTTTATTTTATTTTATTTTATTTCATTTTTTTTTCTTTACTCATTTACACTTTTCTCCGTGTTATTTGTATTATTATTTTATATTAATTTTTAATATCGAGATAGAGTTTGGAATTTATTTACTTTTTATTGGACACGTTGGTTTTATTTCTTTTTGTTTTTTGTTTTTTTTCTCTAATATTTTTCTCTTCTCTTTTTTTTTTCATTCAATTAATTTCATTCAATTAATTTTTTCATTCAATTAATTTTTTTTATAATATATATAATAATAATATTAATACTATTTAATATAATAACGTAATAAATTATAATTATTATATATATATTATCGTTATTTGATTTTCGAATTAGTCTTTCATCAGGCATAATCTTTAAATCTTTAACTTCGATTTTTATCTTCTACTTTTCGTCAATTATTTTCCGTTATATTACGTTTTCAATTTACTTTGTTTTTTTTTCTTGGTCATTATTAAAGAAATTGTAAGGAAAATTTAAATATATATATATATATATATTTAGACATGAATAAATAATACGAAGAGGATGGGAAAGGAAAACCAGATAGAAAAAGATATAGAAGGGATAAAGAAAATTTTCGAAGAAGAGAAGAAGAACCGATCGGATAAAGAGCTTTATGCGAAGAGAGAAGAGCTGAAATACCATGCTCGTTAGAATCCAAATTGGGAGGGGGAGGAGGAGGAGGGGGAGGAGGAGGGGAGGAGGAGGAGGAGGAGGTCCTTTTAAATCGTGTTTGGTAAGCCGCAAGCTTACTGGTAGGTATATACATTGATGTTTATTTTATTCCGCATTTGATGAACTGAATTTACATAGGACTACAAATTCAAAACCCTTCCCCTTCTAATAATAAATATAACATTTTATATATATATAATACATAAATAAATCGTATTTGAATTGAGGAAGAAGAAGAAGAAGAAAAGGGTTAAAAATTAACAAGATCATTCGTAAGATTTCAAACGAACCTCACGTAAGAATAATAATAACAATAATAATAATAATTGGAGAATATTTGAAACATCGATTCGATTATTTTCATTCGATCTGAACGAAAAGAAAAATGATTAAACATTCAAAATCTTGATTACTATAATCAATCATTTTTTGAATAATAATCCTAAGAAAAATTGTCATAATCGTCGTTCGGTGTATGTATCGATGATCCACTTCGAATTACATTCTATTATAAAGCAAAAGAGAAAGAGAAAGAAAGAGAGAGAGAGAGAGAGAGAGAGAATTTGCATCTGTTCGGAGAGCAAATCCGTTGGAAAGGTTTTAACTTGAGGACAGTCAAGGACGAGCATTGGCCTCACACAAGGTCCGATCGATCGATTCGGTAGCTACGACGTCGTATCGACGAAGAATCGAAAGGTCCCCCCACCCCTTCCACCCCCTCTATCAAAAGCTTTCTCTCTCTCTCTCTCTCTCTCTCTTTCTTTTTCTTATTCTATCTCCGTCTTTCTCTCTAGGTCGTATTCACGAAGCACAAATGCAGTTTCTCTCTCGCGTATTCGGACCACCGGCTAAGAGAAAGAGAAATCGTGCCACGACTGAGTACACTCGAGTACATTAAAAAGAAAATAAGAGAGAGAGAGAGAGAGAAAGACAAACGATCGATACCGTTGTTGTTTTTAATTATGTTTATAATCAACGCGTGGCATGTCTATGGTAATCGGTACCCCCGCCTATTCGGCACACAACCCGTTGAGATTTACAAGCCTGTTAGCGGAATCGAATCTCCAATCTGCCTGTCTTTCTTTCTTTCTTTCTTTATTTATCTCTCTCTCTCTCTCTCTCGCTCTCTCTCTCTGTCTGTGTCTGTGTCTTTCTTTCTTTCTTTCTTCCTTGCTTTGTTTCTTTATCTCTATTAAAAATATACGTATCAGTTTGTGAAAGATTAAATTTCTACGAGGAGATGAGAAAATATATTTATTTTTTATATGGTAAGGTTGTAATTTGATATGGACAAATATACGATAATGTGATTGTTCATTTGTAAATGCTAATTGGATATTTTTATTGATATTAATAAATATATATTAATTGCAAATATATGAAATTTTTTAGCGAGTCATATCGTCGATTCAGTTTTTCTTATCATGTTTATACTCGATGATCTAGTACAACATATATATATATAATAAATAAATATGAATAAATTTTATTTGGATTATAATTAAATATAAAAACACTAAGATAATATATTTATTTATCTATTATACTCATAGAAAAATTTAATACGAAATATTAATAATGGTAAAAAAATTATATCAAATAATGAAAAATTATTTAAGTTACCAATGATACGCCGTCTTATCGTTACAATTTCTCGAATAAGAGTAAAATATAAAAACACGTTGACTGTATAATATATATATATACATATATGTATTTATTTTTCAAATGCAAATATGATATTTTAGATAACCTAAAGACGATAAATATGCAATTATATATACATTACTTAATTATCATTGAAATCTTCCGAACATTACTGACCCCCATACTAATTTGACTGTTTACCTTTAAATTATCACCCTTACGAAGTATACAAAAAATACAAAAAAAAAATAAAAAATAAAACTAAAAATTCGCGAGTGTAACTTTAAGAAAAAAAAAGAGGTTAAAAAGAAAATAAAAAAGAAACGAAGTCCCCCATGGCCGACGTTGACCCGACGGGCAAAGGTAGGATCCGCTAAAGGGTTTCGATCATGCGAACCTAACCAATACAAATTCCCGTCTACGTAAATGTGTATACGAGGTTCTTCGAAGGTTTTGTATAAGAACGAAGCAGCAACCCAACAACGGCGACGCCCGCTAATGACGCCGAGAGATACCACCGATACCTCTAATTAATTCTTCCTATCTCCTCGATATACAAATGTCTACTGGGCCACTGTAAAAACCGAGGACGATGGCGTATATATCGACCGGCTTATATACTCCCGTGTATCGTCGTCCTCGTCGTCGTGCGAATTCGCGGGGAGGGTTCTTCTTCGCACGTGAAAAAAAAAACGGATATCGCGATGAATCAAAAAAATAAACAAATTAAAAAATAAACTTAAGAAAAAAGACAAATTTTCGACCAGATAAAAGAAAGACAAAAAATACAGGATAAAACCTAGATACACATACGTGAGATTAATAGATTAGTAGCATGAACCAAAAGAATTCGTGGATTTTATGTTTATTAAATATTTCGCTTACATGTAAAATCATTTTAATTGACTTGAAACAAAATTCCATTATCTATCTAAAACAACACGATAAACGAGCGCGAACTTTTGGTTCACCCTAATATAATACTTCCGAAATAACATATGGAGAAAAAATAATATACTAATTGATTATTACGAGTATTAAAATTAAGAAAAAATAATCATTATTCAACCCTCGAGCCATTTGAACTATATGATTACAATAATTTCGAAATTTTGTATGGAACATTTGTATGATGATCGAGGGTACTTATTAATACAAAATTCCTATAAAAAAAAAAGTAACGAAATTATATTAAACATGACATTTCGATATAATTACAGTAAAGAAAAAGAAAGAAAGAAAGAGAGAGAAAGAGAGAGAGAACGGGGGTCCAATTGTTGTCTGAAAAAATCATTTATTCAAATATTCCAACGCAAAGCCCTTCAAACACGAAATCCGTCGGTGGTCACCCGTTTCCGCTGCCAATAAACACGTACCCACCCTATTTTACCCACCTCAGCCTTTATCCCTTCCTCTCTCTCTCTCTCTCTCTTTCTATCTATCTATGTTTCTCTTGCAGGTTTCACCTACGCGTTTCGCGTTCCAACCCTCAGTGGAACGAATCGAGTCGAAAATAAACGCCTCTATTTGCCGATAGGGATATGTGTTTATGACGCGGCTGTTTGCCGATGCTACATTATAAAGAAGCTGCGGAGAACGTGCGGCACGAGCCTCGGTTCTCGTGAACGAGAGAGAGAGAGAGAGAGAAAGAACGGTGCGGGCGTTTCGAATCACCGGTGGCGTTTCAGGGCGTGGCAAGGGCCGCGGGGTTCCTATCCTTTCTCTCTCTCTCTCTCTCTCTCCCTTTCTTTCTTTCTTTCACTCTTTTACTCGTACTATCTCTTTCTCTCATTCTCTGTTAACTCCGTTGGGAATAAATTATCTCCTCGTGGTCTCGCACACGGCGCACCCTGCTTATTATTGCTTAATAGACGACCAAACAAGCGGTTCACGCCCACCCTCCTCTTCCAATAACTGCCGACAAAGTGTGTACCCACCGTCCTGTTCTCATCTATCTTTTTTTTTTTCTTATTTATTTCTCTTTCGAATGGCTATGATAAAGTGTGGGAGAGAGAGAGAGAGAAGACAAACAAGTTATAATTGATATTCAATGAGTAGTCGTCGAGCTAATCAATGTTTCTTATATTTCATCTCACACCTGTTGTATATAATTTATCTTTATGATTCGATTGAAATAATCATTATTATTATTATTATGGATTTGATATGAAACATTTTTATTGGAAACTATTAACGATTGATATGTCAATTAATCGTTTTATTTCTTTCATCGCACTGATTATGTAGCATATTCAAATGATTATTATGTTTATTATTCATCAACGATTGTATTTGAAATTCGAATAGAAAATAATCGAATAATAATTGATATTTAATCGCGTTAGTAATATAGTAATGCATCTGATAAGTGTCACGAACGTCATCCTCAAAACGAGACGTCTAACTTTACACGGTTGTAGGGTGAAACGTTTTATGCTTTCTCACGCGTTTCACTCTATCCGTACATAAATAAATAAATAAATAAATAAATAAATACATCTCCACATACATAAATATTTCTTTTCATTTCACCCTATTCATTTTTACTATAAAGATAAATCAAAAGTTTCTTGTATTTTATTTTTAAATCAACATTTCACTAGCATATAAAGTAATTTTATCGATTTCCAAAAAAAATTGCACTATCCGAAGCAACACAATAAACGCACGAACCTTCGATTCACCCTAATAACTTATAAATTCATTATAAAATCAAATCATTTCCGAAATATTCGTTCACTTTAACTACACCACTCTAATACTTTCCATCCTTAAGATCGGATGAATTAAAAAAAAAAAAAATAAAAAATAAAATAAAAGAAAAAGAGGAGAAGTAAAGGGCACAGGATGTCGAGTGCAAAGAGAAAGAAAGAGAGACTAAGAAAGAAGGAGGCAAACGACAGTAGAAGAAGAAGAAGAAGAAGAAGAAGAAGAAGAAGAATAAGACGAGGAGGGACGAGTGACTACTAGCGCGCTGTTCTCCTCGGTTACTTTGATTCCTGCGTCCTGCATCCAAGGCCGCCTCGAATCTGGACGCATAAACATGCCAGGATCGTGGAACGTCACTCCCCATAATAACAATAAGAATCTGTCGGTCCTCCTTCGGTATATCGCTACTTTGTATCGTCTCCTCTCGCTTCCGCAGGACCCCGACAGCAAACGGAGATCCCACGTGATTACAGCCGCGGGAGCGTCTTCACAAATCACTCGTTCTCTCTTCGCGGACTTTGAACGAGTCCAACACATATACACACACACACACACACATGTATACACAAACACGTAAAGGTAGAAAGGGAAAGAGAAAGAATCAAACTCACTCACTCCCCCAACTCCTCCGATCTCTTTCCACGAGAGCCGTTTTGCCGCGTACCCCTTGTCATGCCCCCCACCACCACCCCCCACCCCACAGCCCCCCTGTTTACCTCTAGCCTTCTTTTCTCATCTCCGTTCACTCCCTCTTCGCCACCCACCCTCTCAAGAAACTCTCTTTTGCTTGGTTCAACTTACGAGATCAGGGGCGGACGTATGTACGTCTTTTCTATCTGACTTTTATTTTGTTTTGTTTTGGTTTCTTTTTTTTTTATTTTTCTTCTCTTCTCTTCTTATTCATCCATTTTCTTTTTTCTTTTTGCGAGGTGTGTGCGTTTCCGTTCGTAACCAACCAACCAACCAACCCGCTCTGACCTCCTCGATAACTCGCACTTATCTCGGATCACGCTCAAATGATTTTTCCTTAGCTTCTCTCCAGGTCTCTGCTAATGATCGTCTCTGGTACGTGCGTCCATGTATATCTGTGTGTGTATATATATATATGTATACGTTGTATATATACTGTAAGGTAAGATCGATCGAAGTTTAAACTTCTTTCTCATTTTCGATCAATTTCGTTCACGACAGATCACTTTGTTTTCGAGAAGTGGTATGAAGGATTAGAAAAGAACTTTTCAGTCGCTTCCAAATCGTTTAAAGGTAATGCAACATTAAAAAAAGACAAGAAATTTATCGATACCGTATATCATTTGTATCGAATTAAACGCATAAATGAAGAACAACATTAATTGGTTTGAATCCTTCAATCTTACAAAGCACGTTTAACCACTTAAAAAACAAACCAACAATAAGAATAATTACTTCCTAATTAATAATAAACAAATAATAATAATTATTATAATAAAGCAGTAATTATGATCAGTTGAACTGAGAAAAATGAATTATATATGATATCATATATTTTATATCAACATTAGATTTACAGACTGAGCCAATTCGATTCATTTCAAATTTATTTTGCTACATATATACATAAAACTTAATGAAATATACGTAAATATTAATTCCTTCCCTCTACTAATTTCTTCATTCAAACAATGTCTATAAGTTTTTCAAAAAATATTAATTAAAATATCCTTAAATCTAGTGTTAAAATAATTTATGATTTATTTAATGACTTATCATGATTAATCATTAATGACTTATGCTTACTTATATTATTATTATTACCATAATCACCAGCATATAATATAATATAATATATATAAATAATACATAAAGTAATAATGAAAGATCATTTTTACACGACTGTAAGCGGTTAGCAATCTTAATCATTAATGATTTATGCTTACTTATATTATTATTATTACCATAATCACCAGCATATAATATAATATAATATATAAATAATATACATAAAGTAATAGTGAAAGATCATTTTACACGACTGTAAGCGGTTAGCAATCTTAATCATTAATGATTTATGCTTACTTATATTATTATTATTACCATAATCACCAGCATATAATATATATATATCATAGTGAAAGATAATTCTTACACGCCTGTAAGCGGTTAGCAATCTTAATCATTAATGATTTATGCTTACTTATATTATTATTATTACCATAATCACCAGCATATAATATAATATCATAGTAAAAGATCATTCTTACACGAACGTAAGCAGTTAGGAATCTCATGGCAGGTCGATGATATTGAGAATGAATAACCCTTCTTCTCTTTGAAAGCGTTCGAAGAAGAAGAGGATGACTAAAAGGGGTTGGTGGAAGGAGTTAAAGGAAGACGAGAGGAGGAAGAGGGGAGTCAGGGGGACAGGAGGGGTTTGAGGGGGGGGAGTTAAGAGGTAGAAGAGGATTCACGAAGAGATCGCCCCCGCATAACACAGCAGCCGCATTCGCCGCTGGTCGCACCGGCGCGCAGCCAATTAAATAAATATTCGTTGACATTACGGTCGCGTCGCTCCTACAAACTGGCCCCCTTGGCGTTCTCAACCCCCACCTCCACCTCCTCCTCCCTATCCTTAGGTTCTTCTCCTCTTCTTCTTCTTCTTCTTCTTCGTTTCTCTCGAATCCGCCCCCACCTTTCTTCATCCGTTTGCGAACAAGAGCCCGTTTCAGAGTCCTTTCGTTTTCGAGAGATCGCGATCCCCCTCTCCCTACCTTCCCCCTCACCCTTTCCCTTTCCCTTGTTTTACCCTACTCTCTCTCTCTCTCTCTCTTTCTCCTTTCCACCCACCCACCTTTCTTTCCTTCCTTCCTTCCTTTGCGTTTCTCATTGGAATAATTGTTCTTACGAGAGATCAAGTACCTTCGATTAATTTCCATGATATCGAGTTGAGAAAGTATCGAGAGAGAGAGAGAGAGAGAGAGAGAAAAAGGAAGGGTTTTTTTGAACTTGGATCTTATTGTTAACGTGACATTAAGTTTGGAACGTGGTATAAACGTTTAGGTTAATTCGTTAGAGTGAGAAATGAAAGATGATAAGAAATTATTGAGAATGATCAATTGGTTTGTACGACGAACGGAAGTGTGATGTGTCAGATAGATTCTCTTTCGTATGGATGAGAAAGTGGTGAGAGAAAGGTTGGAAGGTAGGAAGGAAGGAAAGAAGGAAGGTAAAGTTTGTAGAGAAAAACGAGCGAGATATATCGTCCTGCCGGCTGTTAATAAGACGAGACAATGCCCGGGTACTGTTGGCGGATGCCGAGTGGAAAACCAGAGTGTGTGTGTGTGTGTGTGTGTGCGTGCGTGCATCTACCTTCTTCTATGCTCTGTATGAATGTGTGTGTGTATTCTCTGTGAGTATGTGAAAGTTATTCTGTCTCTCTGTGTACAATGTACATATGTGTGTTTGTGTATGTGTGTGTGTGTGTGTATGTACGTGTGTGTCTCAGTGGTAAGTTCGATCTCACTCTTTCTCTCGAAGAAAGCAAACGCGAGAGAAGGCACGGGCGTTCATATGTTTATTAGCCGGACCCGGCATAAATAACGCGGCTATAAGGTATAAGAAGAAGAAGAAGAAGGAGGAAGTGAGAAAGAGAAAGATAGATAGAGAGAGAGAGAGAGAGAGGATACGCGGGGGAGGAGAGAACCGACCAACCAGCCAAGCCGAACACGAGAAGAGAGAAAGGGTGAGAAGAAGAAGAGGAAGAGAGAAGAAGGAGGAGGAGGAGGAGTGTTCTTTCGGTGAGGTGGTAGAACAGACGAGAGAAAGAAAGAAAGAGAGAGAGAGAGAGAGAGAGAGACTCGAAGATCGGCCGAGTAAATTGTCACACGCTCTCTCTGTTCTGAGGTAACCCAGGGAATTGGTAAAGGGTTTTGGGGTCCTCTTGGAGAAAGAGAGAAAGAGAGAAAGAGAGAAAGGATAGAATGAGAGAAAGAATAGTGTAGTTGGTTTGGACTAGGCTGGGGGATAAAGAGAAGAAGGATCGGAAAGTAAGAAGAAAGGAGGTGACGAAGGAGGACCAAGAAGAAGAAGAAGAAGAAGAAGAAGCGGGTGGAGAAAGATCCTATCCCAAGGTAAACTATACGTAGTGAGACTGTGAGCCAAGAAAAGGGGCTTGCCGATGAAAGAAAGAGAAAAGGAACGAACGTAGTCGCGATCAGTTCTTCTTCTTCTTCTTATTCTTATTCTTATTCTTATTCTTATTCTTCTTTTCCTTCTCAAGAAAGAGAGAGAAAGAGTATCATGAAGAGAAGAAAGAGAGAGAGAGATAGAGGAGAATGAGGTGGAGGAGGAGGAGGAGAGGGGAGGGGGGAAGATGGACCGAGAGCTGGACCCACCTAATTTACCTCCCAGATAATGCGGCATAATTAAAGCAAAATGTAACGTCGCTGGCAATTAAAACAAATTTATGCGACCGAGATCCGCGATCAGCCGACCCGGGTCCCTCTTTCTGCAACCTTGCCTCCGTTCTTACCTTCTTCTTCTTCTTCTCCTTCTACGTTACCACGAAGAGTGCATTATTATTGTTATTACTGTTTGCCGAATGCCTTTGAACAGACAGAGAGAGAGAGAGAGAAAGAGAGAAAGAGAGAGAGGAATATTATCGACGAGTTGGTGGTAGACTTTTACCCGTCGCTAAGTATCATCTCATCCCCCTCGTTCTTTCTTTTATCTCTCTCGGTTTGTTTTTTTTTCTCTTTTATTTTTGTTCTTTTTTTTTGTTTTCTTCGTTTGAGATTTTTCTTTCCCACTTATCCCCGTTTATTTACTTTTTTTTTTTTATTCAGATTCATTTATTCGTGAGAAAATTATATTAATTTCATTAAGAAATTCGCGATGTGTTCGAAAATAAGAAATATAATAATAATAATAATAATAATAATAATAATAAAAGATTAATCCTTGTTCGAATTTCCTTATCGAGAGTATCGATGGTATATCACTCGTTGGTGGTATTTACGTTTCCACGCGCGAAAGCTATCTACGCGACACTGGAAAAACGAGACCAACGAGAGAAGAAGCAGGGAAAAAGGGAAAAGCAAGGAAAAAGAAAAAGGAGGAAAAGTATAAGGAGAAACTGTCGTCGTTGTTCGATAAAAAAAAAAGAAAAAAAAAAAAAACAAAGTCTAAGTCAAGAAGACTAGAAGAGAGGGTCGAAAAAGAATAAGAAAGCGAATCGGTGTAAGAAAATCAACCAGTCGTATTCCTATTACGTATACGAAGCCGTTATGACTCTCTCTCTCTCTTTCTCTCTCACTCTCTCTCTCTTTCTTCTCTATCTTTCCTTTACCTTTCATATATGTACCAACACATATATATATATATTTCTCTTTGTCGCTCATATAGCCCTTACGAAGGGCCACGGTCATTCGCTTATAATCGTCTTGTCAGCTGTGATGTTTTGCTGCTGGATATGACGATTCCTCTCTTCTCGGGCGGCCTGGTTCCACCAGTCTCCCCATATAAGTTAGGTGGAAACCACCATATATACACGTATACAGGTGCAAAACTTTATACGTTTGAGAGACTGACTGACTGACTGACTGAAAGAAGGACTACGTACTTACGTACCCTACGTACGAAAGAATGAGAAGAAGGAAAGAAGTATAAGAGGTGGAGAGATGCAACAGCGTGCGGCACTGCGACCAACAACCAACAGTCCACCAGGACGATGGACTCCGACAACGACAACGAACGAAGACAACGACGACGACGAAGACGACGAAGACGACGACGACATCTCGCATTCTGACGAGATCAAAAGCCCTACAAGCGAGCCAACAAATACGGTTCGCCACTGCCGCGACTCATAAACTAACGTGTCCGCGAGACCGAACATTCTCTTTTTCTTATTCTTCTTCTTCTTTTTCATTTGGGATTCTCTCTTTCCTCATAATACGATCAAAAAGAGAATCTTCTTTGGCCCATTCCCAAAGTTTGAGAAAACCGTTTACCAACTCGCAACGAATTGTCATTCTTATGATATTTTCATGGTTTTGAGAGTACGAACCAAAAGTTCGTACACGGCTTCTTTTTTATTATTATTAATATTTTTGTTGAGTAAATTTTAGAAAACAAACAAAATAAAAATGTAACGATTTTGTTTATGCAGTTTGGAAGTAAAGTTTCAACAGAATGAATATAGAAATGATATACGGTTTTCTCTTTTCCATTTAGCATGGTAGGATGAATATTTAAAATTGTCTATATAATTATTGTTTCATTATATTTTATAATACGCTCATTGTCAGATACAAGGAATGAATGAATTGAATTATTTACACGATTGATTATAATGATGACGAAATCATAAATAATTCTACGAAAGATAGATTATTATCTAAATTCGATCGAATTGTATCCCCTTATTGTTCCTTCAAATACGAATCACGCGTGATGATTAACGTTGGATAATCAAATTTCATTATAATATCCATGACCAATCATATATCTTACGTCATTTTTTAATATAACTCTGTATACACTTAAACAAAATGAAACGCATTTATTTTAACGATCGATATAAACTATTTGCAGTCATAAATTATTCTACCAAATTATTATTATCATTTAAATTGCGTAATGGGTTTGGGAGGAGGGGGTAGACGGCGGGGAAGGGGGAATATTAAAGTACACTTTATACTTTGGGTATTGTCGGCCCAGGTAAAAGAGATTCTCCAAGATTCTTCTTTATCTTACTCTTTATCTTTCTCTCTTTTGCCCCGGTCGTCTATTTATTTCTTTCTTTTGGTATACAATCGTATTTCCACTTTTTACCTGAGTGATATTACGTGTCTCGCGGAGAAGCAAGCACGAGCGCGAAATGAATGCGATTTTCTCGAAGAAAGAGAAAGAGAATGAAAGAACGAGAACGAGAAAGAGAAAGAAGAAGAAGAAGAAGAAGAAGAAAAATAAGAAAAGAGTTGGAGAGCCGGCATCCTCGCGTTATTACAGTAAGAGGTTAACGAAATAAGAAATAAAAGGAAGGTTTGGTACGTCTACCTCGCAAAAAAAACAGGTAGTTTACAAGCGAGATTCATGCGTAACGCGCCGCACCGATCACGCAGGAGGAGGAAAAAGAGGGATGAGGGATGAGACCGCCACCAAGAAAGAAAGAAAGAAAGAAAGAAAGAAATAAAGAGAAGGATAGAAAGAAAGAGAGAGAGAGAGAGAGAGAGAGAGAGAGAGAGAGAGACTATGCCGTCGAAATATCCGTAGATAAATTGACGTCAAATCGGATTTTATTGCGAGGGAGGGAGAGTCGAAGGACCCAAACGGGATGAGGGAGAGAAAGAAGAAGAAGAAGAGGAGGAGGAAGAAAAGGAATAGAAGGAACGCGCATATATGCCGAAGAGAAGAAGCAAAGCCGAAGAAAGGTGATAGAAAACAGGTCCGGTCTCGCCTCGAGCGAGGCAAAACTATTTCGTGTTTTTCATAGGGGGGATCCCAAGGCACCGCTATCGGTGCGCCATCTGCCTGACAAAACCAAGCCCTTCTTCCTTCCTTCCTTCCTTCCTTCCTTCATTCCTTCCTTCCTTACTTCTTTCTTTCTTTCCTTCCAACTTCTCATGAATACGTCATATCTATTCTTTTGCCCAAAGGGGGGGGGAAACACCCATAAACCTGGAGACACTTCAACCTCCTTTTCCTTTTCCTTTTCCTTCTTCTTCTTTCTCTTCTTCTTTATCCTCTTCTTCTTCTTCTTCTTCTTCTTCTTCTCGTCTTTGGCGTTTCTACCAATTTGTGATTCGGTAAACGTCGAATATTCGGCGGACCATTCGCTAACTCTCTTTCTCAATTGGTTCACCTTCCTCCCCCCCTACTCGCGCACTCTTTTCAATGCTCTTAAACCCGGATACAATTTTACGATCTTCACCTTTTTTATATTTTTTTTTTTAATATCTACCATCTTTTTAAAGGAATTTGAGTATTGCACAAAGGGTTTAGTGGTTTTTTATTTATTTTATTTAAATCGAGATCAGTTATCGAGACGAATATTATGCGAATTTAAACGAAAGTGTTTGCTCACGGTTTACAATGAAAAATAAAAGGAAAGAATAAGTGAGTATGAAAGAGAAGGAAAGTGTTCCAACAAACGTTACATATATATATATATATATATATATATATGTATATGTATATGTATATATGTAGGTGGCTTTTATCCGAGACTCCTCCGCGACCTAATTGAATGCAGCGCAATCTAAACGGCGTCAATTTGCCGACGCCCCACCCCTAAATGTCGTTAACACCCCACGTTCGGTACACTCCAAAAGAGAACAAGAGAGATGGAGAAAGAGAAAAAGAGAGGGAGAGAGAAAGAGAGAAATGTTGTGTTCCGCCACTCGCTGCGAACTATTTTCTGCGGTCTTTTTCATACCCACCACGATCAGTGTGGATTCGGCTTGATCGGCTCGTTCACTGTTACTTCCCCAACTTTCGATAAGTATCTTTTAAATCTTTTCCATTGTCAAATTTTTTATAATAAAAACAAATCTGTTTTCACGTGATAAGGGCGTAATTGGAATTTTTTTCTTTTTTTTTTTATCGATTTCGTTCGAACGAAATATTTGATCGGAATTATTTCTTTGCCCACTCCCCACCACCCCCCGTAAATTATGACGTTTTTTATTGGAAAATAAACAAATTACCATAACGCCGAACAGGAAAACGTATCTCTTTGGTGTAGGAAAGTTATTGAAAAGAAAAGAAATTTGATTGGTTTTTTTCATTTTAATTGAGTTTTGATTAATATAAATTAGTTCATCAGAATTTTTATTTTCTTATGACTTCGGTATATCGTTTTTGAATTGATATCGTTGAATTGATATCCACATTGTTATCGTTTAATAAATAATATTGAATCTTTCATTAACAAAGATACCGGAAGTAAACAATGATTATTCTAATGCAAAGTAAAAATGAACAAAAATTAAAGAAGAAAATTAATGATTGCGTTTCTATAAATATTTTGTAATTATTGACTTATTGATAAAAAAAAAAAACACAAATTTGATCCAAATCAACCGATTAATATTCTGACATATTAATCCTTATTTTTAATTTGATAATCAACGATTAAATAATTATCATCAATCGACGATTATATCGAATTTCTTTTTTCATAAACAGACACCAAGAACGAACAATTAATACTTTTATTGTAAAATGAAAAGAAAAACGAATCGTGAGAGGGGGACGGTCGGTAAAAGAACGAAAGATAAATATTATCGATAAGAAAAATAAAATATAAAATAAAATATAAAATAAAATATAAAATAAAAATGCAACAACAAAAAACAACGTCTTCTTTGAAGTTTCGAAA